>NC_088407.1:8976830-9011830 GCF_034236695.1 Oncorhynchus nerka
GTATCCATGGACCCAAGGTAAGGATGCTGTCTCCATGGACCAAAGGTAAGGTTGCTGTCTCCCTCGACCCAAGGTAATGTTGCTGTATCCATGGACCCAAGGTAAGGATGCTGTATCCATGGACCCAAGGTAAGGATGCTGTATCCATGGACCCAAGGTAAGGATGCTGTCTCCCTCGACCCAAGGTAAGGTTGCTGTCTCCATGGACCCAAGGTAAGGTTGCTGTCTCCCTCGACCCAAGGTAAGGTTGCTGTCTCCATGGACCCAAGGTAAGGATGCTGTCTCCATGGACCCAAGGTAAGGATGCTGTCTCCCTCGACCCAAGGTAAGGTTGCTGTCTCCATGGACCCAAGGTAAGGTTGCTGTATCCATGGACCCAAGGTAAGGTTGCTGTATCCATGGACCCAAGGTAAGGTTGCTGTATCCATGAACCCAAGGTAAGGTTGCTGTCTCCATGGACCCAAGGTAAGGATGCTGTCTCCATGGACCCAAGGTAAGGATGCTGTCTCCCTCGACCCAAGGTAAGGTTGCTGTCTCCATGGACCCAAGGTAAGGTTGCTGTATCCATGGACCCAAGGTAAGGATGCTGTATCCATGGACCCAAGGTAAGGTTGCTGTCTCCATGGACCGAAGGTAAGGATGCTGTCCCCTGGACCCAAGGTAAGGTTGCTGTCCCCTGGACCCAAGGTAAGGTTGCTGTCCCCCTCGACCCAAGGTAAGGTTGCTGTCTCCCTCGACCCAAGGTAAGGTTGCTGTCTCCATGGACCCAAGGTAAGGATCCTGTCTCCATGGACCCAAGGTAAGGTTGCTGTCTCCATGGACCCAAGGTAAGGTTGCTGTCTCCCTGGACCCAAGGTAAGGTTGCTGTCTCCATGGACCCAAGGTAAGGTTGCTGTATCCATGGACCCAAGGTAAGGATGCTGTCTCCATGGACCCAAGGTAAGGATGCTGTCTCCCTGGACCCAATGTAAGGATGCTGTCTCCATGGACCCAAGGTAAGGATGCTGTCTCCCTGGACCCAAGGTAAGGTTGCTGTATCCATGGACCCAAGGTAAGGATGCTGTCTCCATGGACCCAAGGTAAGGATGCTGTCTCCCTCGACCCAAGGTAAGGTTGCTGTCTCCATGGACCCAAGGTAAGGTTGCTGTATCCATGGACCCAAGGTAAGGTTGCTGTATCCATGGACCCAAGGTAAGGTTGCTGTATCCATGAACCCAAGGTAAGGTTGCTGTCTCCATGGACCCAAGGTAAGGATGCTGTCTCCATGGACCCAAGGTAAGGATGCTGTCTCCCTCGACCCAAGGTAAGGTTGCTGTCTCCATGGACCCAAGGTAAGGTTGCTGTATCCATGGACCCAAGGTAAGGATGCTGTATCCATGGACCCAAGGTAAGGATGCTGTATCCATGGACCCAAGGTAAGGTTGCTGTCTCCATGGACCGAAGGTAAGGATGCTGTCTCCCTGGACCCAAGGTAAGGTTGCTGTCCCCCTCGACCCAAGGTAAGGTTGCTGTCTCCCTCGACCCAAGGTAAGGTTGCTGTCTCCATGGACCCAAGGTAAGGATCCTGTCTCCATGGACCCAAGGTAAGGTTGCTGTCTCCATGGACCCAAGGTAAGGTTGCTGTCTCCCTGGACCCAAGGTAAGGTTGCTGTCTCCATGGACCCAAGGTAAGGTTGCTGTCTCCCTGGTCCCAAGGTAAGGTTGCTGTCTCCATGGACCCAAGGTAAGGTTGCTGTCTCCCTGGACCCAAGGTAAGGTTGCTGTCTCCCTCGACCCAAGGTAAGGTTACTGTCTCCCTCGAACCAAGGTAAGGTTGCTGTCTCCCTCGACCCAAGGTAAGGTTGCTGTCTCCCTCGACCCAAGGTAAGGTTGCTGTATCCATGGACCCAAGGTAAGGTTGCTGTCCCCCTCGACCCAAGGTAAGGTTGCTGTCCCCCTCGACCCAAGGTAAGGTTGCTGTCCCCCTCGACCCAAGGTAAGGTTGCTGTCTCCATGGACCAAAGGTAAGGTTGCTGTCTCCCTCGACCCAAGGTAAGGTTGCTGTATCCATGGACCCAAGGTAAGGTTGCTGTATCCATGGACCCAAGGTAAGGATGCTGTCTCCCTCGACCCAAGGTAAGGTTGCTGTCTCCCTGGACCCAAGGTAAGGTTGCTGTCTCCATGGACCCAAGGTAAGGTTGCTGTCTCCATGGACCCAAGGTAAGGTTGCTGTCTCCCTCGACCCAAGGTAAGGTTGCTGTCTCCCTGGTCCCAAGGTAAGGTTGCTGTCTCCATGGACCCAAGGTAAGGTTGCTGTCTCCATGGACCCAAGGTAAGGTTGCTGTCTCCCTCGACCCAAGGTAAGGTTACTGTCTCCCTCGAACCAAGGTAAGGTTGCTGTCTCCATGGACCCAAGGTAAGGTTGCTGTGTCCCTGGACCCAAGGTAAGGATGCTGTCTCCATGGACCCAAGGTAAGGTTGCTGTCTCCCTCGACGCAAGGTAAGGTTGCTGTCTCCATGGACCCAAGGTAAGGTTGCTGTATCCATGGACCCAAGGTAAGGATGCTGTCTCCATGGACCCAAGGTAAGGTTGCTGTCTCCCTCGACCCAAGGTAAGGATGCTGTCTCCATGGACCCAAGGTAAGGTTGCTGTCTCCATGGACCCAAGGTAAGGTTGCTGTCTCCATGGACCCAAGGTAAGGTTGCTGTCTCCCTGGACCCAAGGTAAGGTTGCTGTCTCCCTCGACCCTAGGTAAGGTTACTGTCTCCCTCGACCCAAGGTAAGGTTGCTGTCTCCCTCGACCCAAGGTAAGGTTGCTGTGTCCCTGGACCCAAGGTAAGGATGCTGTCTCCATGGACCCAAGGTAAGGTTGCTGTCTCCCTCGACGCAAGGAAAGGTTGCTGTCTCCATGGACCCAAGGTAAGGTTGCTGTATCCATGGACCCAAGGTAAGGTTGCTGTATCCATGGACCCAAGGTAAGGTTGCTGTCTCCCTGGTCCCAAGGTAAGGTTGCTGTCTCCATGGACCCAAGGTAAGGTTGCTGTCTCCCTGGACCCAAGGTAAGGTTGCTGTCTCCCTCGACCCAAGGTAAGGTTACTGTCTCCCTCGAACCAAGGTAAGGTTGCTGTCTCCCTCGACCCAAGGTAAGGTTGCTGTCTCCATGGACCCAAGGTAAGGTTGCTGTATCCATGGACCCAAGGTAAGGTTGCTGTATACATGGACCCAAGGTAAGGATGCTGTCTCCATGGACCCAAGGTAAGGTTGCTGTCTCCCTCGACCCAAGGTAAGGATGCTGTCTCCATGGACCCAAGGTAAGGTTGCTGTCTCCATGGACCCAAGGTATGGTTGCTGTCTCCATGGACCCAAGGTAAGGTTGCTGTATCCATGGACCCAAGGTAAGGTTGCTGTATCCATGGACCCAAGGTAAGGATGCTGTCTCCATGGACCCAAGGTAAGGTTGCTGTCCCCCTCGACCCAAGGTAAGGTTGCTGTCCCCCTCGACCCAAGGTAAGGTTGCTGTCCCCCTCGACCCAAGGTAAGGTTGCTGTCTCCATGGACCAAAGGTAAGGTTGCTGTCTCCCTCGACCCAAGGTAAGGTTGCTGTATCCATGGACCCAAGGTAAGGTTGCTGTATCCATGGACCCAAGGTAAGGATGCTGTCTCCCTCGACCCAAGGTAAGGTTGCTGTCTCCCTGGACCCAAGGTAAGGTTGCTGTCTCCATGGACCCAAGGTAAGGTTGCTGTCTCCATGGACCCAAGGTAAGGTTGCTGTCTCCCTCGACCCAAGGTAAGGTTGCTGTCTCCCTGGTCCCAAGGTAAGGTTGCTGTCTCCATGGACCCAAGGTAAGGTTGCTGTCTCCCTCGACCCAAGGTAAGGTTGCTGTGTCCCTGGACCCAAGGTAAGGATGCTGTCTCCATGGACCCAAGGTAAGGTTGCTGTCTCCCTCGACGCAAGGTAAGGTTGCTGTCTCCATGGACCCAAGGTAAGGTTGCTGTATCCATGGACCCAAGGTAAGGATGCTGTCTCCATGGACCCAAGGTAAGGTTGCTGTCTCCCTCGACCCAAGGTAAGGATGCTGTCTCCATGGACCCAAGGTAAGGTTGCTGTCTCCATGGACCCAAGGTAAGGTTGCTGTCTCCATGGACCCAAGGTAAGGTTGCTGTCTCCCTGGACCCAAGGTAAGGTTGCTGTCTCCCTCGACCCTAGGTAAGGTTACTGTCTCCCTCGAACCAAGGTAAGGTTGCTGTCTCCCTCGACCCAAGGTAAGGTTGCTGTGTCCCTGGACCCAAGGTAAGGATGCTGTCTCCATGGACCCAAGCTAAGGTTGCTGTCTCCCTCGACCTGCAAGGAAGGTTGCTGTCTCCATGGACCCAAGGTAAGGTTGCTGTATCCATGGACCCAAGGTAAGGTTGCTGTATCCATGGACCCAAGGTAAGGTTGCTGTCTCCCTGGTCCCAAGGTAAGGTTGCTGTCTCCATGGACCCAAGGTAAGGTTGCTGTCTCCCTGGACCCAAGGTAAGGTTGCTGTCTCCCTCGACCCAAGGTAAGGTTACTGTCTCCCTCGAACCAAGGTAAGGTTGCTGTCTCCCTCGACCCAAGGTAAGGTTGCTGTCTCCATGGACCCAAGGTAAGGTTGCTGTATCCATGGACCCAAGGTAAGGTTGCTGTATACATGGACCCAAGGTAAGGATGCTGTCTCCATGGACCCAAGGTAAGGTTGCTGTCTCCCTCGACCCAAGGTAAGGATGCTGTCTCCATGGACCCAAGGTAAGGTTGCTGTCTCCATGGACCCAAGGTAAGGTTGCTGTCTCCATGGACCCAAGGTAAGGTTGCTGTCTCCATGGACCCAAGGTAAGGTTGCTGTCTCCCTGGACCCAAGGTAAGGTTGCTGTCTCCCTCGACCCAAGGTAAGGTTACTGTCTCCCTCGAACCAAGGTAAGGTTGCTGTCTCCCTCGACCCAAGGTAAGGTTGCTGTGTCCCTGGACCCAAGGTAAGGTTGCTGTGTCCCTCGACCCAAGGTAAGGTTACTGTCTCCCTCGAACCAAGGTAAGGTTGCTGTCTCCCTTGACCCAAGGTAAGGTTGCTGTCTCCCTCGACGCAAGGTAAGGTTGCTGTCTCCATGGACCCAAGGTATGGTTGCTGTCTCCATGGACCCAAGGTAAGGTTGCTGTATCCATGGACCCAAGGTAAGGTTGCTGTATCCATGGACCCAAGGTAAGGATGCTGTCTCCATGGACCCAAGGTAAGGTTGCTGTCTCCCTCGACGCAAGGTAAGGTTGCTGTCTCCATGGACCCAAGGTAAGGTTGCTGTCTCCATGGACCCAAGGTAAGGTTGCTGTATCCATGGACCCAAGGTAAGGTTGCTGTATCCATGGACCCAAGGTAAGGATGCTGTCTCCATGGACCCAAGGTAAGGTTGCTGTCTCCCTCGACCCAAGGTAAGGATGCTGTCTCCATGGACCCAAGGTAAGGTTGCTGTCTCCATGGACCCAAGGTAAGGATGCTGTCTCCATGGACCCAAGGTAAGGTTGCTGTCTCCCTCGACGCAAGGTAAGGTTGCTGTCTCCATGGACCCAAGGTAAGGTTGCTGTATCCATGGACCCAAGGTAAGGTTGCTGTCTCCCTGGTCCCAAGGTAAGGTTGCTGTCTCCATGGACCCAAGGTAAGGTTGCTGTCTCCCTGGACCCAAGGTAAGGTTGCTGTCTCCCTCGACCCAAGGTAAGGTTACTGTCTCCCTCGAACCAAGGTAAGGTTGCTGTCTCCCTCGACCCAAGGTAAGGTTGCTGTCTCCATGGACCCAAGGTAAGGTTGCTGTATCCATGGACCCAAGGTAAGGTTGCTGTATACATGGACCCAAGGTAAGGATGCTGTCTCCATGGACCCAAGGTAAGGTTGCTGTCTCCCTCGACCCAAGGTGCTGTCTCCATGGGACTGTCTCCATGGACCCAAGGTAAGGTTGCTGTCTCCCTCGACCCAAGGTAAGGATGCTGTCTCCATGGACCCAAGGTAAGGTTGCTGTCTCCATGGACCCAAGGTATGGTTGCTGTCTCCATGGACCCAAGGTAAGGTTGCTGTCCCCCTCGACTCAAGGTAAGGTTGCTGTCCCCCTCGACCCAAGGTAAGGTTGCTGTCTCCATGGACCAAAGGTAAGGTTGCTGTCTCCCTCGACCCAAGGTAAGGTTGCTGTATCCATGGACCCAAGGTAAGGTTGCTGTATCCATGGACCCAAGGTAAGGATGCTGTCTCCCTCGACCCAAGGTAAGGTTGCTGTCTCCCTGGACCCAAGGTAAGGTTGCTGTCTCCATGGACCCAAGGTAAGGTTGCTGTCTCCATGGACCCAAGGTAAGGTTGCTGTCTCCCTCGACCCAAGGTAAGGTTGCTGTCTCCCTGGTCCCAAGGTAAGGTTGCTGTCTCCATGGACCCAAGGTAAGGTTGCTGTCTCCCTGGACCCAAGGTAAGGTTGCTGTCTCCCTCGACCCAAGGTAAGGTTACTGTCTCCCTCGAACCAAGGTAAGGTTGCTGTCTCCCTCGACCCAAGGTAAGGTTGCTGTGTCCCTGGACCCAAGGTAAGGATGCTGTCTCCATGGACCCAAGGTAAGGTTGCTGTCTCCCTCGACGCAAGGTAAGGTTGCTGTCTCCATGGACCCAAGGTAAGGTTGCTGTATCCATGGACCCAAGGTAAGGATGCTGTCTCCATGGACCCAAGGTAAGGTTGCTGTCTCCCTCGACCCAAGGTAAGGATGCTGTCTCCATGGACCCAAGGTAAGGTTGCTGTCTCCATGGACCCAAGGTAAGGTTGCTGTCTCCATGGACCCAAGGTAAGGTTGCTGTCTCCCTGGACCCAAGGTAAGGTTGCTGTCTCCCTCGACCCTAGGTAAGGTTACTGTCTCCCTCGAACCAAGGTAAGGTTGCTGTCTCCCTCGACCCAAGGTAAGGTTGCTGTGTCCCTGGACCCAAGGTAAGGATGCTGTCTCCATGGACCCAAGGTAAGGTTGCTGTCTCCCTCGACGCAAGGAAAGGTTGCTGTCTCCATGGACCCAAGGTAAGGTTGCTGTATCCATGGACCCAAGGTAAGGTTGCTGTATCCATGGACCCAAGGTAAGGTTGCTGTCTCCCTGGTCCCAAGGTAAGGTTGCTGTCTCCATGGACCCAAGGTAAGGTTGCTGTCTCCCTGGACCCAAGGTAAGGTTGCTGTCTCCCTCGACCCAAGGTAAGGTTACTGTCTCCCTCGAACCAAGGTAAGGTTGCTGTCTCCCTCGACCCAAGGTAAGGTTGCTGTCTCCATGGACCCAAGGTAAGGTTGCTGTATCCATGGACCCAAGGTAAGGTTGCTGTATACATGGACCCAAGGTAAGGATGCTGTCTCCATGGACCCAAGGTAAGGTTGCTGTCTCCCTCGCCCAAGGTAAGGATGCTGTCTCCATGGACCCAAGGTAAGGTTGCTGTCTCCATGGACCCAAGGTAAGGTTGCTGTCTCCATGGACCCAAGGTAAGGTTGCTGTCTCCATGGACCCAAGGTAAGGTTGCTGTCTCCCTGGACCCAAGGTAAGGTTGCTGTCTCCCTCGACCCAAGGTAAGGTTACTGTCTCCCTCGAACCAAGGTAAGGTTGCTGTGTCCCTGGACCCAAGGTAAGGTTGCTGTGTCCCTCGACCCAAGGTAAGGTTACTGTCTCCCTCGAACCAAGGTAAGGTTGCTGTCTCCCTTGACCCAAGGTAAGGTTGCTGTCTCCCTCGACGCAAGGTAAGGTTGCTGTCTCCATGGACCCAAGGTATGGTTGCTGTCTCCATGGACCCAAGGTAAGGTTGCTGTATCCATGGACCCAAGGTAAGGTTGCTGTATCCATGGACCCAAGGTAAGGATGCTGTCTCCATGGACCCAAGGTAAGGTTGCTGTCTCCCTCGACGCAAGGTAAGGTTGCTGTCTCCATGGACCCAAGGTAAGGTTGCTGTCTCCATGGACCCAAGGTAAGGTTGCTGTATCCATGGACCCAAGGTAAGGTTGCTGTATCCATGGACCCAAGGTAAGGATGCTGTCTCCATGGACCCAAGGTAAGGTTGCTGTCTCCCTCGACCCAAGGTAAGGATGCTGTCTCCATGGACCCAAGGTAAGGTTGCTGTCTCCATGGACCCAAGGTAAGGATGCTGTCTCCATGGACCCAAGGTAAGGTTGCTGTCTCCCTCGACGCAAGGTAAGGTTGCTGTCTCCATGGACCCAAGGTAAGGTTGCTGTCTCCATGGACCCAAGGTAAGGTTGCTGTATCCATGGACCCAAGGTAAGGTTGCTGTATCCATGGACCCAAGGTAAGGATGCTGTCTCCATGGACCCAAGGTAAGGTTGCTGTCTCCCTCGACCCAAGGTAAGGATGCTGTCTCCATGGACCCAAGGTAAGGTTGCTGTCTCCATGGACCCAAGGTAAGGTTGCTGTCTCCATGGACCCAAGGTAAGGTTGCTGTCTCCATGGACCCAAGGTAAGGTTGCTGTCTCCATGGACCCAAGGTAAGGTTGCTGTCTCCCTCGAACCAAGGTAAGGTTGCTGTCTCCCTCGACCCAAGTTAGGGTTGCTGTCTGCCTCGACCCAAGGTAAGGCTGCTGTCTCCCAGGAACATATGCATCAAACACAGTCTTCTCAAACGCTGATATCTGACATAAATTAACACATTCATTCAGTTTACAGACCATGTAACTAGACCTAGGAGCCCTAGACAAAGCGATTGCAAAAAATATCTGGTTAGTTATAGGTTTGGAAAAACTGCGGGCCCCAAACTGGCGAGCCGACCCAATTCCAGGTTTACTTTATTACCCTCCCTCCCTCCCTCCCTCCCTCCCTCCCTCCCTCCCTCCCTCCCTCCCTCTCTACCTCCCTCGCTCTCTACCTCCCTCCCTCTCTACCTCTCTACCTCCCTCCCTCTCTACCTCTCTACCTCTCTACCTCCCTCCTCCTCCCTCCCTCCCTCCCTCTCTACCTCCCTCCCTCCCTCCCTACCTCCCTCCCTCCCTCTCTACCTCCCTCTCTACCTCCCTCTCTCCCTCCCTCCTCCCTCCCTCCCTTCCTCTCTACCTCTCTCTCTACCTCCCTCCCTCCCTCTCTTCCTCTCTACCTCCCTCCCTACCTCCCTCTCTACCTCCCTCCTCCCTCCCTCTCTACCTCCCTCCCTCCCTCCCTCTCTACCTCCCTCCCTTCCTCCCTCCCTACCTCTCTCTCTCTACCTCCCTCCCTTCCTCCCTCCCTACCTCTCTCTCTACCTCCCTCCTTCCCTCTCTTCCTCTCTACCTCCCTTCCTCTCTACCTCCCTCCCTTCCTCCCTCTCTAACTATCTCTCTACCTCCCTCCCTCCCTCTCTACCTCTCTCCCTCTCTACCTCTCTCTCCCCTCCCTCCCTCCCTCCCTCCCTCCCTCCCCCTCCCTCCCTCCCTCCCTCCCTCCCTCCCTCTCTCTCTACCTCCCTCTCTCTCTACCTCCCTCCTCCCTCCCTCTCTCTACCTACCTCCCTCCCTCCCTCTCTACCTCCCTCTCTACCTCCCTCCCTCCTGCTCTACCTCCCTCCCTCCCTCTCTCTCTACCTCCCTCCCTCCCTCCCTCTCTCTCTACCTCTCTACCTCTCTACCTGCCTCCCTCCCTACCTCCCTCTCTACCTCCTCCCTACCTCTCTCTCTACCTCCCTCCGTCCTTCCCTCCCTCCATCCCTCTCTACCTCCCTCTCTACCTCCCTCCCTCCCTACTGCCCTCCCTCCTTCCCTCTCCACCTCGCTCCCTACCTCCCTCCCTACCTACCTTCCTCCCTCCCTCTCTACCTCCCTCCCTCCCTCTCTACCTTCCTTCCCCTCCTCCCTCCCTCCCTCCCCCCCTCCCTCCCTCCCTCCCTCCCTCCCTCCCTCCTCTCTACCTCCCTCCCTCCCTCCCTCTCTACCTCTCTCTCTACCTCCCTCCCTCCCTCTCTTCCTCTCTACCTCCCTCCCTCCCTCCCTCCCTCTCTACCTCCCTCCCTCCCTCTCTACCTCCCTCCCTCCTTCCCTCCCTTCCTCCCTCCCTACCTCTCTCTCTACCTCCCTCCTTCCCTCTCTTCCTCTCTACCTCCCTCCCGCCCTACCTCCCTCCCTCCCTCCCTTCCTCTCTCCTCCCTCCCCTCCCTCCCTCCCTCCCTCCCCTACCTCCCTCCCTCCCTTCCTCTCCCTACCTCCCTCCCTCCCTTCCTACCTCCCTCCCTTCCTACCTACCTCCCTCCCTTCCTCTCTACCTCCCTCCCTCCCTCCCTCTCTACCTCTCTCTCTACCTCCCTCCTCTCTCCCTCCCTCCCTCCCTCCCTCCCTCCCTCTCTCTCTACCTCCCTCCCTCCCTCTCTCTTTACCTACCTCCTCCCTCCCTCCCTCTCTACCTCCCTCTCTACCTCCCTCCCTCCCTCTCTACCTCCCTCTCTACCTCCCTCCCTACTGCTCTACCTCCCTCCCTCCCTCTCTCTACCTCTCTACCTCTCTACCTGCCTCCTCCCTACCTCCCTCTCTACCTCCCTCCCTACCTCTCTCTCTACCTCCCTCCGTCCTTCCCTCCCTACCTCCCTCTCTACCTCCCTCTCTACCTCCCTCCCTCCCTACTGCCCTCCCTCCTTCCCTCCCTACCTCGCTCCCTACCTACCTCCATCCCTACCTACCTCCCTCCCTCCCTCCCTCCCTCTCTACCTCCCTCTCTACCTCCCTCTCTCCCTCCCTCCCCCCCCCTCCCTCCCTCCCTTCCTCTCTCTACCTCCTCCCTCCCTCCCTCCCTCTCTACCTCTCTCTCTACCTCCCCCTCTCTTCCTCTCTACCTCCCTCCCTACCTCCCTCTACCTCCCTCCCTCCCTCCCTCTCTACCTCTCTCTCTACCTCCCTCCCTCTCTTCCTCTCTACCTCCCTCCCTACCTCCCTCTCTACCTCCCTCCCTCCCTCCCTCCCTCTCTACCTCCCTCCCTCCCTCTCTACCTCCCTCCCTCCCTTCCTCCCTCCCTACCTCTCTCTCTACCTCCCTCCCTTCCTCCCTCCCTACCTCTCTCTCTACCTCCCTCCTTCCCTCTCTTCCTCTCTACCTCCCTCCCTCCCTACCTCCCTCCCTCCCTTCCTCTCTACCTCCCTCTCTCTCTACCTCCCTCTCTCTTCCTCTCTACCTCCCTCCCTCCCTCTCTCCCTCCCTCCCTCCCTCCCTCTCTACTCCCTCCCTCCCTCCCTCCCTCCCTCCCTTCCTCCCTCCCTACCTCTCTCTCTACCTCCCTCCCTTCCTCCCTCCCTACCTCTCTCTCTACCTCCCTCCTTCCCTCTCTCTCTACCTCCCTCCTTCCCTCTCTCTCTACCTCCCTCCTTCCCTCTCTTCCTCTCTACCTCCCTCCCTCCTTCCCTCTCTTCCTCTCTACCTCCCTCCCTCCCTCCCTACCTCCCTCCCTCCCTCCCTCTCTACCTCCCTCCCTCCCTCCCTCCCTCCCTCCCTCCATCTCTACCTCCCTCCCTCCCTCTCTTCCTCTCTACCTCCCTCCCTCCCTCCCTCCCTCCCTCTCTACCTCCCTCCCTCCCTCTCTACCTCCCTCCCTCCTTCCCTCCCTTCCTCCCTCCCTACCTCTCTCTCTACCTCCCTCCTTCCCTCTCTTCCTCTCTACCTCCCTCCCGCCCTACCTCCCTCCCTCCCTTCCTCTTCCTCCCTCCTCCCTCCCTCCCTCCCTCCCTCCCTCCCTCCCTCCCTCCCTCCCTCCCTCCCTCCCTCCTACCTCCCTCCCTTCCTCTCCCTCCCTCCCTACCTACCTCCCTCCCTTCCTCTCTACCTCCCTCCCTCCCTCCCTCCCTCTCTACCTCTCTCTCTACCTCCCTCCCTCTCTCCCTCCCTCCCTCCCTCCCTCCCTCCCTCCCTCCCTCCCTCCCTCCCTCCCTCCCTCTCTCTCTACCTCCCTCCCTCCCTCTCTCTTTACCTACCTCCCTCCTCCCTCCCTCTCTACCTCCCTCTCTACCTCCCTCCCTCCCTCTCTACCTCCCTCTCTACCTCCCTCCCTACTGCTCTACCTCCCTCCCTCCCTCTCTCCCTACCTCTCTACCTCTCTACCTGCCTCCCTCCCTACCTCCCTCTCTACCTCCCTCCCTACCTCTCTCTCTACCTCCCTCCGTCCTTCCCTCCCTACCTCCCTCTCTACCTCCCTCTCTACCTCCCTCCCTCCCTACTGCCCTCCCTCCTTCCCTCCCTACCTCGCTCCCTACCTACCTCCATCCCTACCTACCTCCCTCCCTCCCTCTCTACCTCCCTCTCTACCTCCCTCTCTCCCTCCCTCCCCCTCCCTCCCTTCCTCTCTACCTCCCTCCCTCCCTCCCTCCCTCTCTACCTCTCTCTCTACCTCCCTCCCTCTCTTCCTCTCTACCTCCCTCCCTACCTCCCTCTCTACCTCCCTCCCTCCCTCCCTCTCTACCTCCCTCCCTCCCTCTCTACCTCCCTCCCTCCCTTCCTCCCTCCCTACCTCTCTCTCTACCTCCCTTCCTTCCTCCCTCCCTACCTCTCTCTCTACCTCCCTCCTTCCCTCTCTTCCTCTCTACCTCCCTCCCTCCCTACCTCCCTCCCTCCCTTCCTCTCTACCTCCCTCTCTCTCTACCTCCCTCTCTTCCTCTCTACCTCCCTCCCTCCCTCTCTCCCTCCCTCCCTCCCTCCCTCTCTACCTCCCTCCCTCCCTCCCTCCCTCCCTTCCTCCCTCCCTACCTCTCTCTCTACCTCCCTCCCTTCCTCCCTCCCTACCTCTCTCTCTACCTCCCTCCTTCCCTCTCTCTCTACCTCCCTCCTTCCCTCTCTCTCTACCTCCCTCCTTCCCTCTCTTCCTCTCTACCTCCCTCCCTCCTTCCCTCTCTTCCTCTCTACCTCCCTCCCTACCTCCCTCCCTACCTACCTCCCTCCCTTCCTCTCTACCTCACTCCCTCCCTCCCTACCTCCCTCTCTACCTCCCTCCCTCCTTCCTTCCTCCCTACCTCCCTCCCTACCTCCCTCTCTACCTCCCTCCCTCCTTCCTTCCCCTCCCTACCTCCCTCTCTACCTCCCTCCCTACATCCCTCCCTCCTTCCCTCCCTACCTCCCTCCCTACCTCCTTCCCTCCCTACCTCCCTCCCTACATCCCTCCCTCCTTCCCTCCCTACATCCCTCCCTCCTTCCCTCCCTACATCCCTCCCTCCTTCCCTCCCTACCTCCCTCCCTACATCCCTCCCTACCTCCCTCCATCCCTCCCTCTCTTCCTCTCTACCTACCTCCCTCTCTCCCTCCCTACCTCTCTCTCTACCTCCCTCCCTTCCTCCCTCTCTACCTCTCTCTCTACCTCCCTCCCTCCCTCTCTTCCTCTCTACCTCCCTCCCTCCCTCTTTACCTCCCTCCCTACCTCCCTCTCTATCTCCCTCTCTACCTCCCTCCCTCCTTCCTTCCCTCTCTACCTCCCTCCCTACCTCCCTCTCTACCTCCCTCCCTCCCTACTGCCCTCCCTCCTTCCCTCCCTACCTCCCTCCCTCCCTACCTACCTACCTACCTACCTACCTACCTACCTACCTACCTACCTACCTACCTACCTACCTACCTACCTACCTACCTAACAACCTCCCTCCCTCCCTCCCTCCCTACCTCCCTACCTCCCCCTACCTCCCTCCCTACCTCCCTCTCTACCTCCCTCCCTCCCTTTCTTTGTCCTTTCTTTTTCATTTTAATTGTCTAGTCTGGGCTTATCATGGCCACCTATAAAAAAAAAATGAATGTTTTAAGACGTAACATTAAGGGGGGTGTGTTAATCAAACGGTTGGCGTGCCGACTGGCGTTCTGAGGTAATTTCCTGTCAGAACGTTTGAAGTGTGATTGGCTCTCTACCTCTCTCTCTCTCTCTCTCTCTCTCTCTTCTTCTCTTTTTGTTCTTACAACGTTTGTTTCCAGCCTTTGCTAATGATGTCAAGCTTTCCCCCAAAATGTCCATATCCTTCTTTTCACCCCTATAAAAGCGCGGAGGAAAAGGGATACGCTGAAAAAAAATGTCAAAAACAATATTACAGTGTTTTTATGGTAGTGATTATTATATTTCATAAAATAAATTCATTTAGCATTTGTGACCCGTGGGCTTTTCTTACTTTTTTTCCCATTCAGTGTGTGTGTGGTTGTGTGTCTGTGTGTGTGTGTGTGTGTGTGTGTGTGTGTGTGTGTGTGGACACCCATGTGTGTGTGTGTGTGTGTGTGTGTGTGTGTGTGTGTGTGTGTGTGTGTGTGTGTGTGTGTGTGTGTGTGTGTGTGTGTGTGTACAAGGACACCCATGTGTGTGTGTGTGTGTGTGTGTGTGTGTGTGTGTGTGTGTGTGTGTGTGTGTGTGTGTGTGTGTGTGTGTGTGTGTGTGCCCACTACCCACCCTTGTCTGTGTATGTTTCCATATTCCACAGTATGAGACTATGGAGGTTTTCATTGACATTTAGTGATCCTATTTACCAACGCACTGCTGTCATACACACTCTGTGTTACTTTCTCTGTGTAAACACACACACACACACACACACACACTGTGTGTCTGTATAAACACACCATTAGAGCATTACATTGTGGACACAGAACACACAACACAAAGCCTGTTCCCGTTCTTAGAACATGTTGGCATTCTGGAACATTCTAGAAACCTCGCCATCGGAACGCCCTCCGGCAAGCCCACAGATCCTATTCAAAGGAGTCTGTCACAATTGAACCACACATTAGTTGTAATTCAATCACACATAAAGATCTTAGTGATGAAGTTTTCCATAGTTTATACTTTTTCTTAAAAAATAAAAAACTGAAACACTTTCACTAAAAAGTTTTCCTTCTCCTCTCGGATCAAGATATACCTGAAAGGTTGTTACGAAATGCATCGCAAATGGCACCCTATCGCCTTTATAGTGCACTACCTTAGACTCGGTTCATTAAAAGTAGTGCACTATGTACCGGTTGGTACACTAGGTTCAACACGGGTTGAATCATTTTTGTTGTTGTTGTTGTTGTTCGTTACGTTAATTCAATGAAACAAACGTAGAATTATCCTTGAATTGACATCTGTGTCCCGAAGTATGGAGGTGGTAGGGACACAAACTGTCTCTTCTTCTCTTCTGTGTCCCAAAGTATGGAGGTGGTAGGGACACGAACTGTCTCTTCTTCTCTTCTGTGTCCCGAAGTATGGAGGTGGTAGGGACACGAACGGTCTCTTCTTCTCTTCTGTGTCCCGAAGTATGGCGGTGGTAGGGACACGAACTGTCTCTTCTTCTCTTCTGTGTCCCGAAGTATGGAGGTGGTAGGGACACGAACTGTCTCTTCTTCTCTTCTGTGTCCCGTGGGAATTATGGAGGTGGTAGGGAAACAAACTGTCTCTTCTTCTCTTCTGTGTCCCGTGGGAAGTATGGAGGTGGTAGGGACACGAACTGTCTCTTCTTCTCTTCTTTGTCCCGTGGGAAGTATGGAGGTGGTAGGGACACGAACTGTCTCTTCTTCTCTTCTTTGTCCCGTGGGAAGTATGGAGGTGGTAGGGACACGAACTGTCTCTTCTTCTCTTCTGTGTCCCGAAGTATGGAGGTGGTAGGGACACAAACTGTCTCTTCTTCTCTTCTGTGTCCCGAAGTATGGAGGTGGTAGGGACACGTGGTAGGGAACTGTCTCTTCTTCTCTTCTGTGTCCCGAAGTATGGCGGTGGTAGGGACACGAACTGTCTCTTCTTCTCTTCTGTGTCCCGAAGTATGGCGGTGGTAGGGACACGAACTGTCTCTTCTTCTCTTCTGTGTCCCGAAGTATGGAGGTGGTAGGGACACGAACTGTCTCTTCTTCTCTTCTGTGTCCCGTGGGAATTATGGAGGTGGTAGGGAAACAAACTGTCTCTTCTTCTCTTCTGTGTCCCGTGGGAAGTATGGAGGTGGTAGGGACACGAACTGTCTCTTCTTCTCTTCTTTGTCCCGTGGGAAGTATGGAGGTGGTAGGGACACGAACTGTCTCTTCTTCTCTTCTTTGTCCCGTGGGAAGTATGGAGGTGGTAGGGACACGAACTGTCTCTTCTTCTCTTCTTTGTCCCGTGGGAAGTATGGAGATGGTAGGGACACGAACTGTCTCTTCTTCTCTTCTGTGTCCCGTGGGAAGTATGGCGGTGGTAGGGACACGAACTGTCTCTTCTTCTCTTCTGTGTCCCGAAGTATGGAGGTGGTAGGGACACTGAACTGTCTCTTCTTCTCTTCTGTGTCCCGTGGGAAGTATGGAGGTGGTAGGGACACGAACTGTCTCTTCTTCTCTTCTGTGTCCCGTGGGAAGTATGGAGGTGGTTAGGGACACGAACTGTCTCTTCTTCTCTTCTGTGTCCCGTGGGAAGTATGGAGGTGGTAGGGACACGAACTGTCTCTTCTTCTCTTCTGTGTCCCGTGGGAAGTATGGAGGTGGTAGGGACACGAACTGTCTCTTCTTCTCTTCTGTGTCCCGTGGGAAGTATGGAGGTGGTAGGGACACGAACTGTCTCTTCTTCTCTTCTGTGTCCCGTGGGAAGTATGGCGGTGGTAGGGACACAAACTGTCTCTTCTTCTCTTCTGTGTCCCGTGGGAAGTATGGAGGTGGTAGGGACACGAACCGTCTTCTGTGGTCTATTTGTGATCCCTCTGCTACGGTTTAATAACCTGCTTACATATCTGGTCATTTCCTGCCTCAGGCAGGAGGCATTTACAATGCATCTGTTTGGGTACAGTATCTGTGTGGGTACAGTATCTGTGTGTGTTTGGGTACAGTATCTGTGTTTGGGTACAGTATATGTGTGTGGGTACAGTATCTGTGTGTGGGTACAGTATCTGTGTGGGTACAGTATCTGTGTGTGGGTACAGTATCTGTGTGGGTACAGTATCTGTGTTTGGGTACAGTATCTGTGTGGGTACAGTATCTGTGTTTGGGTACAGTATCTGTGTGGGGGTACAGTATCTGTGTGGGTACAGTATCTGTGTGGGTACAGTATCTGTGTGTGGGTACAGTATCTGTGTGGGTACAGTATCTGTGTGTGGGTACAGTATCTGTGTGGGTACAGTGTCTGTGTGGGTACAGTATCTGTGTTTGGGTACAGTATCTGTGTGGGTACAGTATCTGTGTTTGGGTACAGTATCTGTGTGTGGGTACAGTATCTGTGTGGGTACAGTATCTGTGTGTGTGTGGGTACAGTATCTGTGTGTGGGTACAGTATCTGTGTGGGTACAGTATCTGTGTTTGGGTACAGTATCTGTGTGTGGGTACAGTATCTGTGTGTGTGTGGGTATCTGTGTTCTGTGGTATCTGTGTGTGTGTGGGTAGTATCTGTGTGGGTACAGTATATGTGTGTGGGTACAGTATCTGTGTGTGGGTACAGTATCTGTGTGTGGGTGGGTACAGTATCTGTGTGTGGGGGTACAGTATCTGTGTGTGGGGTACATCTGTGTGTGGGTACAGTATCTGTGTGTGGGTACAGTATCTGTGTGTGTGTGGGTACAGTATCTGTGTGGGTACAGTATCTGTGTTTGGGTACAGTATCTGTGTGTGGGTACAGTATCTGTGTTGTGGGTACAGTATCTGTGTGTGTGTGGGTACAGTATATGTGTGTGGGTACAGTACTCTGTGTGTGTGGGGGTACAGTATCTGTGTGTGTGTGGGTACAGTATCTGTGTGTGTGTGGGTACAGTATCTGTGTGTGTGTGGGTACAGTATCTGTGTGTGGGTACAGTATCTCTGTGTGGGTACAGTGTCTCTGTGTGGGTACAGTATCTCTGTGTGGGTACAGTATCTCTGTGTGGGTACAGTATCTGTGTCTGTGGGTACAGTATCTCTGTGTGGGTACAGTATCTGTGTCTGTGTGGGTACAGTATATGTCTCTGTGTGGATACAGTATATCTGTGTGGGTACAGTATCTGTCTCTGTGTGGATACAGTATCTGTCTCTGTGTGGATACAGTATATCTGTGTGGGTACAGTATATCTGTGTGGGTACAGTATCTCTGTGTTGTTACACTATCTCTGTCTGTGTGGGGTACAGTATCTCTGTGTGGGTACAGTGTCTGTGTCTGTGGGTACAGTATCTCTGTGTAGGTACAGTATCTGCTAAAGCTATTACTCAAACACAGTCGGCATCACAACGCACACACACAAACACACACACACACACACACACACACACACACACACACACACACACACACACACACACACACACACACACACACACACACACAGGTTTCAACAGCAGTCACTAGCAAACAGACACTACACACTCAAACAAGTCAAGCAGAGAATATGGCTTTTAACATGGGTGTTGTGTGTGTGTGTGTGTGTGTGTGTGTGCGTGTGTGTGTGTGTGTTGCGATGCCGCCCCCTCTGTTAGAGTAATAGCTTTAGCAGACACTCACGCTGGTTTACTGTACACACACACACACACCGTGGCACCATTGTGTTAGCCAGTGTTTTATAGGCTTTGGGTACAGGGCTAACATCGCCTGTTAACCAGGATACCAACATTTAATCACACAGCTAATGTTACTGTACTCTCTGCCATGCACACTTAAGGCTTTGTGTGTGTGCAAAGCTCCAGTAAGGGCCATGTAATTACAAGTACCAGCCATAAAAACAGATTAGGAATGGTAACAGCTCAACACACACGAGAGAGAGGGAGAGAGAGAACTATCGTTTAAAAGTTTGGGGTCACTTAGAAATGTCAATTTTTTTGTTCATTAAAATAACATCAAATTGATCAGAAATACCGTGTAGACATTGTTAATGTTGTCAATGACTATTGTAGATGGAAACGGACAATTTTTTAATGGAATATCTACATAGGTGTACAGAGGCCCATTATCAGCAACCACCACTCCTTTGTTCCAATGGCACGTTGTGTTAGCTAATCCACGTTTATCATTTTAAAATGCTAATTGATCATTAGAAAACCCTTTTGCATTTATTTTAGCACAGCAGCTGAAAACTGTCATGCTGATTAAAGAAGCAATTAAGCTGGCCTTCTTTAGACTTGCATCAGCATTTGTGGGTTTGATTGCAGGCTCAAAATGGCCAGAAACAAATGAAAACTCGTCAGTCTATTCTTGTTCTGAGAAATTAAGGCTACTCCATGCGAGAAATTGCCAAGAAGCTGAAGATCTTGTACAACGCTGTGTACTACTCCCTTCACAGAACAGCACAAACTGGCCCTAACCAGAATAGAAAGAGCAATGGGAGGAGGCCCCGGTGCACAACTGAGCAAGACAACGAGTACATTAGAGAATCTAGTTTGAGAAACAGACACCTCACAAGTCCTCAACCGGCAAATTCATTAAATAGTACCCACAAAACACCTGTCTCAACGTCAACAGTGAAGAGGCGACTCCTGGATGTTGGCCTTCTGGGCAGAGTTCCTCTGTCCAGTCTCAACGTCAACAGTGAAGGGGCTACTCCTGGATGTTGGCCTTCTAGGCAGAGTTCCTCTGTCCAGTCTCAACGTCAACAGTGAAGGGGCTACTCCTGCATGTTGGCCTTCTAGGCAGAGTTCCTCTGTCCAGTCTCAACGTCAACAGTGAAGAGGCGACTCCTGGATGTTGGCCTTCTAGGCAGAGTTCCTCTGTCCAGTCTCAACGTCAACAGTGAAGAGGCGACTCCTGCATGTTGACCTTCTAGGCAGAGTTCCTCTGTCCAGTCTCAAGGTCAACAGTGAAGAGGCGACTCCTGCATGTTGGCCTTCTAGGCAGAGTTCCTCTGTCCAGTCTCACGTCAACAGTGAATAGGCGACTCCTGCATGTTGGCCTTCTAGGCAGAGTTCCTCTGTCCAGTCTCAACGTCAACAGAGAAGAGGCGACTCCTGCATGTTGGCCTTCTAGGCAGAGTTCCCCTGTCCAGTCTCAACGTCAACAGTGAAGAGGCGACTCCGGGATGTTGGCCTTCTAGACAGAGATACAAAGAAAAATCCATAGCTCAGACTGGCCAATAAAAAGAAAAGATGAAGTTAGGCAAAAGAACACAGACACTGGACAGAGGAAGATTGGAAATAAGTGTTATGGACAGACAAAAACCCATTTGTTTCCACGGGACTGTGTTGTGAGACAGTCTGCAGCACCCGGCCTCACCCTACTAGAATCTGAAGTCAAATGTCTACTTTTTGCTGATGATCTGGTGCTTCTGTCACCAACCAAGGAGGGCCTACAGCAGCACCTAGATCTTCTGCACAGATTCTGTCAGACCTGGGTCCTGACAGTAAATCTCAGTAAGACCAAAGTAATGGTGTTCTAGAAAAGGTCCAGTCTCCAGGACCACAAATACAAATTCCATCTAGACACCGTTGCCCAAGAGCACAAAAAAAACGATACATACCTCGGCCTAAACATCAGCGCCACAAGTAACTTCCACAAAGCTGTGAATGATCTGAGAGACATGGAAAGAAGGGCCTCCTATGCCATCAAAAGGAACATAAAATTCGACATCCCAATAAGGATCTGGCTAAAATTACTTCTATCAGTTTTAGAACCTATTGCCCTTGATGTTTGTGAGGTCTGGGGTTTGCTCACCAACCAAGAATTCACAAAAAAACAAACACCTATTTGAGACTCTGCATGCAGATTTCTGCAAAAATATTGTCTGTGTACCACGTAAAACACCAAATAATGCAGAGCAGAATTTGGGGGATATCCACTAATTATCAAAATCCAGAAAAGAGCAATTAACCTCTCTTGGGATAGGGGGCAGTTTTTTGACTTCTGGATGAAAAGCGTGCCCAAGGTAAACTGCCTGTTACTCAGGCCCAGTAGATATGATATGCATATAATTGGTAGATTTGGATAGAAAACACTCTAAAGTTTCTAAAACTGTTAAAATGTTGTATGTGAGTATAACAGAACTTATATGGCAGGCGAAACCCCGAGGTAAAACCAATTCCCCCCTCCAAAAAGAACTTTCAGCCTACCACTATTTTCAGCCTATCACTTTTTTTTTTATATGGCCAAGTCCTCCCAGATTGCATTCCACTAGATGTCATCAGTCTTTAGAAAGAGTTTCAGGCAGGTTTTTGGAAAAATTAGCCAGAAATTGTAGTTTTCTAGGTGGCTCCCATTTTGGCTGTAGTGTTTCCAAGCACGTGGAAGAGATATTTTTTGGTATTTTTCTCCTGTAAAGACAATAACAATTCTCTGTCTTAAATTTTATCGTTTATTTTATCGTTTATTTACCTATTAGGTTTGATTTATAAACGTTGTTTGACTTGTTTGGAATAGTTTATTAGTAACGTTGGGGATTCATTTTGTATACATTTTGATGGAGGGAAACTGGGTTGATTATTGACTGAAGCGCGTCAGCTAAACTGAGTTTTTATGGATATAAAAAGGGACATTATCGAACAAAAGGATAATTTGTGATGTAACAGAATGTTGGAATGCCAACAGAAGGAGATCATCGAAGGTAAAGCTTTTTTCTGACTTTATTGTTGAAATGTGTTTTTCATGTGTTTGTATGCGGGGCCCGTTCGCATGAAAATCGCATGGTTTGCTTTTGCCGTAAAGCCTTTTTGAAATCTGACACATTAAGCTTTATTTTCATGTATTACACTTGTGATTTTATGAAAGTAAAAAAATATATATATGAATTTCGTGCAATTTCACCAGATGTTGGCCAGGTGGGACATTGCCCATAAGAAGTTAAATTTTACATCCACCTAAAAGGAAGCGATTCCCAAACCTTCCATAACAAAGCCATCACCTACTGAGAAATGACCCTGGAGGAGAGTCCCCTAAGCAAGCTGTTCCTGGGGCTCTGTTCACAAACACAAACACACCCTACAGAGCCCCAGGACAGCAGCACAATTAGACCCAACCAAATCATGAGAAAACAAAAAGATAAGTCCTTGACACATTAGAAAAAAACAAAAACAAAACGGAAGAAACTGGAATGCTATTTGGCCATAAACAGAGAGCAAACAGTGGCAGAATACCTGACACCTTTGACTGAACCAAACTTAAGGAAAGCTTTATATCCTCTGTGAGCATAGCCAACCTCCCATAATTTCTTCCCAGGTCCGAAACTCCTTTACCTCCGTCACACGCTGCTTGGTCTTTGCTTTGTGGGATATTCTGTCACAAACTGTGTAAGTAGTGGTGCACAAACACAAAACAATATCCCACAAACACAGATTGGAAAAATGGCTACCTAAATATGATCCCCAATTAGAGGCAACGATTACCAGCAGCCTCTAATTGGGAACCATACAAAACACCAACATAGAAATTTTGAGCTAGAACACCCCCCCTAGTCACACCCTGACCTACTACACCATAGAGAATCAAGGGCTCTCTATGGTCAGGGCGTGACAATGATGCTGCCACCCCGGTGCTTCATGGTTGGGAAGGTTTTAGTCTCACCAAAATCAGTCCAGATTAAGCCCAATGCGTTTCTATGGGAATAATATACAGACTTAAGTGTGTTGCCTCCAAACGACCACGGCATGTCATTCTATTTCTGTCCACACAGCATCAGATACATGGGCTACACATAGTAAGACAGAGGGGCGCTGTTTCTCGCCTTTTAGGACAAGGACTCCCATTGTTGGAGGCGGAGACCATCAATCAATCAAATGTATTTATAAATCCCTTCTTACATCAGCAGATGTCACAAAGTGCTGTACAGAAACCCAGCCTAAAACGCCCCAAACAGCAAGCAATGCAGATGTGGAAGCACGGTAGCTAGGAAAAAAACTCCCTAGACAGGCAAGAACCTAGGAAGAAACCTAGAGAGGAATGAGCATCTCATATGCAGATTTCTGGTTTTCAGCTTCTTTCAAATGGGTTATTTAACATTTATTTAACCTTTATTTAACTAGGCCACTCAGTTAAAGAACAAATCTTTTTTTTTTTTTACAATGAAGGCCTACCCCCGGGAAAACCCTTAACCCAGACGATGGGTTAGGGCCAGTTGTGCGCCGCCCTATCGGACTCCAAAATCACGGCCGGTTGTGTAACAGCCTGGGTGTCTGTAGTGACACCTCTATCACTGAGATGCGGTGCCTTAGACCTTTGTGATACAGCCTGGATTTGAACCAGGGTGTCTGTAGTGACGCCTCTATCACTGAGATGCGGTGCCTTAGACCGTTGTGATACAGCCTGGATTTGAACCAGGGTGTCTGTAGTGACGCCTCTATCACTGAGATGCGGTGCCTTAGACCGTTGTGATACAGCCTGGATTTGAACCAGGGTGTCTGTAGTGACATCACTGAGATGCGGTGCCTTAGACCGTTGTGATACAGCCTGGATTTGAACCAGGGTGTCTGTAGTGACGCCTCTAACACTGAGATACGGTGCCTTAGACCGTTGTGATACAGCCTGGATTTGAACCAGGGTATCTGTAGTGACGCCTCTAACACTGAGATACGGTGCCTTAGACCGTTGTGATACAGCCTGGATTTGAACCAGGGTGTCTGTAGTGACGCCTCTAACACTGAGATACGGTGCCTTAGACCGTTGTGATACAGCCTGGATTTGAACCAGAGTGTCTGTAGTGACGCCTCTAACACTGAGATGCAGTGCCTTAGACCGCTGCGCCACTCAGGAGTCAGTATCAATGTGTCCACATAGCAGAGGCTATATACATTTTTTTGCTTTTCATTTTGATATTTTTACATTTTTACTTGAAAACTCACTATAACACCCTCTTTACTACCCCCGAATGTTGATTGGCTGACAGACGTGGTATATAAGACCGTATATCATGGGTATATGATCTCCACTATAACAACCCCCCAGAACAGAACAGGAGGTCCAGTGTTGTCCGCCTAAGGAAATCAAATGCCCATCCAACTGATTCCTTCTGGCGCCTGCACTTATATACACTTATATACCCCCCCCCCCCAGCCATTTACCCATTAGGTGAACTATGTTCTGAGCCATAAATGCCTGTTATAGGAGCCACCAGACTTTATAGGGCTGTGTGTTACAGTGTGTGTGTGTTTTAGTGTTCGTCCATCTCTGTTAATGTTCCCTGTTCAGCTTGAAAACTGTATAGGTTTAACTTGTTGTAAATGTTGTTGATACTATGGTACGATAAATACTACATGTGGTAAATACTATATGTTGTAAATGTTGTTGATACTATGGTACTATAAATACTACATATGGTAAATACTATATGTTGTAAATACTACATGTTATAAATGTTGTTGTTACTACAAATACTACAAGTTGTAAATACTACATGTTGTAAATACTATATGTTGTAAATGTTGTTGTTACTATAAATACTACAAGTTGTAAATACTACATGTTGTAAATACTATATGTTGTAAATGGTGTTGTTACTATAAATACTATATGTTATAAATGATGTTGTTACTATAAATACTATATGTTGTAAATACTATATGTTGTAAATGTTGTTGTTACTATAAATACTATATGTTGTAAATGTTGTTGTTACTATAAATACTATATGTTGTAAATACTATATGTTGTAAATGTTGTTGTTACTATAAATACTATATGTTGTAAATGTTGTTGTTACTATAAATACTATATGTTGTAAATGGTGTTGTTACTATAAATACTATATGTTGTAAATGGTGTTGTTACTATAAATACTATATGTTGTAAATGTTGTTGTTACTATAAATACTATATGTTGTAAATGTTGTTGTTACTATAAATACTATATGTTGTAAATGGTGTTGTTACTATAAATACTATATGTTGTAAATGGTGTTTTTACTATAAATACTACATGTTGTAAATGATGTTGTTACTATAAATACTACATGTTGTAAATACTATATGTTGTAAATACTATATGTTGTAAATACTATATGTTGTAAATACTATATGTTGTAAATGTTGTTGTTACTATGTTACTATAAATACTATATGTTGTAAATACTATATGTTGTAAATGTTGTTGTTACTATAAATACTATATGTTGTAAATGTTGTTGTTACTATGTTACTATAAATACTACATGTTGTAAATACTATATGTTGTAAATACTACATGTTGTAAATACTATATGTTGTAAATACTATATGTTGTAAATGTTGTTGTTACTATGTTACTATAAATACTACATGTTGTAAATACTATATGTTGTAAATGATGTTGTTACTATAAATACTATATGTTGTAAATGGTGTTGTTACTATAAATACTATATGTTGTAAATGTTGTTGTTACTATAAATACTATATGTTATAAATGTTGTTGTTACTATAAATACTACATGTTGTAAATGTTGTTGTTACTATAAATACTATATGTTGTAAATGTTGTTGTTACTATAAATACTATATGTTGTAAATGTTGTTGTTACTATAAATACTACATGTTGTAAATGTTGTTGTTACTATAAATACTATATGTTGTAAATACTATATGTTGTAAATGTTGTTGTTACTATAAATACTATATGTTGTAAATACTATATGTTGTAAATGTTGTTGTTACTATAAATACTATATGTTGTAAATACTATATGTTGTAAATGTTGTTGTTACTATAAATACTATATGTTGTAAATACTATATGGGGTAAATGTTGTTGTTTCTATAAATACTATATGTTGTAAATACTATATGTTGTAAATGTTGTTGTTTCTATAAATACTATATGTTGTAAATACTATATGTTGTAAATGTTGTTGTTACTATAAATACTATATGTTGTAAATGTTGTTGTTTCTATAAATACTATATGTTGTAAATACTATATGTTGTAAATGGTGTTGTTACTATAAATACTATAAGTTGTAAATGTTGTTGTTACTATAAATACTATATGTTGTAAATGTTGTTACTATAAATACTATATGTTGTAAATGTTGTTGTTACTATAAATACTATATGTTGTAAATGTTGTTGTTACTATAAATACTATATGTTGTAAATGTTGTTGTTACTATAAATACTATATGTTGTAAATACTATATGTTGTAAATGTTGTTGTTACTATAAATACTACATGTTATAAATGCTATATGTTGTAAATACTATATGTTGTAAATGTTGTTGTTACTATAAATACTATATGTTGTAAATGTTGTTGTTACTATAAATACTATATGTTGTAAATGTTGTTGTTACTATAAATACTATATGTTGTAAATACTATATGTTGTAAATGTTGTTGTTACTATAAATACTACATGTTATAAATACTATATGTTGTAAATACTATATGTTGTAAATGTTGTTGTTACTATAAATACTATATGTTGTAAATGTTATTGTTTCTATAAATACTATATGTTGTAAATACTATATGTTGTAAATGTTGTTGTTACTATAAATACTATATGTTGTAAATGTTGTTGTTGCTATAAATACTATAAGTTGTAAATACTACATGTTGAAGTTTTTAAATATATTCTTTACAGGTATTAAATGATCTTATTGCGCATAATTATACAGTGAAAGGTTAATTTACACTTTTGATCTTTGGAATACTTAAAAGACACTTACAAGAAACATCTTAACACAAAATGTCTGGTAGAATGTCTGGTAGAATGTCTGGTAGAGTGTCTGGTAGAATTTTTGGTAGAATGTCTGGTAGAATGTCTGGTAGAATGTCTGGTAGAATGTCTGGTAGAATATCTGGTAGAATTTCTGGTAGAATGTCTGGTAGAATGTCTGTTAGAATGTCTGGTAGAATATCTGGTAGAATTTCTGGTAGAATGTCTGGTAGAATGTCTGGTAGAATGTCTGGTAGAATGTCTGGTAGAATATCTGGTAGAATTTCTGGTAGAATGTCTGGTAGAATGTCTGGTAGAATGTTTGGTAGAATGTCTGGTAGATGACTGCTGTTATCACTAAATGACAGACTAAGTTGGAGTGAAGGGTGTGTGCTACAGCGTGTCTGGTAGAATGTCTGGTAGAATGTCTGGTAGATGACTGCTGTTATCACTAAATCACAGACTAAGGTGGAGTGAAGGGTGTGTGCTACAGTGTGTGTATGTGTGTGCATGCGTGTGTATGTGTGTGCTACAGTGTGTGTATGTGTGTGCATGCGTGTGTATGTGTGTGCATGCGTGTGTATGTGTGTGCTACAGTGTGTGTATGTGTGTGAATGCGTGTGTATGTGTGTGCTACAGTGTGTGTATGTGTGTGCATGCGTGTGTATGTGTGTGCATGTGTGTGTATGTGTGTGCTACAGTGTGTGTATGTGTGTGCTACAGTGTGTGTATGTGTGTGCTACAGTGTGTGTATTTGTGTGAAAGAGTGTGTGTGTGTGTCCGAGCACAAGTTTGTCAGAGTGTGTGAGTGTCAGAGTGTGTGTGTGTCAGCGTGTGTGTGTCAGAGTCTGTGTGTCAGCGTGTGTGTGTGTGTCAGTGTGTGTGTGCCAGAGTGTGTGTCAGTGTGTGTGTCAGAGTGTGTGTGTCAGAATGTGTGTGTGTCAGAATGTGTGTGTGTGTGTCTGTGTGTCAGTGTCTGTCTGTCAGTGTGTGTGTGTGTGTGTCAGAGTGTGTGTGTTTCAGAGTGTGTGTTTTTCAGAGTGTGTGTGTGTCAGAGTGTGCGTGTGTGTTAGAGTGTGTGTGTGTGTGTGTGTCAGACTGTGTGTGTGTTAGTGTGTGTGTGTGTTTGTGTCTCAAAGTGTTTGTGTGTGTCAGAATGTGTGTGTGTCAGAATGTGTGTGTCAGAGTGTGTGTGTGTGTGTGTGTGTCAAAGTGTGTGTGTTTGTCAGAGCGTGTGTGTGTTTATCAGAGTGTGTGTGTGTTTGTCAGTGAGTGAGTGTGTCAGAGTGTGTGTGTGTGTGTGTGTGTGTGTGTGTGTGTCAGTGTGTGTGTGCCAGAGTGTGTGTCAGTGTGTGTGTCAGAGTGTGTGTGTGTGTCAGAGTTTGTGTGTGTCAGAATGTGTGTGTCAGAATGTGTGTGTCAGAGTGTGTGTGTGTGTGTGTGTAGTGTGTGTGTGTGTTTGTGTCAGAATGTGTATATCGGAGTGTCTGTGTGTTAGAGTTTGTGTCTCAAAGTGTGTGTGTGTGTCAGAATGTGTGTGTCAGAATGTGTGTGTCAAAGTGTGTGTGTATGTGTGTGTGTGTGTGTGTCAGACTGTGTGTGTGTCAGAGTGTGTGTTTCAGAATTTGTGTGTGTTTGTTTGAATGTGTGTGTGTGTGTCAGACTGTGTGTGTGTTACAGTGTGTGTGTTACAGTGCGTGTGTGTGTCAAAGTGTGTGTGTTACAGTGTGTGTCAGAGTGTGTGTGTGTGTTACAGTGTGTGTCAGCAGAGTCTTTGTTTTCAATGCCACTTGTGAAGGTCAGGAGACTCATTACACTGCAGATATTATTACAACTAGCAGCAGGGCTGAGGCATATTTCTGAGTCGGTATGAATGACGTGTCTCTCAGGGACTCTTTATGTATTATAACAGTCTGCCTTTGGCCTCCACACACACAGGGGTCAAAACAAGTGCTTCTGCACTGGGCTCCTTCCTCGCCCGTCTGGACGATACATAGACAGAGGAAGATGACGGGAATCTAAGGCTACATACGGGTGTCAGTTTCAATTCCATATTTACAATGCAGGGCTACTGTAGAGGGAACCTCTTCTTCTCTTACCCTATAGGTCCTATAGGTTCTCCTCTTACCCTATAGGTCCTATAGGTTATTATCTTACCCTATATGTCCTATAGGTTCTCCTCTTACCCTATAGGTTCTCCTCTTACCCTATAGGTCCTATAGGTTATTCTCTTACCCTATAGGTCCTATAGGTTCTTCTCTTACCCTATAGGTCCTCCTCTTACCCTATAGGTCCTATAGGTTCTCCTCTTACCCTATAGGTCCTATAGGTTCTCCTCTTACCCTATAGGTCCTATAGGTTCTCCTCTTACCCTATATGTCCTATAGGTTCTCCTCTTACCCTATATGTCCTATAGGTTCTTCTCTTACCCTATAGGTCCTATAGGTTCTTCTCTTACCCTATAGGTCCTATAGGTTCTTCTCTTACCCTATAGGTCCTATAGGTTCTTCTCTTACCCTATATGTCCTATAGGTTATTCTCTTACCCTATATGTCCTATAGGTTCTTCTCTTACCCTATAGGTCCTCCTCTTACCCTATAGGTCCTATAGGTTCTCCTCTTACCCTATATGTCCTATAGGTTCTTCTCTTACCCTATATGTCCTATAGGTTCTTCTCTTACCCTATAGGTCCTATGTGTTCTTCTCTTACCCTATATGTCCTATAGGTTCTTCTCTTACCCTATAGGTCCTATAGGTTCTTCTCTTACCCTATAGGTCCTATAGGTTCTTCTCTTACCCTATAGGTCCTATAGGTTCTTCTCTTACCCTATAGGTCCTATAGGTTCTTCTCTTACCCTATATGTCCTATAGGTTATTCTCTTACCCTATATGTCCTATAGGTTCTTCTCTTACCCTATAGGTCCTCCTCTTACCCTATAGGTCCTATAGGTTCTCCTCTTACCCTATATGTCCTATAGGTTCTTCTCTTACCCTATATGTCCTATAGGTTCTTCTCTTACCCTATAGGTCCTATATGTTCTTCTCTTACCCTATAGGTCCTATAGGTTCTTCTCTTACCCTATAGGTCCTATAGGTTCTCCTCTTACCCTATAGGTCCTATAGGTTATCCTCTTACCCTATAGGTCCTATAGGTTATCCTCTTACCCTATAGGTCCTATAGGTTCTCCTCTTACCCTATAGGTCCTCCTCTTACCCTATATGTCCTATAGGTCCTCCTCTTACCCTATATGTCCTATAGGTTCTTCTCTTACCCTATAGGTCCTATAGGTTCTCCTCTTACCCTATATGTCCTATAGGTTCTTCTCTTACCCTATAGGTCCTATAGGTTCTTCTCTTACCCTATAGGTCCTATAGGTTCTCCTCTTACCCTATAGGTCCTATAGGTTCTTCTCTTACCCTATAGGTCCTCCTCTTACCCTATATGTCCTATAGGTTCTTCTCTTACCCTATAGGTCCTATAGGTTCTTCTCTTACCCTATATGTCCTATAGGTTCTTATCTTACCCTATAGGTCCTATAGGTTCTCCTCTTACCCTATATGTCCTATAGGTTCTTCTCTTACCCTATAGGTCCTATAGGTTCTTCTCTTACCCTATAGGTCCTCCTCTTACCCTATAGGTCCTATAGGTTCTTCTCTTACCCTATAGGTCCTCCTCTTACCCTATATGTCCTATAGGTTCTTCTCTTACCCTATAGGTCCTATAGGTTCTTCTCTTACCCTATATGTCCTATAGGTTCTTATCTTACCCTATAGGTCCTATAGGTTCTTCTCTTACCCTATGGGTGGGACCCCCCCCCAAAAAAAAACACACACACACACACACACACACACACACACACACACACACGCACACACACACACACACACACACACACACACACTGTACCAGAGTCTTATTTTAGTCTGACACGTACAGTCACACAGACAGCTCAATGTGCTGCCGGCAGAGAGGGAAGGAGGGAGAGATAGAAGGAGGGAGAGATAGATGGAGAATGGAGGGAGAGATGGAGAATGGAGGGAAGGAAGGAGGGAGAGATAGAAGGATGGAGAGATAGATGGAGAATTGAGGGAGAGATGGAGAATGGAGGGAAGGAAGGAAGGAGGGAGAGATAGATGGAGGGAGGGAGAGATAGATGGAGAATGGATGGAGAGATGGAGAATGGAGGGAAGGAAGGAGGGAGAGATAGATGGAGAATGGAGGGAAGGAGGGAGGGAGAGATAGATGGAGAATGGAGGGAAGGAGGGAGGGAGAGAGATGGAGAATGGAGGGAAGGAAGGAGAGAGGGAGAGATGGAGAATGGAGGGAAGGAAGGAGGGAGAGAGAGGTGGAGAATGGAGGGAAGGAAGGAGGGAGAGAGAGAGATGGAGAATGGAGGGAAGGAAGGAGAAGGAGAATGGAGGGAAGGAAGGAGGGAGAGAGAGATGGAGAATGGAGGGAAGGAAGGAGGGAGAGAGAGATGGAGAATGTAGGGAAGGAAGGAGGGAGAGAGATGGAGAATGGAGGGAAGGAAGGAGGGAGAGAGAGGTGGAGGGAAGGAAGGAGGGAGAGAGAGATGGAGAAGGGAGGGAAAGAGGGAGGGAGAGAGAGATGGAGGGAGAGAGAGATGGAGAATGGAGGGAGAGAAGGAAGGAGGGAGAGATGGAGAATGGATGGAGAGAAGGCTTTATTCGGTTAGCTCTTTTGTAGGCCCTGCCTCCCTGCAGCCCCGACAACCCGACTCAACAACGCCCATACATGCATGATTAGAGAAATATTTCCCCCTCCCGCCATCCTTCCCTCCTACCTTTTGTTCTGTAGAATATAAAGCAGAGGGGTGAAGTGAAGATAAACTGACGCTTTTACTGTGGTTTTCACTTAATATGTGTCCCAAATGGCACCCTATTCCCTATTTAGTATGAAAGGTACCGTCCCTTGTTTTTCCTCCTTCATTTCACTCTCTCTCCTGTTTGCTGTCTAGGAGTTGAGGAGAATGCTTTTACCATGTTTCAGGGAGACAAGGCTTGCCAGGGAGGGAGGGAACATGGAAGAAGGGATGGATGGAGGGAGGGTGGTAGCCACCCACGCTAAACGAACACTAACATCACAGAACGAGAACAAGAACACCATTCTTCACCCCAGAACTCTCACTTACAGCATATCATGTGTACTGTGTTTATAGCTGTCTGTGTTGAAGGTCCAGAGTTCCAGAGTTCAAGAGTTCTAGAGTTCTAGAGTTCCAGAGTTCCAGAGTTCTAGAGTTCCAGAGTTCTAGAGTTCAAGACTACTGGGTTTTAGAAAGGGGAAATCTATACAGGACTCTAACTGGGTTGAAATGCACAGTATTAAATGTGTTGGAATGACAAACACAGAGTCTACAAAACATGCTCTTTCCATGAATCCATCCCTTATTGATGTCACTTTTTAAATCGACTTTAATCAGTGTAGATGAAGGTTTGGAGATTAAAGGTTAAAAAACGGTTGTTTTTTTAAAAGCTTTAAGACATGGACCTGGCATCCCCGTGGAGTCAACATGGACCCAGCATCCCTGTGGAACGCTTTGTAGAGTCAACATGGCCCCAGCATCCCTGTGGAGTCAACATGGACCCAGCATCCCCGTGGAGTCAACATGGACCCAGCATCCCTGTGGAGTCAACATGGACCCAGCATCCCTGTGGAGTCAACATGGACCCAGCATCCCTGTAGAGTCAACATGGACCCAGCATCCCTGTGGAGTCAACATGGACCCAGCATCCCTGTGGAGTCAACATGGACCCAGCATCCCTGTGGAACGCTTTGTAGAGTCAACATGGACCCAGCATCCCTGTGGAGTCAACATGGACCCAGCATCCCAGTGGAGTCAACATGGACCCAGCATCCCTGTGGAACACATGGACTCAGCATCCCTGTGGAGTCAACATGGACCCAGCATCCCTGTGGAATGCTTTGTAGAGTCAACATGGACCCAGCATCCCTGTGGAGTCAACATGGACCCAGCATCCCAGTGGAGTCAACATGGACCCAGCATCCCTGTGGAACACATGGACCCAGCATCCCTGTGGAGTCAACTTGGACCCAGCATCCCTGTGGAGTCAACATGGACCCAGCATCCCTGTGGAGTCAACATGGACCCAGCATCCCTGTGGAACACTTTGTAGAGTCAACATGGACCCAGCATCCCTGTGGAGTCAACATGGACCCAGCATCCCTGTGGAGTCAACATGGACCCAGCATCCCTGTGGAACGCTTTGTAGAGTCAACATGGACCCAGCATCCCTATGGAGTCAACATGGACTCAGAGTCCCGGTGGAGTCAACATGGACCCAGCATCCCTGTGGAGTCAACATGGACCCAGCATCCCTGTGGAACACTTTGTAGAGTCAACATGGACCCAGCATTCCTGTGGAGTCAACATGGACCCAGCATCCCTGTGGAATGCTTTGTAGAGTCAACATGGACCCAGCATCCCCGTGGAACGCTTTTGTAGAGTCAACATGGACCCAGCATCCCTCTGGAGTCAACATGGACTCAGCCTCCCTGTGGAACGCTTTGTAGAGTCAACATGGACCCAGCATCCCTGTGGTCAACATGGACCCAGCATCCCAGTGGAGTCAACATGGACCCAGCATCACTGTGGAACACATGGACCCAGCATCCCTGTGGAGTCAACATGGACCCAGCATCCCTGTGGAGTCAACATGGACCCAGTATCCCTGTGGAACGCTTTGTAGAGTCAACATGGACCCAGCATCCCTGTGGAATGCTTTGTAGAGTCAACATGGACCCAGCATCCCTGTGGAACGCTTTGTAGAGTCAACATGGACCCAGCATCCCTGTGGAGTCAACATGGGCCCAGCATCCCTGTGGATTCAACATTGGCCCAGCATCCCTGTGGAGTCAACATGGACCCAGCATCCCTGTGGAGTCAACATGGACCCAGCATCCCTGTGGAATGCTCTGTACAGTCAACATGGACCCAGCATCCCTGTGGAACGCTTTGTAGGGTCAACATGGACACAGCATCCCTGTGGAATGCTTTGTAGAGTCAACATGGACCCAGCAAACCTGTGGAATGCTTTGTAGAGTCAACATGGACTCAGCATCCATGTGGAACGCTTTGTAGAGTCAACATGGACCCAGCATCCCCGTGGAGTCAACATGGACCCGGCATCCCTGTGTAGTCAACATGGACCCGGCATCCCTGTGGAACGCTTTGTAGAGTCAACATGGACCCGGCATCCCTGTGGAACGCTTTGTAGAGTCAACATGGACCCGGCATCCCTGTGGAGTCAACATGGACCCAGCATCCCTGTGGAGTCAACATGGACCCAGCATCCCTGTGGAGTCAACATCGACACAGCATCCCTGTGGAACGCTTTGTAGAGTCAACATTCACCCAGCATCCCTGTGGAGTCAACATGGACCCAGCATCCCAGTGGAGTCAACATGGACCCAGCATCCCTGTGGAACACATGGACCCAGCATCCCTGTGGAGTCAACTTGGACCCAGCATCCCTGTGGAGTCAACATGGACCCAGCATCCCTGTGGAATGCTTTGTAGAGTCAACATGGACCCAGCATCCCTGTGGAACACTTTGTAGAGTCAACATGGACCCAGCATCCCTGTGGAGTCAACATGGACCCAGCATCCCAGTGGAGTCAACATGGACCCAGCATCCCTGTGGAGTCAACATGGACCCAGCATCTCAGTGGAGTCAACATGGACCCAGCATCCCTGTGGAGTCAACATGGACCCAGCATCCCTTTGGAACGCTTTGTAGAATCAACATGGACCCAGCATCCCTGTGGAGTCAACATGGACCCAGCATCCCTTTGGAACGCTTTGTAGAGTCAACATGGACTCAGCATCCCGGTGGATTCAACATGGACCCAGCATCCCTGTGGAGTCAACATGGACCCAGCATCCCTGTGGAGTCAACATGGACCCAGCATCCCTTTGGAACGCTTTGTAGAATCAACATGGACTCAGCATCCCTGTGGAACGCTTTGTAGAGTCAACATGGACCCGGCATCCCTGTGGAACGCTTTGTAGAGTCAACATGGACCCAGCATCCCTGTGGAGTCAACATGGGCCCAGCATCCCTGTGGAGTCAACATGGACCCAGCATCCCTGTGGAGTCAACATGGACCCAGCATCCCTGTGGAATGCTCTGTACAGTCAACATGGACCCAGCATCCCTGTGGAACGCTTTGTAGGGTCAACATGGACACAGCATCCCTGTGGAACGCTTTGTAGAGTCAACATGGACCCAGCATCCCTGTGGAATGCTTTGTAGAGTCAACATGGACTCAGCATCCTTGTGGAACACTTTGTAGAGTCAACATGGAACCAGCATCCCTGTGGAGTCAACATGGACCCAGCATCCCTGTGGAACGCTTTGTAGAGTCAACATGGAACCAGCATCCCTGTAGAGTCAACATGGACCCAGCATCCCTGTGGAGTCAACATGGACCCAGCATCCCTGTGGAGTCAACATGGACCCAGCATCCCTGTGGAGTCAACATGGACCCAGCATCCCTGTGGAACGCTTTCGACACCTTGTAGAGTCCACGCCCCGAAGTCTTGAGGCTGTACTGACACCTTG
>NC_088407.1:9016830-9019330 GCF_034236695.1 Oncorhynchus nerka
ATTCCTCTCTCCCTCTCAATTTCTCTCGCTCTCTCGCTCCCTCTCACTCTCTCATCCCTCTCTCTCTCTCCCTCTCTCTCTTCAATCTTCCTCTCTTTCCTCTCTCTCTCTCTCTCTCTCTCTCCATCTCTCTCTCCTCTCTCTCTCTCTCTCTCTCTCTCTCTCTCTCTCTCTCTCTCCTCCCTCCCTCCTCTCCCTCCCTCCCTCCCTCCCTCCTCCCTCCTCTCTCTCTCTCTCAATGTTCTCTCTCTCTCTCAATTCTCTCGCTCCCTCTCTCTCTCTCCCTCTTCCTCATCTCTCCCTCTCTCCCTCTCTCTCTTCTCGCTCTCTCGCTCTTCTTCTCTCTCCATCCATCCATCGCATCCATCCATCCATCCTCTCTCCCTCTCTAACTCTCTCTCCCTCTCTCTCTCTCTCTCTCTCTCTCTCTCTCCCTCCCTCCCTCCCTCCTCCTCCTCTCTCTCATCTCTCTCTCTCTCTCTCTCTCTCTCTCTCTCCCCCTCTCTCTCTCTCTCCTCCCTCTCTCCCTCTCTCTCTCTCTCTCTCTCTCCCTCTCTATTCTATATTATATCTCCAGATGTGTGTGTATGAGGTCTGGAAAGAGGATGATTTCCTTCAGTTGTTTGTCCCCAGAGAGACTCACGGAAACCTGGGACGGGTGAAAAGGGCAGCAGACTGCATTAATAATTGAAGACGTTTTGTATTTGCTTTTTTCCTGCGTTCATGTCTGAAATGTGCTACGTAAATAAAGATTTGATTTGATTTGCTTAGCCCCCTCCTGTACTCCCCCGTTCACCTCACGACTGTGGACGCACACAACTCCAACACCATCATTAAGTTTTGCCCGACGACACGACGGTGGTGGGCCTGGTCACCGACGAGACATTCCGTAGAGAGGAGGTCAGAGACCTGGCAGTGTAGTGCCAGGACAACAACCTCTCCCTCAACGTCATCAAGACAACGGAGCTGATCATGGACTACAGGAAATGGAGGCAGAGCCACGCCCCCTCTTCACGTCGATGGGGAACGACAGCTCTACTTCCCTCTCAGGAGGCTGAAAAGTTTTGGCCCTCAGATCCTTAAAGAGTTCTACAACTGCACCTTTAAGAGAATCTTGACTGGCTGCATCACCACGACAACCCTTTGGCAGTACATCACTGGGCAGTTCCCTGTCATCCAGAACCACTGTACCAGGCAGTACCAGTACTGGTACCCCCTGTATAGGTACCCCTGTATAAAGCCATGTAATCCTTACTCATAGACTCAGTACTGGTACCCCCAGTATAAGGCCATGTTATCATTACTCAGTACTGGTACCCCCTGTATAAAGCCATGTTATCATTACTCAGTACTGGTACCCCCTGTATAAAGCCATGTTATCATTACTCAGTACTGGTACCCCCTGTATAAAGCCATGTTATCATTACTCAGTACTGGTACCCCCTGTATAAAGCCATGTTATCATTACTCAGTACTGGTACCCCTGTATAAAGCCATGTTATCATTACTCAGTACTGGTACCCCCTGTATAAAGCCATGTTATCATTACTCAGTACTGGTACCCCCATGTATAAAGCCATGTTATCATTACTCAGTACTGGTACCCCTGTATAAAGCCATGTTATCATTACTCAGTACTGGTACCCCCTGTATAAAGCCATGTTATCATTACTCAGTACTGGTACTCCCTGTATAAAGCCATGTTATCATTACTCAGTACTGGTACTCCCCTGTATAAAGCCATGTTATCATTACTCAGTACTGGTACCCCCTGTATAATGCCATGTTATCATTACTCAGTACTGGTACCCCTGTATAAAGCCATGTTATCATTACTCAGTACTGGTACCCCTGTATAAAGCCATGTTATCATTACTCAGTACTGGTACTCCTGTATAAATCATTACCATGTTATCATTACTCAGTACTGGTACTCCCTGTATAAAGCCATGTTATCATTACTCAGTACTGGTACTCCCTGTATAAAGCCATGCTATCATTACTCAGTACTGGTACCCCCTGTATAAAGCCATGTTATCATTACTCAGTACTGGTACCCCCTGTATAAAGCCATGTTATCATTACTCAGTACTGGTACCCCCTGTATAAAGCCATGTTATCATTACTCAGTACTGGTACCCCCTGTATAAAGCCATGTTATCATTACTCAGTACTGGTACCCCTGTATAAAGCCATGTTATCATTACTCAGTACTTACTCAGTGGTACCCCTGTATAAAGCCATGTTATCATTACTCAGTACTGGTACCCTCTGTATAAAGCCATGTAATCATTACTCAGTACTGGTACCCTCTGTATAAAGCCATGTTATCATTACTCAGTACTGGTACCCCCTGTATAAAGCCATGTTATCATTACTCAGTACTGGTACCCTCTGTATAAAGCCATGTTATCATTACTCAGTACTGGTACCCCCTGTATAAAGCCATGTTATCATTACTCAGTACTGGTACCCCCTGTATAAAGCCATGTTATCATTA
>NC_088407.1:9024330-9036830 GCF_034236695.1 Oncorhynchus nerka
GGAGGGTTTTTTGAGTTGATTTTACTCCTGTCTCAGAGTTTGGCTGCTCAGTGTCTTATCATCATCCTGAAACCTACTCTGAGCGGGGAGGTTGTTTTTGGCTGCTCAGTGTCTTATCATCATCCTGAAACCTACTCTGAGCGGGGAGGTTGTTTTTGGCTGCTCAGTGTCTTATCATCATCCTGAAACCTACTCTGAGCGGGGAGGTTGTTTTTGGCTGCTCAGTGTCTTATCATCATCCTGAAACCTACTCTGAGCGGGAGGTTGTTTTTGGCTGCTCAGTGTCTTATCATCATCCTGAAACCTACTCTGAGCGGGAGGTTGTTTTTGGCTGCTCAGTGTCTTATCATCATCCTGAAACCTACTCTGAGCGGGGAGGTTGTTTTTGGCTGCTCAGTGTCTTATCATCATCCTGAAACCTAGTCTGAGCGGGAGGTTGTTTTTGGCTGCTCAGTGTCTTATCATCATCCTGAAACCTACTCTGAGCGGGAGGTTGTTTTTGGCTGTTCAGTGTCTTATCATCATCCTGAAACCTAGTCTGAGCGGGAGGTTGTTTTTGGCTGCTCAGTGTCTTATCATCATCCTGAAACCTACTCTGAGCGGGGAGGTTGTTTTTGGCTGCTCAGTGTCTTATCATCATCCTGAAACCTACTCTGAGCGGGGAGGTTGTTTTTGGCTGTTCAGTGTCTTATCATCATCCTGAAACCTACTCTGAGCGGGGAGGTTGTTTTTGGCTGCTCAGTGTCTTATCATCATCCTGAAACCTACTCTGAGCGGGGAGGTTGTTTTTGGCTGCTCAGTGTCTTATCATCATCCTGAAACCTACTCTGAGCGGGGAGGTTGTTTTTGGCTGCTCAGTGTCTTATCATCATCCTGAAACCTACTCTGAGCGGGGAGGTTGTTTTTGGCTGCTCAGGGTCTTATCATCATCCTGAAACCTACTCTGAGCGGGGAGGTTGTTTTTGGCTGCTCAGTGTCTTATCATCATCCTGAAACCTACTCTGAGCGGGGAGGTTGTTTTTGGCTGCTCAGTGTCTTATCATCATCCTGAAACCTACTCTGAGCGGGAGGTTGTTTTTGGCTGCTCAGGGTCTTATCATCATCCTGAAACCTACTCTGAGCGGGAGGTTGTTTTTGGCTGCTCAGTGTCTTATCATCATCCTGAAACCTACTCTGAGCGGGAGGTTGTTTTTGGCTGCTCAGTGTCTTATCATCATCCTGAAACCTACTCTGAGCGGGGAGGTTGTTTTTGGCTGCTCAGGGTCTTATCATCATCCTGAAACCTACTCTGAGCGGGGAGGTTGTTTTTGGCTGCTCAGTGTCTTATCATCATCCTGAAACCTACTCTGAGCGGGGAGGTTGTTTTTGGCTGCTCAGGGTCTTATCATCATCCTGAAACCTACTCTGAGCGGGAGGTTGTTTTTGGCTGCTCAGTGTCTTATCATCATCCTGAAACCTACTCTGAGCGGGAGGTTGTTTTTTGCTCAGGGTCTTATCATCATCCTGAAACCTATTGAGCGGGGAGGTTGTTTTTGGATGCTTTGGGTCTTATCTCATCCTGAAACCATTAATGATCTGATTCATTATGTTTATTGTTGTTGTCTCAAAACAGATTTTAACAGGATTACTAGGATATTTTCTGAGATGCTTTGTGGATATGGTCTCTTCCCGTCCATTAATAATCTGATTCATTATGATCTAGGATCAGGTGTCCATATTATCTAATTCATTATGATCTAGGATCAGGTGTCCATATTATCTAATTCATTATGATCTAGGATCAGGTGTCCATATTATCTAATTCATTATGATCTAGGATCAGGTGTCCATATTATCTAATTCATTATGATCTAGGATCAGGTGTCCATATAATCTGATTCATTATGATCTAGGATCAGGTGTCCATATAATCTAATTCATTATGATCTAGGATCAGGTGTCCATATAATCTAATTCATTATGATCTAGGATCAGGTGTCCATATTATCTAATTCATTATGATCTAGGATCAGGTGTCCATATAATCTGATTCATTATGATCTAGGATCAGGTGTCCATATTATCTAATTCATTATGATCTAGGATCAGGTGTCCATATAATCTGATTCATTATGATCTAGGATCAGGTGTCCATATTATCTAATTCATTATGATCTAGGATCAGGTGTCCATATAATCTGATTCATTATGATCTAGGATCAGGTGTCCATATTATCTAATTCATTATGATCTAGGATCAGGTGTCCATATAATCTGATTCATTATGATCTAGGATCAGGTGTCCATATAATCTAATTCATTATGATCTAGGATCAGGTGTCCATATAATCTAATTCATTATGATCTAGGATCAGGTGTCCATATAATCTAATTCATTATGATCTAGGATCAGGTGTCCATATAATCTGATTCATTATGATCTAGGATCAGGTGTCCATATAATCTAATTCATTATGATCTAGGATCAGGTGTCCATATAATCTAATTCATTATGATCTAGGATCAGGTGTCCATATAATCTGATTCATTATGATCTAGGATCAGGTGTCCATATAATCTGATTCATTATGATCTAGGATCAGGTGTCCATATAATCTGATTCATTATGATCTAGGATCAGGTGTCCATATAATCTAATTCATTATGATCTAAAAGGCCAAACTGATCCTAGATCAGCACTCCTACTCTTTATGAATTCATTATGATCTAGGATCAGGTCCCCCCTCTCCATGTCATCTGATTCATTATGATCTAGGATCAGGTCCCCCCTCTCCATGTAATCTGATTCATTATGATCTAGGATCAGGTCCCCCTCTCCATGTAATCTGATTCATTATGATCTAGGATCAGGTCCCTCCTCTCCATGTCATCTGATTCATTATGATCTAGGATCAGGTCCCTCCTCTGTCCAGGTAGTCATATTCATTATGATCTAGGATCAGGTCCCTCCTCTGTCCAGGTAGTCATATTCATTATGATCTAGGATCAGGTCCCTCCTCTCATTTACATTTACATTACATTTAAGTCATTTAGCAGACGCTCTTCATTATGATCTAGGATCAGGTCCCTCCTCTGTCCAGGTAGTCATATTCATTATGATCTAGGATCAGGTCCCTCATCTCCATGTAATCTGATTCATTATGATCTAGGATCAGGTCCCTCCTCTCCATGTAATCTAATTCATTATGATCTAGGATCAGGTCCCTCCTCTCCATGTAATCTGATTCATTATGATCTAGGATCAGGTCCCTCCTCTCCATGTCATCTGATTCATTATGATCTAGGATCAGGTCCCCCTCTGTCCAGGTAGTCATATTCATTATGATCTAGGATCAGGTCCCCCTCTGTCCAGGTAGTCATATTCATTATGATCTAGGATCAGGTCCTCCTCTCCATGTCATCTGATTCATTATGATCTAGGATCAGGTCCTCCTCTGTCCAGGTAGTCATATTCATTATGATCTAGGATCAGGTCCCTCCTCTCCATGTAATCTGATTCATTACGATCTTAAAGGCCAAACTGATCCTAGATCTGAACTCCTACTCTGAGACTCTTGATACGTGCTGGCCATGATTCCTGGAACATTTCACGCTTCTAAAAATCATCCAAGGTTGTGACACACACACACACACACACACACACACACACACACACACACACACACACACACACACACACACACAGTCCAAAGGGTATGTTACAGATGTTGAGCGGTCTGACCCTGATGTGATCTGATATCTGCTGAGATTGGTTATCCAGGTCTTTAAATCTGTTATCTGGGGTTGATTACCCAGGTCTTTAAGTCTGTTATCTAGGGTTGATTACCCAGGTCTTTAAATCTGTTATCCCAGGTCTTTAAATCTGTTATCTGGGGTTGATTACCCAGGTCTTTAAGTCTGTTATCTGGGGTTGATTACCCAGGTCTTTAAATCTGTTATCTGGGGTTGATTACCCAGGTCTTTAAATCTGTTATCCCAGGTCTTTAAATCTGTTATCTGGGGTTGATTACCCAGGTCTTTAAATCTGTTATCTGGGGTTGATTACCCAGGTCTTTAAATCTGTTATCTGGGGTTGATTACCCAGGTCTTTAAATCTGTTATCCCAGGTCTTTAAATCTGTTATCTGGGGTTGATTACCCAGGTCTTTAAATCTGTTATCTGGGGTTGATTACCCAGGTCTTTAAATCTGTTATCTGGGGTTGATTACCCAGGTCTTTAAATCTGTTATCTGGGGTTGATTACCCAGGTCTTTAAATCTGTTATCTGGGGTTGATTACCCAGGTCTTTAAATCTGTTATCTGAGATTGATTAACAAGGTCTTTAAATATGTTAACTGGGATTGATTACCCAGGTCTTTAAATGTTGTTCACTAACAACGTGCCTTAAGGGATGCTAGGATGCTACGCTGTAAAACACACTCTCTAAAATGGACTAAAACATGCTAAAACATGCTAAAACATGCTAAAACACACTAAAACATGCTAAAAGACACTAAAACATGCTAAAACACACTAAAACATGCTAAAACATGCTAAAACATGCTAAAACACACTAGAACACGCTAAAACATGCTAAAACATGCTATAACACACTAAAACATGCTAAAACACGCTAAAACACACACACAAGCTAAAGCACACACACACACACACACACACACACACACATACACACATACACATACACACACACACAAGCTAAAGCACACACACATATACACACACACACACAAATACATGTGTCTCCATCAACTGATGCAGTCGGACAAAGTTATAATTTTGGAAAGAAACAAGGCTAAGAGAAATAGACGAGGGGCAGAGTTATATTTTTGGAAAGAAACAAGGCTAAGAGAAATAGACGAGGGGCAGAGTTATATTTTTACGAGACAAGGCGCCTTAAAAGAACACGACCTGTAGAGAATCAGTCACCACTGTGTAAGACAGGGAGGCACAGGGGTGTGGCGTTATAAGTTGGCGCCCGGATGTCCCAGCCTGATGACATCATCAATTACAAGCTAAAAGGTCCCTGAGGGTGTCATGGAGACCTGAGAAGGGTTACGCCCTGAGAGAGAGCGAGAGAGAGAGAGAGACAGCGAGGGAGAGATCCAGAGAGAGAGACAGAGAGAGAGAGAGACAGCGAGAGAGATACAGAGAGAGAGAGAAAGAGAAAGAGAAAGATAGATAGAGAAAGTGAAATAAAGAGAGAGAAAAGGAGAGAGAGAAAGAGAGACAGAGAGAGATATAAAGAGAGAGAAAAGGAGAGAGAGAAAGAGAGACAGAGAGAGATATAAAGAGAGAGAAAATGAGAGATAGAGAGAGAGAGAAAGAAAGAGAGAGAGAGAGAGAAAGAGACACAGAGAGAGAGAGAGAGAAAAAAGTAGCATGCATGACCACAGTCTTAGAGAAATCTTCATCAGAGCAGATATATTGCCCTGCGGTCAGACGCTACAGCGTTCGGGATCGTCTTGCGGTCGCCTCACAGTTGCAGCCGGTGATGATTGTGTCTTCTGAATCATCACACCCAATGAAGTCATATCTGTCTGGCGAGGGTTAGGGAACGCAAAAAAACACACACACACACACACTGTTGAAGCGGCTCTCTAGGTGATGATGGTGGTTGTGTAGCATAAAGAGATTCAGATCCAGAGGAGGTCAGTTATCACAACATCTGTCCTGAACCCAACACAGAGGAGTTCAGACATCACAACATCACAACATCTGTCCTGGACTCCACCCAGAGGAGTTCAGACATCACAACATCACAACAACATAACTTCTGTCCTGGACTCCACCCAGAGGCATCTCTCTCTTGAATGACTATATTACACACATTACTACTTACAGGTAATCTAATTTAATCTACACCACGACACCTCGTTAACTAGCATGTTGTCTCAAACTAAATCACATTTAGAGTCTTACCACAATGGTTCATCAACTGAACAGGTTGGAGGATGATGAGAACAGCAGACGCATAGGTTGTCAGAGGTCAGAGGTCAGAGATCTTTTAGCGAGGGAATAGGAGACATGAAAGAGTAGCTGGAGTTGACCGTCTTGATGGTAGGTTGTCAGAGACCAGAGGTCAGAGATATTTTAGCGAGGGAATAGGAGATATGAAAGAGTATCTGGAGTTGACCGTCTTGATGGTAGGTTGTCAGAGACCAGAGGTCAGAGATCTTTTAGCGAGGGAATAGGAGATATGAAAGAGTAGCTGGAGTTGACCGTCTTGATGGTAGGTTGTCAGAGATCTTTTAGCGAGGGAATAGGATATATGAAAGAGTAGCTGGAGTTGACCGTCTTGATGGTAGGTTGTCGGAGATCTTTTAGCGAGGGAATAGGAGATATGAAAGAGTATCTGGAGTTGACCGTCTTGATGGTAGGTTGTCAGAGGTCAGAGATCTTTTAGCGAGGGAATAGGAGACATGAAAGAGTAGCTGGAGTTGAACGTCTTGATGGTAGGTTGTCAGAGGTCAGAGATCTTTTAGCGAGGGAATAGGAGACATGAAAGAGTAGCTGGAGTTGAACGTCTTGATGGTTAGACCGTATTACTACAACATATTCATTCTCTGTCCACAGGTGAGCCAGATGAAAACATACGATGTTCGTACATCAGCACCAACGTTCATTAGTGAGCATGAATTCTCTTTTGGATCCGAACAAGATTGACGTTTTTGCGGGGGGTGATGAGTGAGTAACAATCAGTGACTCCACAATCAGAGGATGGAGGACACATATAGGACTACTGTGAACTATCTTGTCTTATTACGTTCTCTACACAGGTGAGCCAAATGGTCAGGACGGTGAGAGACATGAACGATGTTCTACAGGTGTGAAAGGTGGGGGACAGGGGAAGGTATTGTTTGACGGACCGGAGAGGATAGAGGACCGAATTCTGTGACGGACAAGTAAGTCCGTAATTGCTCACCTGAATGCCAATAGAGATTAGCGAGATAAAGACACCACATTCCTCCTTCTCTCACCCCTCTCTACACCTGCAGGAACCAGACAAATATTATGCCCTCTCCACCTGCGATACGTCCTCGTTCTTGTCTATTGGGCTGGCATGAATTTGTCCTGGGTATTTCAAAGGTGTAGTTTATCCTGTGCTTGTCAGTTCATAGTTTTCAACTGGACAAACTCCTTGTCCAAACTCCAACAAAATAATATCAATATTAGAAGTATTTAAAGTAGCAGTATTGATAGTAACAGTATATATAGTAACAGTATATATACATCATTGATGGTAGCAGTATTGATAGTAACAGTATATATACATCATTGATGGTAGCAGTATTGATAGTAACAGTATATATACATCATTGATGGTAGCAGTATTGATAGTAACAGTATATATACATCATTGATGGTAGCAGTATTGATAGTAATAGTATTGATAGTAGCAGTATTGATAGTAACAGTATTGATAGTAACAGTATTGATAGTAACAGTATTGATAGTAACAGTATTGATAGTAACAGTATTGATAGTAACAGTATTGATAGTAACAGTATTGATAGTAACAGTATTGATAGTAATAGTATAGATAATAACAATATTGATAGTAACAGTATTGATAGTAACAGTATTGGTAGAAACAGTATTGATAGTAACAGTATTGATAGTAACAGTATTGATAGTAACAGTATTGACAGTAACAGTATTGATAGTAACAGTATATATAGTAACAGTATATATATATATATATATATAGTATTATAGTATTTTTTCTATTGTTTCTCTTCAGCAGGATGCTTTGTTGTGGATTCTTCTTCTTCTCTCCCCACATCCCTGTAATGGCCATGGGTATTCCTTAGTTAAAACCACACACACACACACACACACACACACACACACACACATACACTCCCAAGCATGTGGTTGCACACACACACACACAGACACACAGACACACACACACACACACACACACACACACACACACACACACACACACACACACACACACACACACACACACACACACACACACTGCCCAAGACTGTGGTCGAGCTAACTCTGACGTCAATGGAACAGTGTTCTCTCTCTTTGTTTTGGCCCAGGGAACAAACTAATGGTTGGGGGGTAGAGTGTGTGTGTGTGTGTGTGTGTGTGTGTGTGTGTGTGTGTGTGTGTGTGTGTGTGTGAGTGTGTGTGGTTCTGATTGGATTTAACTGAGGATGTCAAGACTTTTAAACTCAATCCTGTGAGAAATGGCATACATTATGTAATATATTATTACAATAAATATATTATATATTATATCATATTATATTCCACTTCTCTAAAAGTGCACAAGTAGACCAAACATAGTGAGAGTAAGCCTGTGGTTTGTAGCCCTAACATAGTGACAGTAGCTAGTGGTTAGTAGACCAAACATAGTGAGAGTAAGCCTGTGGTTAGTAGACCTAACATAGTGACAGTAGCTAGTGGTTAGTAGACCTAACACAGTGACAGCAAGCTAGTGGTTAGTAGACCTAACACAGTGACAGTAAGCCTATGGTTAGCAGACCTAACGGAATGACAGTAAGCTAATGGTTAGCAGACCTAACATAGTGACACCAAGCTAATGGTTAGCAGACCTAACACAGTGACAGTAAGCCTATGGTTAGCAGACCTAACAGAGTGACACCAAGCTAATGGTTAGCAGACCTAACATAGTGACACCAAGCTAATGGTTAGCAGACCTAACATAGTGACAGCAAGCTAATGGTTAGCAGACCTAACAGAGTGACACCAAGCTAATGGTTAGCAGACCTAACACAGTGACAGTAAGCCTATGGTTAGCAGTCCTAACAGAGTGACACCAAGCTAATGGTTAGCAGACCTAACATAGTGACACCAAGCTAATGGTTAGCAGACCTAACAGAGTGACACCAAGCTAATGGTTAGCAGACCTAACACAGTGACAGTAAGCTAATGGTTAGCAGACCTAACACAGTGACAGTAAGCTAATGGTTAGCATACCTAACACAGTGACAGTAAGCCTATGGTTAGCAGACCTAACACAGTGACAGTAAGCTAATGGTTAGCAGACCTAACATAGTGACACCAAGCTAATGGTTAGCAGACCTAACATAGTGACACCAAGCTAATGGTTAGCAGTCCTAACACAGTTACAGTAAGCTAGTGGTTAGCAGACCATAACAGAGTGACAGTAAGCTAATGGTTAGCAGACCTAACAGAGTGACAGTAAGCTAATGGTTAGCAGACCTAACAGAGTGACAGTAAGCTAATGGTTAGCATACCTAACATAGTGACAGCAAGCTAAAGGTTAGCAGACCTAACAGAGTGACAGTAAGCTAATGGTTAGCAGACCTAACAGAGTGACAGTAAGCTAATGGTTAGCAGACCTAACATAGTGACACCAAGCTAATGGTTAGTAGACCTAACATAGTGACAGCAAGCTAATGGTTAACCATTACAACCAAGACTTTACGGCTAATCCATTAGAGGGGACTTCTAAATGCCTTGTGAGCTTATTTAAGTTTTCTAACCCCATCAGAACCCAAAATATAAGCTTTTATTTTATTCTTTGTTGATGAACAATGAAGTTTTAAACAAAAATTTACATAGCCTCCAAACATCAAATCAAATGTTATTTGTCACATACACATGGTTAGCAGATGTTAATGCGAGTGTAGCGAAATGCTTGTGCTTCTAGTTCCGACAATGCAGTGATAACCAACAAGTAATCTAACTAACAATTCCAAAACTACTGTCTTATACACAGTGTAAGGGGATAAGGAATATGTACATAAGGATATATGAATGAGTGATGGTACAGAGCAGCATACAGTAGATGGTATCGAGTACAGTATATACATATGAGATGAGTATGTAGACAAACATGATTGAAACTATAATTTCGATCTCATGGATGGTCAGTCCTTGCATCCATAGCTATTTGTGACCGACCGCATCGATTTGGTCTCATGTAATACATTAGATTTTTTATTGTTTATTTTTAGGTTGGATAAAAGTAGAGACTCAGAGCTAGAAAAGGGTATATCAATCACTACAGTTGAGGAAAAATAGGAAAGTGATTCTGCTTTGAAAGTTGATCAACTTTTAACCTCACTTTTGAGAAAATGCCCCTTGAATTTGTTTGGTTAGCCTACTGGAGAGCCCATTCAGTCTTAGCCCCACCCATCTCGTTAAGGATTCACATGTGAGGTCATGTACTAAACAACCAAAGATTTCCAGACTAAAAGGATGGTTTATAGTACTTCTATGGACAGTTGTCGCGGTGACATCGTGAGCATTCTAAAGGATGGTTTATACTACTTCTATGGACAGTTGTCGCGGTGACATCGTGAACATTCTAAAGGATGGTTTATACTACTTCTATGGACAGTTGTCGCGGTGACATCGTGAGCATTCTAAAAGATGGTTTATACTACTTCTATGGACAGTTGTCGCGGTGACATCGTGAGCATTCTATTGTCGTCCGACATCAAACTTGTCGTTGTCGTTATGTAAAAGTATGAACACATACATGTCATGTCATCAGCAGACTGGTGGTTCAAAATAGCAAAACTAGTGTATTTTAACACCAATAAATCCACTCTTTTTCAAAAGGAATTTAGTATATGTCAGTCTAGCAAACCAGGCAACTAAAAGCAATTATATGATATTTTAAATATAAAAAAAAAAAGCTTTTTCTCCACAATTTCGTGGTATCCAGTTGGTAGTTACAGTCTTGTCTCATCGCTGCAGCTCCCGTACGGGCTTAGGAGAGGCATAAGTCAAGAGCCATGCGTCCTCCGAAACACAACACAACCAAGCCAAACTGCTTCTTGACACAATGGCCACTTAACCCGGAAGCCAGCCGCACCAATGTGTCGGTGGAAACACCGTACACCTGGCGACCATGTCAGCGTGCACTGCTCCCGGCCCGCCACAGGAGTCACTAGTGCGCGATGAGACAAGAACATCCCTGCCGGTCAAACCCTCCCCATCCCTGGACGACACTGGGCCAATGGTGCGCTGCCCAATGGGCCTCCCGGTCACGGCTGGCTGCAACAGAGCCTGGACTTGAACCCAGAATCTCTAGTGGCACAGCTAGCACTGCGATGCAGTGACTTAGACCACTGCGCCACTCAGGAGGTCTGTAAAACTACTTTTTAACAATGTTTCGGATCTGTTTTTTAGCTTGTTAGCTAGCTACTGTAGCTGATGTTAAGTTAGCTGGTTAACCAGTTCAAATAACGGCCATATCATATCGTCGACAACATCTTCACTTTAGCTCATTTGTCTTCATTATTACAGGAAAATAAACTCACAACAAGATCATTATTTACAAGTTAACTTCTTGCGTCGAGCCAACCCGGATCCGGGATCATGACTACAGCCTCAAGCCCATTACCATAACGCAACGTTAACTATTCATGAAAATCGCGAATGAAATGATATCAATATGCTAGCTCTCATGCTTAGCCTTTTGTTAACAACACTGTCATCTCAGATTTTCAAAAATATGCTTCTCTACCATAGCAAAACTAGCATTTAGCATTTAGCGTTAGCATTTAGCATTAGCATTTAGCGTTAGCATTTAGCATTTAGCGTTAGCATTTAGCGTTAGCATTTAGCATTTAGCGTTAGCATTTAGCATTTAGCGTTAGCATTTAGCGTTAGCATTTAGCATTTAGCGTTAGCATTTAGCATTTAGCGTTAGCATTTAGCGTTAGCATTTAGCATTTAGCGTTAGCATTTAGCGTTAGCATTTAGCGTTAGCATCACCAGGCAACATTTTCACAAAAACCAGCAAAAACATTCAATAAATCATTTACCTTTGAAGAACTTCGGATGTTTTCAATGAGGAGACTCTCAGTTAGATAGCAAATGTTCAGTGTTTCCTGAAAGATTATTTGTGCAGGAGAAATCGGTCCGTTTGGTGCGTCACGTTTGGCTACCAAAAAAAAAAAAAATTCAGTTATCCAAACGCCAAACTTTTTTCCAAATTAACTCCATAATACCGACTGAAACATGGCAAACGTTGTTTGGAACCAATCCTCAAGGTGTTTTTCACATATCTCTTCAATTATGTATCGTTCCTGGAAGTGTGCTTCTCCCTCTGTTATCGCATGGTAAAATGATTGCCACTGGGAATTACGCACCAACTTAGACAAAGGACACCGGACGGACCCCTGGCAAATGTAGTCTCTTATGGCCAATCTTCCAATTATATGCCTACAAATACGTCACAATGCTGCAGACATCTTGGACGAACGGCAGAGACCATAAGCTCGTTCACAGCACATTCACAGCCATATAAGGAGACGATAGTAAAACAGAGCTTCAGAAATTCAGCTCATTTCCTGTTTGAGGTTACATCTTGGTTTCGCCTGTAGCATCATTTCTGGGGCACTCACAGATAATATCTTTGCAGTTTTGAAAACGTCAGAGTTTTTTCTTTCCAAAGCTGCCAATTATATGCATAGTCGAGCATCTTTTCGTGACATAATATTGCGCTTAAAACGGGAACGTTTTTTTATCCAAAAA
>NC_088407.1:9056830-9074330 GCF_034236695.1 Oncorhynchus nerka
GTCAAGATCCTCTCTGTCAAGATCCTCTCTGTCAACATCCTCTCTGTCAACATCCTTTCTGTCAACATCCTCTCTGTCAAGATCCTCTCTGTCAAGATCCTCTCTGTCAACATCCTCTCTGTCAACATCCTCTCTATCAAGATCCTCTCTGTCAACATCCTCTCTGTCAAGAAACCCTCTCTGTCAACATCCACTCTGTCAACATCCTCTCTGTCAACATCCTCTCTGTCTAGATCCTCTCTGTCAACATCCTCTCTGTCAAGATCCTCTCTGTCAACATCCTCTCTGTCAACATCCTCTCTGTCAAGATCCTCTCTGTCAAGATCCTCTCTGTCAACATCCTCTCTGTCAACATCCTCTCTGTCAACATCCTCTCTGTCAACATCCTCTCTGTCAACATCCTCTCTGTCTAGATCCTCTCTATCAAGATCCTCTCAAGATCCTCTGTCAAGATCCTCTCTATCAAGATCCTCTCTATCAACATCCTCTCTATCTAGATCCTCTCTATCAAGATCCTCTCTGTCAAGATCCTCTCTGTTCTCTAACTGTTCCTAGATCTGTGTTCTATAACTTTCCTTTTAATTATTTACGTTAGGGGAATGGAAGCTGTTCCTAGATCTGTGTTCTTGACACATGCAGTGTGTGAGTGGCGGCAAAGTAATTTAATGTTTACCTGCTCTGGACCTCAATAAGGTAATAGAAAACAGCTTCAAAAAACCCTGATAGAGATCTCTGAATTTAGAAGTAAAGAATATTAGAATCTCTGAATTTAGAAGTAAAGAATATTAGAATCTCTGAATTTAGAAGTAAAGAATATTAGAATCTCTGAACTTAGAACTAAAGAATATTAGAATCTCTGAACTTAGAACTAAAGAATATTAGAATCTCTGAATTTAGAACTAAAGAATATTAGAATCTCTGAACTTAGAACTAAAGTATATTAGAATCTCTGAACTTAGAACTAAAGAATATTAGAATCTCTGAACTTAGAACTAAAGAATATTAGTATGAGTGAACTCACAACGAACTGTGATGTCCTTCATACCTAACTAGGGGCAACTAGAGGGCAAATTATTAAAGAAATCCACAAAACATACACCACCCATCGGTCTACGTACTGCTATTATGTGGCATTAAATAACAACTTGAATCATTTGAAGTCCATAAAGCCACAGTTTTGTCTCGTACCACTTCTATGGTGAAAAAGGAACCTTTCTTCAAAAACATGCCAAGTCTATTCTTGTATTTTTCTGGTTTCTCCGCCACCAATCTGCACTACGTACACACACACACACACACACACACACACACACACACACACACACACACACACACACACACACACACACACACACACACACACACACACACACACACACACACACACACACACACACACACACACACACACACACACACACACACACACACACACACACACACAGAGACGTTTAGGGATAGCCTTAGCTTGCCAGACACACACACAGATGTTTAAGGATAGCCTTAGCTTGCCAGACACACACACGCACACAGACAAACACACATACACACACACACAGATGTTTAGAGATAGCCTTAGCTTGCCAGACACACGCACGCACACACACACACACACAGATGTTTAGGGATAGCCTTAGCTTGCCAGACACACACACACACACACAGTAATTTGCAAGTTGGACCCTTCTCAATCCCTTGTTGTCAGCTATCTGTCTCTGTCATGTTATATTTCTCCAATGACTCAGAACACATACTAACCTGGATGGAACCATGGAAGTTTAGAATACAAACTAACCTGGATGGAACCATGGAAGTTTAGAATACAAAACTAACCTGGATGGAACCATGGAAGTTTAGAATACAAACTAACCTGGATGGAACCATGGAAGTTTAGAATACAAACTAACCTGGATGGAACCATGGAAGTTTAGAATACAAACTAACCTGGATGGAACCATGGAAGTTTAGAATACAAACTAACCTGGATGGAACCAAGGAAGTTTAGAATACAAACTAACCTGGATGGAACCATGGAAGTTTAGAATACAAACTAACCTGGATGGAACCAAGGAAGTTTAGAATACAAACTAACCTGGATGGAACCAAGGAAGTTTAGAATACAAACTAACCTGGATGGAACCATGGAAGTTTAGAATACAAACTAACCTGGATGGAACCATGGAAGTTTAGAAATCAAACTAACCTGAATGGAACCATGGAAGTTTAGAATACAAACTAACCTGGTTGGAACCATGGAAGTTTAGAATACAAACTAACCTGGATGGAACCATGGAAGTTTAGAATACAAACTAACCTGGATGGAACCATGGAAGTTTAGAATACAAACTAACCTGGATGGAACCATGGAAGTTTAGAATACAAACTAACCTGGATGGAACCAAGGAAGTTTAGAATACAAACTAACCTGGTTGGAACCAATGAAGTTTAGAATACAAATTAACCTGGATGGAACCAAGGAAGTTTAGAATACAAACTAACCTGGATGGAACCATGGAAGTTTAGAATACAAACTAACCTGGATGGAACCATGGAAGTTTAGAATACAAACTAACCTGGATGGAACCATGGAAGTTTAGAATACAAACTAACCTGGATGGAACCATGGAAGTTTAGAATACAAACTAACCTGGATGGAACCAAGGAAGGTTTTTGTCTGCATTTCAAATTGCCTCCACTTCCCTATGTAGTGAATGCCTTTTGCCCAGAGCCATGTTCAACAGTAATGCACTTCAAATGGAATAAGGTTCTCTCTCCAAGGATGACATGAAAAGTAAAGTAGATGATCTATCAAGCTATTGGATTAATGAAGGAAAGGACAGACAGATGGACGATTAAACTCTGTCTGTCTGTCTGTCTGTCTGTCTGTCTGTCTGTCTGTCTGTCTGTCTGTCTGTCTGTCTGTCTGTCTGTCTGTCTGTTCTCTCTCCATCTTTCTCTCTATCCTCTCTCCATCTTTCTCTCTATCCTCTCTCCATCTTTCTCTCTATCCTCTCTCCATCTTTCTCTCTATCCTCTCTCCATCTTTCTCTCTATCCTCTCTCCATCTTTCTCTCTATCCTCTCTCTATCGTTCTCTCTATCCTCTCTCCATCTTTCTCTCTATCCTCTCACTACCCTCCTCAACTGCCTCTACACTGAATTATGTGTTAAATGTCTACAGATGTGGATACCCCTGACACACACACGCAGACATGCAAGCGCGCGCACACACAAACACACACACGGCACTTGTCTCCGTATTGACAGATGAGCTCGTTCAGACTGATGATGTCATCCCAGCTGTCCTGAAGATGGATAGAAGACCTTTATTAAAGAGAGAGTGCATGAGAGAGAACATGAGAGAGAGAGAGAGTGAGAGAGAGAGAGAGAGAGAGAGAGTGAGAGAGTGAGAGAGTGAGAGCGAGAGAGAGAGAGTGAGAGAGCGAGAGAGGGAGAGAGAGAGAGAGAGAGAGAGAGAGAGAGAGAGAGAGAGAGAGAGAGAGAGAGAGAGAGAGAGACAGAGAGAGAGAGCGAGAGAGAGAGAGAGAGAGAGATGAACGGGTGCATGGTATGTTTGTGTTTTCCTATCTCTCTCTCTCTCTGTCTCTCTCTTTCTCTGTCTCTCTCTCTCTCTCTCCCTCTCTCCCTCTCTCTAGATTTCTGTGGCACTTGGTTGCAGTTCCTATTGCTTCCACTAGATGTCTTTAGAAATTGGTTGACGTTTTCCTTTAGAGAAATGAAGGTTATCAGATCGAGGGTCCAGTGTATTCTTTTGTTTGGGGCGCACGACCTGAAGGTCGATCCACTTTAATTTTAGCCATAATTGAACACAGTGTATTCCGTCTTAAATGTGATAGATCATTTACATTTTAAAATACCTCAAGTTTGATTTAGGAAAGTTGTTTAAAATGTTTGGAACAAGTTTACAGGTAATTTATTAGATAATTTGTTGGGCGAGTTGGAACCGGTGTTTTTCTGAATCAAACGCGCCAAATAAATTGACATTTTTGGATAAGAGCGTCTGCTAAATGACTTAAATGTAAATGTAAATATAACGTCGGAATTTATCGAACAAAAGGACCGTTTGTGATGTTTCTGGGACATATTGGAGTGCCAACAGGAGAAGATCTTCAAAGGTAAGGCATGAATTATATCGTTATTTCTGACTTTTGTGTCGCGCCTGGTGGGTTGAAATGTGATTTTCATGTGTTTGTTTGCTGTCCTCAGATAATTGCAATTTTTGCAAAATGTATCATTTTCGCCGTAAAGCCTTTTTGAAATATGACCCAGTATTTTCACTGCAGAAGTTAAGATACGCAGATTATTAGTGGATTTTAGTGGACTCTGAAGTTTCTAAAACTGTTTGCATCATGTCTGTGAGTATAACATAACTTTTTTTAGCAGGCGAAACGACGAGGACAAACCATTCAGATTTATTTTTTTAGACCTTCTTGCAGCTCCTATCGCTTCCACTGGATGTCAACAGTCTTTAGAAATTGGTTGAGGTTATTCCTTTGTGTAATGAAGAAGTACGGCCATCTTGAACGAGGGTCACTTGAAGTGTAGTTAGATAGAGGTGCATGACCAGCCACAGTTTGTTTTCCTCCTGTATTGAACACAGATCATCCCGTCTTCAATTTTATTTATTATTTATGTAAAAAAATACCTAAAGTTATATTACAAAAGTAGTTTAACATGTTTTGACAAAGTTTACAGGTAACTTTTGAGATATTTTGTAGTCACGTTGCGCAAGTTGGAACCGGTGTTTTTCTGGATCAAACGCGCCAAATAAATGGACATTTTGGATATATATCAACGGAATTAATCGAACAAAAGGACCATTTGTTATGTTTATGGGACATATTGGAGTGCCAGCAAAAGCAGCTCGTTAAAGGTAAGGCATGAAATATATTTTTATTTCTGCGTTTTGTGTCACGCCTGCAGGTTGAAATATGGTTTCTATCTTTGTTTATAGAGGTGCTATCCCCAGATAATATCATCGTTTGCTTTCGCCGTAAAGCCTTTTTGAAATCTGACACGTCGGCTGGATTCCCAAGTAGTGTAGCTTTAATTTGCTATTTTGCATGTGTGATTTAATGAAAATGAGATTTTTCTAGTAATTTAATTAGAATTTGACGCTCTGCCATTTCACTGGATGTTGTTGAGGGGTTCTAGCTGTGAAAGGTTTTAAATAACCTTTATGCCACTTGGGTGGATGTAGTGTGAGGATGGTAGTGTTGTTGTGTTCATCTTACCGTGACCGTCAGCCTATCACACGTGAGCATCCGTGACCCTCGGCCTATCACATGTCAGCAGCCGTGACCCTCGACCTATCACATGTGAGCAGCCGTGACCCTCGACCTATCACATGTGAGCATAGTAGACTCAGCAGGTGTTTAATGTCACTCATTTCATTGGTGGGGGCTGGGCCAGTTGCTCCTCTCACAGACTGTGCATAGGTCTGCCAGGCTGTGGCTCCTCCAGGTGTGGGTCTGCGGTGGGGGGCAGGGGAGTGATAGGCCTCGTCTGGGTGCGTCTGAAGCTGGGCTGGGGTGGTCTGTGCTCTACTGGCTTTGGTGGGCGTTGAATTTGGTGGTGCTGTGGAGGTGGCTGGGGGGTGGATCAAGGGTGCTGGTCCGAGAGGATGTCTCGGTGATCTCGGGGGGTGGGGGTGGAGAGGTGGAGAGGTGGAGAGGACGGGATGCGGTTTAAGACGACGTCCTTGAGCGTCTTGGCAAGGATGGGGACTGTCTCCCTGTACAGGTGAACATGGTCATAGAGACAGTCCAGATCTGTCTCCCTGTACAGGTGAACATGGTCATAGAGATGGTCCAGATCGGGGACTGTCTCCCTGTACAGGTGAACATGGTCATAGAGACAGTCCAGATCGAGGATGGGGACTGTCTCCCTGTACAGGTGAACATGGTCATAGAGACAGTCCAGATCGAGGGTGGGATGGTGGGGACTGTCTCCCTGTACAGGTGAACATGGTCATAGAGACGGTCCAGATCGAGGATGGGGACTGTCTCCCTGTACAGGTGAACATGGTCATAGAGACAGTCCAGATCGAGGGTGGGATGGTGGGGACTGTCTCCCTGTACAGGTGAACATGGTCATAGAGACAGTCCAGATCGAGGGTGGGATGGTGGGGACTGTCTCCCTGTACAGGTGAACATGGTCATAGAGACAGTCCAGATCGAGGATGGGGACTGTCTCCCTGTACAGGTGAACATGGTCATAGAGACGGTCCAGATCGAGGGTGGGATGTCTCCCTGTGAGGGACTGTCTCTCCTGTACAGGTGAACATGGTCATAGAGACAGTCCAGATCGAGGTGAACATGGTCATAGATGATCGTGGGGGGGACTGTCTCCTGTACAGGTGAACATGGTCATAGAGACAGTCCAGATCGACAGGGAACATGGGATGGTGGGGACTGTCTCCCTGTACAGGTGAACATGGTCATAGAGACAGTCCAGATCGAGGATGGGGACTGTCTCCCTGTACAGGTGAACATGGTCATAGAGACAGTCCAGATCGAGGGTGGGATGGTGGGCCAGGTGTGCATTGGGTCGCAGGGCACAGTCCCGGGAGAGGCTGGCGTTTATTCTTTGGATTGTGGCAGGGTGGAAGTCCTTCCTCTGTAGAAGGGTTGATGCCACGATCCTTGAGTTGGGGAAGATTGCGGAGGCCTTCTCAATCACTCCCCGTAGTGAAGTGGCCACCCTCTCCTGCTGAGCACGCAGGTCGGTGCTTCCGGTGTGTATGATTATGTGGCTTGGCGACCCGAGCTGGGCCTTATCAAGCAGCTCCATGGCACTCTGCATTGTTGGGCACCACACCTTTCTCCTTTTGTGTCGAGGGAAAAGTTTATTCTCCTGAACAAACTTCCCATTTTAGTCCATCAACAGGACGATGTCAGCCAGTGTTTCTTCTGGACTGGAGGGGTTAGAGGGGGGCTGGTGGGTGTTGGAGCTGGGGTGTGGCTGGTCTGTTTCTTCTGGACCGGAGGGGGTAGAGGGGGGCTGGTGGGTGTTGGAGCTGGGGTGTGGCTGGTCTGTTTCTTCTGGACTGGAGGGGGTAGAGGGGGGGCTGGTCGGTGTTGGAGCTGGGGTGTGGCTGGTCTGTTTCTTCTGGACTGGAGGGGGAGAGGGGCTAGAGGGGGGCTGGTCGGTGTTGGAGCTGGGGAGGCATGTGACTGGTCTGTTTCTTCTGGACTGGAGGGGGTAGAGAGGGGGCTGGGGAGGTCTGGCTGTTGGAGCTGGGGAGGTGGGTGGTGGGACTGGGGAGGTCTGGCTGGTTGCCGGTGCAGGGCAGTTGGAGGTTTTTCTGTATACTGAGTGAGGCATGTAGCAGGCAGGGCTGGGGAGGTCTGGCTGGTTGAGGTGGGCTCCACTGCTGGTTGAGGACAGGGCTGGGGAGTCTGGCTGGTTGAGGACAGGGCTGGGGAGGTCTGGCTGGTTGAGGACAGGGCTGGGGAGGTCTGGCTGGTTGAGGACAGGGCTGGGGAGGTCTGGCTGGTTGAGGACAGGGCTGGGGAGGTCTGGCTGGTTGAGGACAGGGCTGGGGAAGCCTGGCTGGTTGAGGACAGGGCTGGGGAGGTCTGGCTGGTTGAAGACAGGGCTGGGGAGGTCTGGCTGGTTGAGGACAGGGCTGGGGAGGTCTGGCTGGTTGAGGACAGGGCTGGGGAGGTCTCGCTGGTTGAGCTGGGCTCCTCTGCTGTGTGAGGACAGGTCATAGAGTGGTGTTCTAGCTGCTCCTGCAGCCTGTCCTCTGTTCTCTGTCTCTCCTGCAGCCTGTCCTCTGTTCCCTTTCTCTCCTGTAGCCTGTCCTCTGTTCTCTTTCTCTCCTGCAGTCTGTCCTCTGTTCTCTTTCTCTCCTCCTGCAGCCTGTCCTCTGTTCCCTTTCTCTCCTGCAGTCTGTCCTCTGTACTCTTTCTCTCCTGCATCTCCTTTCTTAGTGTGGTCAGATCGTTATTGCTGTTCTGCCTGTCTTTTTGGAAATCTCTCACCTCCTCTAAGGATGTCTGGTTGCTGTTTACACCTTGGTTAGGAGCTCCTCTAAGTTGTGGATGTCTGGTTGCTGTTTGCTCACGCTCCCCCTCGGCAGTCTGGTGAACTCATCCCTCATGGCAGCCATGGTGGTGAGGAGGGCCTGAGCCTGCTCTGCACTGAGGGGGTCGCTCTCCTTCTGGGGTGTGTCCTCCACTATGGTGGGAAGAGAGGTTCTGGATGTGCCTTTTTGGGTAGTAGGGGTGAGGGTGGTGCTGGTGGAGTTTGTCTTGTGGGAGGGTGGTGTCCTTCTCTCTCTCTCTGCTCTCTCCTTAATGGTTTGATAGTCTGTTTCAAACAGCCTAAGATGACCTGGCACCATGACAGTCCCAGTCTTGTAGAGGTTGATTGTTATCGTGGTGCTGTCAGGGTCGTCTGTCTCTTTGACTTCCACCTTCCACCCTCTGTCTTTATGGATGGGTAGTGAGAGCAGACTGCTGAGCGCCATGCGTTTGGCTGGTCAATGAGGAAGATGAGATTGTTCACGTCACCATTTCTGTAGAGGTCTGTGGGAAAGGGTTTCTGGCTTCCCCTTTCGTAGTTTCTGTGCAAAAGCTTTCCTCGTTGTGTAATGTTTGGCCTCTGGAGGGTAGAGAAAGTATTCAGAGCTGTGGGGGAGTGGGGACATGGTGCCTGTGGGGACATGGTGCCTGTGGGGACATGGTGCCTGTGGGGACATGGTGCCTGTGGGGACATGGTGCCTGTGGGGACATGGTGCCTGTGGGGACATGGTGCCTGTGGGGACATGGTGCCTGTGGGGACATGGTGCCTGTGGGGATTTGCTGCTGTTGCTCTGTTCTGCTGCTGCTGCACCGTTGACATGGCAACATATTTTGTTTGTCTGCTGCTGTTGCTAGCTAGCTCTAATTTAGCTAAAACACCAGCAATAAGATACCAAAAAATCTTCACACAAAGATAACAGGAGATACATTTAACGTTAGAGTCCGCCCTACTTTTTGGCCGTTTGATGTGGTGGTATTATCTTCTTATGGCTGCAGGGGCAGTATTGAGTAGCTTGGATGAAAGGTGCCCAGAGGTGCCCAGAGTAAACGGCCTGCTCCTCAGTCCCAGTTGCTAATATATGCATATTATTATTAGTATAGGATAGACAACACTCTAAAGTTTCTAAAACTGTTTGAATGATGTCTGTGAGTATAACAGAACTCATATGGCAGGCGAAAACCTGAGAAGAAATACAAACAGGAAGTGAGAAATCTGAGGTTGGTCGATTTTCAACCTGGGCCCTATTGAATTCACATATGATATGGATGAAGTTGCACTTCCTGGGGCTTCCACTAGATGTCAACCGTCTTTAGAAACTTGAATGAGGCTTCTACTGTGTTGTGGGGCTGAATAAGAGCTGAATGAGTCAGGTTACTGGCAGAGAGCCATTTCCTGGTCACGCGCATTCCCACATGATATCGACCTGCAACGGAATGTTGCTCCTGTAGACACAAAGGAATTCTCTGGTTGGAACTTTATTGAAGATTTATGATAACAACAGCCTAAAGATTGATTCTAAACTTAGTTTGAAATGTTTCTTCGACCTGTACTATAACTTTTTTGAAGTTTTCGTCCGACGTTCGGATGGACCTGCACGAGCATTTGGATTTGTGTGCTAAACGCGCTAACAAAAGTAGTTACTTGGACATAAATAATGGACATTATCGAACAAATCAAGCATTTATTGTGGAACTAGGATTCCTGGGAGTGCATTCTGATGAAGATCGTCAAAGGTAAGGGAATATGTATAATGTTATTTCTGTTGACTCCAACATAGCAGATAATATTTATTTATTTTTCTCAGATTTATTTGTTTGCTTTTTTCCGTAAAGATTATTATTTTTAAATCTGACACAGCATTAAGATATATCTATATTTCCATGTCTAACAATTGTATTTATCAACATTTATAATTAGTATTTCTGTAAAATGATGTGGCTCTCTGCAAAATCACTGGATATTTTTGGAACTAGTGCATGGTTTGCTTTTTCCATACTTTTTGGGGGGAAATCTGACACAGCGGTTGCATTAAGGAGAGGTATATCTATAATTCCATGTGTATAACTTGTATTATCATCTACATTTATTATGAGTATTTCTGTTGAATCGATGTGGCTATGCAAAATCACTGGATGTTTTTGGAACTAGTGAACGTAACACGCCATTGTAAACTCAGATTTTTGTATATAAATATGAACTTTATCAAACAAAACACACATGTATTGTGTAACATGAATTCCTATGAGTGTCATCTGATGAAGATCATCAAAGGTTAGTGATGAATTTTATCTCTATTTCGGCTTTTTGTGACTCCTCTCTTTTGCTGGAAAAATGGCTGTGTATTTCTGTGGCTTGGTGGTGACCGCTTGTGGTGCTTTCGCTGTAAAGCCTATTTGAAATCAGACACTGTGGTGGGATTAACAACAAGATTACCTTTAAAATGGTATAAAATACATGTATGTTTGAGGAATTTTAATTCTGAGATTTCTGTTGTTTTGAATTTGTCGCCCTTTGATTGGCTGTTGTCATATCATCCCGTTAACTTCTTCGATATATCTTTTAATTTTTGATTTAAAAAAACGTTCCCGTTTTAAACAAGATATTTTGTCATGAAAAGATGCTCGACTATGCATATAATTGACAGCTTTGGAAAGAAAACACTCTGACGTTTCCAAAACTGCAAAGATATTGTCTGTGAGTGCCACAGAACTAATGCTACAGGCGAAACCAAGATGAAGTTTCATACAGGAAATGCTCCAGATTCTGAAGGCGCTGTGTTCCAATGTCTCCTTATATGGCTGTGAATGCGCCAGGAATGAGCCTACACTTTCTGTCGTTTCTCCAAGGTGTCTGCAGCATTGTGACGTATTTGTAGGCATATCATTGGAAGATTGACCATAAGAAACTACATTTACCAGGTGTCCTCCGTCGAAATTATTGCGTAATCTCCAGCTGCGTGCATTTTTCCATTTGGTTCAGAGGAGAAACCAAACTGCCACGAATGATTTATCATCGAATAGATATGTGAAAAACACCTTGAGGATTGATTCTAAACAACGTTTGCCATGTTTCTGTCGATATTATGGAGTTCATTTGGAAAAAAGTTTGGCGTTGTAATGACTGAATTTTCGTTTTTTTTTCTTAGCCAAACGTGATGAACAAAACGGAGCGATTTCTCCTACACAAATAATATTTTGGGAAAAACTGAACATTTGCTATCTAACTGAGAGTCTCCTTATTGAAAACATCCGAAGTTCTTCAAAGGTAAATGATTTTATTTGAATTCTTTTCTTGTTTTTGTGAAAATGTTGCCTGCTGAATGCTAGGCTTAATGCTATGCTAGCTATCAATACTCTTACACAAATGCTTGTGTAGCTACGGTTGAAAAGCATATTTTGAAATTCTGAGATGACAGTGTTGTTAACAAAAGGCTAAGCTTGTGAGCCAATATATTTATTTCATTTCATTTGCGATTTTCATGAATAGTTAACGTTGCTTTATGGTAATGAGCTTGAGGCTATGATTACGCTCCCGGATACGGGATTGCTCGACGCAAGAAGTTAACGGGATTGCAGCCCGTGAAGTTTTAACTTCACTTGCTAGGTTTGTTCTAGATACATTTTTCTGGCTAGCTTGTTATCCTGCTGACTAGGTTTTAGTTGTGTAGCTTTGTCAAAACTATTTTTTTTGTCTATTCTGATTGAATTGAGTTGTTGGTCATCAGTTATTGTGTGTTTCTCTCTCTCTCTCTCTCTTTCTCTCGCTTTCTCTCTCTCTCTCTCTCTCTGTGTCTCTCTCTCTCTCTCTGTGTCTCTATCTCGCTGTGTCTCTCTCTCTCGCTCTGTGTCTCTCTCTCTCGCTCTGTGTCTCTCTCTCTCTCTATCTCGCTGTGTCTCTCTCCCCCCCATCTCTCTCTCTCTCTCTCTCTCTCTCTCTCTCTGTGTGTGTTTATTGTAGTACTCTACGCTGTATTACAGGGGCAGGTTGTCAGACATTAATGCCAGACCTCCATGGTGGTTTGACTACACTGGCAGACCACTTACCTCTGGGTCTGGTGCCCAGGACCCAGGATAGCTGGCACGCCATGCCCAGAAGGAATGCCTCTAAGTCAGGTACACAGGCCAGCAGGAGTCCCTAGCTGGGTGAAGTTTGGATGTCTGTGGCACAGACTGGGCAGATCCTGTTGTACAACCACATTCCACTTATTTCTCCATCCATCCCTCTCTCTCTCTCTCTCTCTCTCTCTCTCTCGCTCTCTCACTCTCTCTCTCTCTAGTTATCTCTTTCTCTCACTCTCTCTCTCTAGTTATCTCTCTCTCTTTCTCCCACTCTCCCACTCTCTCTCTCTCTCTCTCTCTCCCACTCTCTCTCTCTCTCTCTCTCTCTCTCTCTCTCTCTCCCACTCTCTCTCTGTCTCTCTCTCTCCCACTCTCTCTCTCTCTCCCACTCTCTCTGTTTCTCTCTCTCTCTGTCTCTCTCTCTCTCTCTCTCTCTCTCTCTCTCTGTCTCTCTCTCTCTCGTTGCATTCCTCCTCTTCTTCCTCTGTCTTGTTCTCATGTTCTCATCTCTCCATTGTCTCTCCTTTCTCTACAGTTGAAAAGTTAATCCACGCTTCTCCTGTCTTTCATTCCTTGATTTCTATTTTTCGCCTATAAAATAACAAATTCTTGCCTCCCCCCGCTCTCTCTCTGTCAATTCAATTTAATGGCATGTGGACGACATGTTTAACAATAATAAACAAAGGGAAATAAACACTCAGATATAAACAATCTGAAACACTCACAAAAGTTTTTTCTATATATATAGATTGTTGTCCCCCTTCTCTGTCTCCCCCTTCTCTGCCCCCCTACTCCCTTCTCTGTTGTCCTGCCCCCCTTCTCTGTCTCTCTGCCCCCCTTCTCTGTCCCCCCTTCTCCTTTCTTCTCTCGTTCTCTGTCTCTCTCTACCCCCCCTTCTCTCTGCCCCCCCCTTCTCTGTCCCCCCCCCCTCCCTCTCTGTCCCCCCTTCTCCCTTCTCTGTCTCTCGCCCCCCCTCTCTGTCTCTCTCTCTCCCTTTCTCTGTCCCCCCTTCTCTGTCTGTCTCTCCCACCCCTCCCCCCCTTCTGTCCCCCTTCTCCTTTCTCTGTCTCTCGCCCCCCTTCTCTGTCTCTCTCTACCCCTCCCTCTCTTCTCTGCCCCCCTTCTCTGTCTGTCTCTCTCCACCCCTCCCCCCTTCTCTGTCTCTGTCCCCCCCCCTCTCCCTTCTCTGTCTCTCGCCCCCCCTTCTCTGTCTCTCTCTACCCCTCCCTCTCTTCTCTGTCCCCCCCTTCTCTGTCTGTCTCTCTCCACCCCTCCCCCCTTCTCTGTCTGTCCCCCACCCCTCCTTTCTGTCTGTCTCTCTCCACCCCCTTTCTCCCCCTTCTTCTCTGTCTCCCCCTTCTCCTTTCTCTGTCTCTCGCCCCTTCTCTGTCTCTCTCTACCCCTCCCTCTCTCTCTGCCCCCCTTCTCTGTCTGTCTCTCTCCACCCCTCCCCCCTCTCTGCCCCCCCTCCTCTCTGTCTGTTCTCTGTCTCTCTCTACCCCTCCCTTCCTGCCCCCCTTCTCTGTCTGTCTCTCTCCACCCCTCTCTGTCTCTTCTCTGTCTGTCTCTCTCCACCCTTCTCTGTCTGTCTCTCTCCACCCCCCTCTCTCTGTCTGTCTCTCTCCACCCCTCTGTCTGTCTCTCACCACCCCCCTTCTCTGTCTGTCTCTCTCCACCCCCCTTCTCCTGTCTCTCACCACCCCTCCCTCTCTTCTTGCCAGGAGACTTTCCATGCTGTGGTCACTGGAAAACTGTGCTTCAGTCAATCCATAAAAAGCAAGAGAAATTGAGTCTGGGTAGTTTGAAAGATTATTTTACTGTTGCTAACTCCATTACTTTCTTTCTTTCTTTATTTTAAGTATATTATTTTTATTTTACTATATATTTATATGCTGAATAGATGAAAATATATGAAAAGTAGCTCTATCAGCTTCTAGTGTTAATCTAATGATAATAATAATAATAACAATTTACATAACAGAACCCAGCACACACTCTACAACATGAGGGGTTCAACATGGGTTCTTCTAAGATCCTCAAAGTTCTCTGAAGAACCGTATGGTTCTTGGCTCTGAAAATGACCCTCCACACGGTTCTTCCAAGAACCCCATAGGAGGTGGGGGTTCATCAAGGAACCTCCTTTAGCTGGTGGGGTTTCTTGTAGGAACCTAACTGCCCAACTGAATCATTAATTAACTTTAAAAACATTTTAAGATCTCCTCAATTTAAAGGTAATGTTTGATCTAATTGATATTGTTTCATTTATCTTTTTATGTTCCAAACTTTTATAAAACAGAAAAAAGACACAATTATTATAAAAAATATCGATCAACAAAAAAAAATGTAAGTGACCCCAAACTTTTGAATGGTAGTGTTTATACTGTATGTTGTGAAATGTGTAAAATGTGTTGAAGGTGTGGAGCTGCTCAGTCTGTGTCTGCAGGTATACAGACGAGGAGGCACACAAAGGTATTGATTTTGGTATGTTGTGCAGATCACAGTTACCATCCTCCTTCCTTAACTCTTCAATGAATATCCCATAGGCCTCTACATTATGGACAAGGTATGTGTATCAAAACCCTTTTTCAAAAACCAATGTATGAATTCTGCCATGTTATGTTAATCGTTTAATTTAAAGATGTACAATGAAACATTTTGGGGTCCACAGACTTCACCCTCCCTACACCTCTGATGAACATAACGGGACACCTGTTCAACCACCATGCACTGCAAAATCATTCTGGCTGTGGATTTATTTTAATTTTAATTTTACCTTTATTTAACCAGGTAGGCAAGTTGAGAACAAGTTCTCATTTACAACTGCGACCTGGCCAAGATAAAGCAAAGCAGTTCGACAGATACAACGACACAGAGTTACACATGGAGTGAATAAACGTACAGTCAATAATACAGTATAAACAAGTCTATATACAATGTGAGCAAATGAGGTGAGAAGGGAGGTAAAGGCAAAAAAGGCCATGGTGGCAAAGTAAATACAATATAGCAAGTAAAACACTGGAATGGTAGTTTTGCAATGGAAGAATGTGCAAAGTAGAAATAAAAATAATGGGGTGCAAAGGATTGGATTGCGTCCTACCTGACAGGTCGCTCCTACCAGGTGGCGTGGCGAGAATCTGTCTCCTCACCACGCGCTCTCACCACTGGCGTCCCCCAGGGCTCTGTTCTAGGCCCTCTCCTATTCTCGCTATACACCAAGTCACTTGGCTCTGTCATAACCTCACATGGTCTCTCCTATCATTGCTATGCAGACAACACACAATTAATCTTCTCCTTTCCCCCTTCTGATGACCAGGTGGCGAATCGCATCTCTGCATGTCTGGCAGACATATCAGTGTGGATGACGGATCACCACCTCAAGCTGAACCTCGGCAAGACGGAGCTGCTCTTCCTCCCGGGGAAGGACTGCCCGTTCCATGATCTCGCCATCACGGTTGACAACTCCATTGTGTCCTCCTCCCAGAGCGCTAAGAACCTTGGCGTGATCCTGGACAACACCCTGTCATTCTCAACTAACATCAAGGCGGTGGCCCGTTCTTGTAGGTTCATGCTCTACAACATCCGCAGAGTACGACCCTGCCTCACACAGGAAGCAGCGCAGGTCCTAATCCAGGCACTTGTCATCTCCCGTCTGGATTACTGCAACTCACTGTTGGCTGGGCTCCCTGCCTGTGCCATTAAACCCTACAACTCATCCAGAACGCCGCAGCCCGTCTGGTGTTCAACCTTCCCAAGTTCTCTCACGTCACCCCGCTCCTCCGCTCTCTCCACTGGCTTCCAGTTGAAGCTCGCATCCGCTACAAGACCATGGTGCTTGCCTACGGAGCTGTGAGGGGAACGGCACCTCAGTACCTCCAGGCTCTGATCAGGCCCTACACCCAAACAAGGGCACTGCGTTCATCCACCTCTGGCCTGCTCGCCTCCCTACCACTGAGGAAGTACAGTTCCCACGCAGCCCAGTCAAAACTGTTCGCTGCTCTGGCCCCCCAATGGTGGAACAAACTCCCTCACGACGCCAGGACAGCGGAGTCAATCACCACCTTCCGGAGACACCTGAAACCCCACCTCTTTCAGGAATACCTAGGATAGGATAAAGTAATCCTTCTCACCCCCCTTAAAAGATTTAGATGCACTATTGTAAAGTGGCTGTTCCACTGGATGTCTTAAGGTGAACGCAACCAATTTGTAAGTCGCTCTGGATAAGAGCATCTGCTAAATGACTTAAATGTAAATGTAAAGGAGCAAAATAAATAATTAATTAAATACAGTAGGGAAAGAGGTAGTTGTTTGGGCTAAATTATAGGTGGGCTATGTACAGGTGCAGTAATCTGTGAGCTGCTCTGACAGTTGGTGCTTAAAGCTAGTGAGGGAGATAAGTGTTTCCAGTTTCAGAGATTTTTGTAGTTCGTTCCAGTCATTGGCAGCAGAGAACTGGTAGGAGAGGCGGCCAAAGAAATAATTGGTTTTGGGGGTGACTAGAGAGATATACCTGCTGGAGCGTGTGCTACAGGTGGGAGATGCTATGGTGACCAGCGAGCTGAGATAAGGGGGGACTTTACCTAGCAGGGTCTTGTAGATGACATGGAGCCAGTGGGTTTGGCGACGAGTATGAAGCGAGGGCCAGCCAACGAGAGCGTACAGGTCGCAATGGTGGGTAGTATATGGGGCTTTGGTGACAAAACGGATTGCACTGTGATAGACTGCATCCAATTTGTTGAGTAGGGTATTGGAGGCTATTTTGTAAATGACATCGCCAAAGTCGAGGATTGGTAGGATGGTTAGTTTTACAAGGGTATGTTTGGCAGCATGAGTGAAGGATGCTTTGTTGCGAAATAGGAAGCCAATTCTAGATTTAACTTTGGATTGGAGATGTTTGATATGGGTCTGGAAGGAGAGTTTACAGTCTAACCAGACACCTAAATATTTGTAGTTGTCCACGTATTCTAAGTCAGAGCCGTCCAGAATAGTGATGTTGGACAGGCGGGTAGGTGCAGGTAGCGATCGGTTGAAGAGCATGCATTTAGTTTTACTTGTATTTAAGAGCAATTGGAGGCCACGGAGAACATCAACAAGCCAGTGTCACACCCTGATCTGTTTTACCTGTCTTTGTGATTGTCTCCACCCCCCCCAAGTGTCGCCCATCTTTCCCATTATCCTCTCTGTTTCCTCTCTATCCCCTGAGTTCTCTGATCTGTTTTACCTGTCTTTGTGATTGTCTCCACTCCCCCCCCAAGTGTCGCCCATCTTTCCCATTATCCTCTCTGTTTGACTGTTACCAGTTTGTTTTGTTTTGTCAAGCCTACCAGAGTTTTTCCAGAGTTTTGCCTTTCTTTCTCTAGTTCCTGTTTTGTAGTTTTCCCAGAGTTTTGCCTG
>NC_088407.1:9084330-9154330 GCF_034236695.1 Oncorhynchus nerka
TTGGGGTAAGGAGAGAAGGGGGAAGGAGAGAAGGGAAGGAGAGAGGGGTAAGGAGAGAAGAGCAGGAGAGAAGGAGAGGGAAAAGGAGAGAGGGGAAAGAGAGGGGTAAGGAGAGAGGGGGAAGGAGAGAGGGGGAGGCAGGGAAAGGGAGAGAAAGAGAGAGGGGGAGGCAGGAAAAGGGAGAGAGAGAGGGGAAGGGGGAGGCAGGGAAATGGAGAGAAAGAGAGAGGGGGAGGCAGGGAAAGGGAGAGAGAGAGAGGAAGGGGAGGCGGGGAAAGGGATTGAAAGAGAGAGGGGGAGGCAGGGAAAGGGAGAGAGAGAGGAAGGGGGAGGCGGGGAAAGGGAGAGAAAGAGAGAGGGGGAGGCAGGGAAAGAGAGAGAAAGAGAGAGGGGAGGCAGGGAAAGGGAGAGAAAGAGAGAGGGAGTCAGGTAAAGGGAGAGAAAGAGAGAGGGGGAGTCAGGGAAAGGGAGAGAAAGAGAGAGGGGGAGTCAGGGAAAGGGAGAGAAAGAGAGAGGGGAGTCAGGGAAACGGAGAGAAAGAGAGAGGGGGAGTCAGGGAAAGGGAGAGAAAGAGAGAGGGGAGGCAGGGAAAGGGAGAGAGAGAGAGGAAGGGGGAGGCGGGGAAATGGAGAGAAAGAGAGAGGGGGAGGCGGGGAAAGGGAGAGAGAGAGAGGAAGGGGGAGGCGGGGAAAGGGATTGAAAGAGAGAGGGGGAGGCAGGGAAAGGGAGAGAAAGAGAGAGGGGAGTCAGGGAAAGGGAGAGAAAGAGAGAGCGGGAGTCAGGGAAAGGGAGAGAAAGAGAGAGGGGGAGGCAAGGTAAGGGAGAGAAAGAGAGAGGGGAGGCAGGGAAAGGGAGAGAGAGAGAGAGAGAGAGAGGGGGAGGCAGGGAAAGGGAGAGAAAGAGAGAGGGGGAGGTAAGGGAGAGAAAGAGAGAGGGGAGGCAGGGAAAGGGAGAGAGAGAGAGAGAGAGGGGAGGGGGGAAAGGGAGAGAAAGCGAGAGGGGGTGGCAGGGAAAGGGAGAGAAAGAGAGAGGGAAGGCAGGGAAAGGGGGAGAAAGAGAGAGGTGGAGGCAGGGAAAGGGAGAGAAAGAGAGAGGGGGAGGCAGGGAAAGGGAGAGAAAGAGAGAGGGGGAGGCAGGGAAAGGGAGAGAAAGAGAGAGGTGGAGGCAAGGAAAGGGAGAGAAAGAGAGAGGGGGAGTCAGGGAAACGGAGACAAAGAGAGAGGGGGAGTCAGGGAAAGGGAGAGAAAGAGAGAGAGGGGAGGCAGGGAAAGGGAGAGAGAGAGAGGAAGGGGGAGGCGGGGAAATGGAGAGAAAGAGAGAGGGGGAGGCGGGAAAGGGAGAGAGAGAGAGGAAGGGGAGGCGGGGAAAGGGATTGAAAGAGAGAGGGGGAGGCAGGGAAAGGGAGAGAAAGAGAGAGGGGGAGTCAGGGAAAGGGAGAGAAAGAGAGAGGGGGAGTCAGGGAAAGGGAGACAAAGAGAGAGGGGGAGTCAGGGAAAGGGAGAGAAAGAGAGAGGGGGAGGCAAGGTAAGGGAGAGAAAGAGAGAGGGGAGGGAGGGAAAGGGAGAGAGAGAGAGAGAGAGAGGGGGAGGCAGGGAAAGGGAGAGAAAGAGAGAGGGGGAGGTAAGGGAGAGAAAGAGAGAGGGGAGGCAGGGAAAGGGAGAGAGAGAGAGAGAGAGAGAGAGGGGGAGGCGGGGAAAGGGAGAGAAAGCGAGAGGGGGTGGCAGGGAAAGGGAGAGAAAGAGAGAGGGGAAGGCAGGGAAAGGGGGAGAAAGAGAGAGGTGGAGGCAGGGAAAGGGAGAGAAAGAGAGAGGGGGAGGCAGGGAAAGGGAGAGAAAGAGAGAGGGGGAGGCAGGGAAAGGGAGAGAAAAGAGAGAGGTGGAGGCAAGGAAAGGGAGAGAAAGAGAGAGGGGGAGGCGGGGGAAAGGGAGAGAAAGAGAGAGGGGGAGTCAGGGAAAGGGAGAGAAAGAGAGAGGTGGAGGCAAGGTAAGGGAGAGAAAGAGAGAGGGGAGTCAGGGAAAGGGAGAGAAAGAGAGAGGGGGAGTCAGGAAAGGGAGAGAAAGAGAGAGGGGGAGTCAGGGAAAGGGAGAGAAAGAGAGAGGTGGAGGCAAGGTAAGGGAAAGAAAGAGAGAGGGGGAGTCAGGGAAAGGGAGAGAAAGAGAGAGAGAGAGAGGGGGAGGCAAGGTAAGGGAGAGAAAGAAAGAGGGGAGGCAGGGAAAGGGAGAGAGAGAGAGAGAGAGAGAGAGAGGGGGGGCAGGGAAAGGGAGAGAAAGAGAGAGGGGGGAGGTCAGGGAGAGAAAGAGAGAGGGGAGGCAGGGAAAGGGAGAGAGAGAGAGAGAGGGGAGGGGGGGAGGGAAAGGGAGAGAAAGCAGGGAGAGGGGGTGGCAGGGAAAGGGAGAGAAAGAGAGAAGGAAGGCAGGGAAAGGGGGGCAGAAAGAGAGAGGTGGAGGCAGGGAAAAAGGAGAGAGAAAGATAGAGGGGGAGGCAGGGAAAGGGAGAGAAAGAGAGAGGGGGAGGCAGGGAAAGGGAGAGAAAGAGAGAGGCAGGGAAAGGGGAGAAAGAGAGGGGGAAGGGAAGGGAGAGAGAAAGAGAGAGGGGAGGCGGGGAAAGGGAGAGAGAGAGAGAGGGGGAGGGGGAGGCAGGGAAAGGGAGAAAGAAAGAGGCAGAAAGGGGGAGTCAGGGAAAGGGAGAGAAAGAGAGAGGGGGAGGCAGGGAAAGGAGAGAAAGAGTCAGGAAGGGAGAGAAAGAGAGAGGTGGAGGCAAGGTAAGGGAGAGAAAGAGAGAGGGGAGTCAGGGAAAGGGAGAGAAAGAGAGAGGGGGAGGCAAGGTAAGGGAGAGAAAGAGAGAGGGAGGCAGGCAGGGAAAGGAGAGGGGAGGCAGGGAAAGGGAGAGAGAGAGAGAGAGGGGGAGGCAGGGAAAGGGATAGAAAGAGAGAGGGGGAGGTAAGGGAGAGAAAGAGAGAGGGGAAGCAGGGAAAGGAGAGAGAGAGAGAGAGAGAGAGGGGAGAGGCAGGGAAAGGGAGAGAAAGGAGAGAGAAAGAGAGAGGGGGAGGCGAAAGGGAGGGGAGGGGGCAGGGAAAGGGAGAGAAAGAGAGAGGGAAGGCAGGGAAAGGGGAGAAAGAGAGAGGTGGAGGCAGGGAAAGGGAGAGAAAGAGAGAGGGGGAGGCAGGGAAAGGGAGAGAAAGAGAGAAAGGGGAAAGAGGCAGGGAAAGGGAGAAAGAAAGAGAGGAGAGGTGGAGGCAAGGAAAGGGAGAGAAAGAGAGAGGGGGAGGCGGGGAAAGGGAGAGAGAGGAAGGGGGAGGCAGGGAAAGGGAGAGAAAGAGAGAGGGGGAGGCAAGGTAAGGGAGAGAAAGAGAGAGGGGAGGCAGGGAAAGGGAGAGAAAGAGAGAGGGGGAGGCGGGGAAAGGGAGAGAGAGAGGAAGGGGGAGGCGGGGAAAGGGAGGGAGAAAGAGAGGGGGAGAGGCAGGGAAAGGGAGAGAAAGAGAGAGGGGGAGTCAGGGAAAGGGAGAGAAAGAGAGAGGGGGTCAGGGAAAGGAGAGAAAGAAAGAGAGGGGAGAGTCAGGGAAAGGGAGAGAAAGAGAGAGGTGGAGGCAAGGTAAGGGAGAGAAAGAGAGAGGGGGAGTCAGGGAAAGGGAGAGAAAGAGAGAGGGGGAGGCAAGGTAAGGGAGAGAAAGAGAGAGGGGGAGTCAAAGGGAAAGGGAGAGAAAGAGAGAGGTGGAGGCAAGGTAAGGGAGAGAAAGAGAGAGGGGGAGGCAGGGAAAGGGAGAGAAAGAGAGAGGGGGTGGCAGGGAAAGGGAGAGGGGGAAGGGAGGAAAGAGAGAGGAAGGCAGGGAAAGGGAGAGAGAGAGAGAGAGAGAGGGGGAGGCGGGGAAAGGGAGAGAAAGCGAGAGGGGGTGGCAGGGAAAGGGAGAGAAAGAGAGAGGGAAGGCAGGGAAAGGGGGAGAAAGAGAGAGGTGGAGGCAGGGAAAGGGAGAGAAAGAGAGAGGGGGAGGCAGGGAAAGGAGAGAAAGAGAGAGGGGGAGGCAGGGAAAGGGAGAGAAAGAGAGAGGTGGAGGCAAGGAAAGGGAGAGAAAGAGAGAGGGGGAGGCGGGGAAAGGGAGAGAGAGGAAGGGGGAGGCAGGGAAAGGGAGAGAAAGAGAGAGGGGGAGTCAGGGAAAGGGAGAGAAAGAGAGAGGGGGAGTCAGGGAAAGGGAGAGAAAGAGAGAGGTGGAGGCAAGGTAAGGGAGAGAAAGAGAGAGGGGAGTCAGGGAAAGGGCGAGAAAGAGAGAGGGGGAGGCAATGTAAGGGAGAGAAAGAGAGAGGGGAGGCAGGGAAAGGGAGAGAGAGAGAGAGAGAGAGAGAGAGAGAGAGAGAGAGGGGGGGGGAAAGGCAGGGAAAGGGGGATAGAAAGAAAGAGAGGGGGAAGCAGGGAAAGGGAGAGAAAGAGAGAGGGGGGAGGCAGGGAAAGGGGGAGAAAGAGAGAGGGGTGGAGGCAGGGAAAGGCAGGGAAAGAGAAAGAGAGAGGGGGAGGCAGGGAAAGGGAGAGAAAGAGAGAGGGGAGGCAGGGAAAGGGAGAGAAAGAGAGAGGGGGAGGCAAGGAAAGGAGAGAGAAAGGGAGAGAAAGAGGGGGAGGTGGGGAAAGGGACAGAGAGGAAGGGGGAGGCAGGGAAAGGGAGAGAAAGAGAGAGGGGGAGGCAAGGTAAGGGAGAGAAAGAGAGAGGGGAGGCAGGGAAAGGGAGAGAAAGAGAGAGGGGGAGGCGGGGAAAGGGAGAGAGAGAGGAAGGGGAGGCAGGGAAAGGGAGAGAAAGAGAGAGGGGAAGGCGGGGAAAGGGAGAGAAGGAGAAAGAGAGAGGGGGAGGCAGGGAAAGGGAGAGAAAGAGAGAGGGGGAGTCAGGGAAAGGGAGAGAAAGAGAGAGGGGGAGTCAGGGAAAGGGAGAGAAAGAGAGAGGGGGATTCAGGGAAAGGGAGTGAAAGAGAGAGGGAAGGCAGGGAAAGGGAGAGAAAGAGAGAGGGGGATTCAGGGAAAGGGAGAGAAAGAGAGAGGGAAGGCAGGGAAAGGGAGAGAAAGAGAGAGGGAAGGCAGGGAAAGGGAGAGAAAGAGAGAGGGAAGGCAGGGAAAGGGAGAGAAAGAGAGAGGTGGATGGGCAACAAGCTCTCACAGTATCACTGCAGAATTGGACTTTTATCCACATTTCTCCATGTGTCAAATTTCTGTGTTTTTGACAAACATCAAATTTAGAAGGATAAGGGTTTTGGTTTTGGATTAAAACATTACGTTTAGTCACTCATTCCAAATGGTAAAGGCTCTACAGTATCGGTCCTCCCCCCCAGCAGGACGGTTGAGCTAATGTAGGCTAATGTGATTAGCATGAGGTTGAGCTAACGTAGGCTAATGTGATTAGCATGAGGTTGAGCTAACGTAGGCTAATGTGATTAGCATGAGGTTGAGCTAACGTAGGCTAATGTGATTAGCATGAGGTTGTAAGTAACAAGAACATTTCCCAAGACATAGACATATCTGATATGGGCAGAAAGCTTAAATTATTGTTAATCTAACTGCATTGACTAATTTACTGTAGCTATTACAATGAAATAATACAATGCTATTGGTTGAGGAGAGTGCACAGTTATGAACTTGAAAATGTATTAATAAACCAATTAGACAAATTAGGGCAGTCTTGATGCAACATTTTGAACAGAAGTGCAATGGTTCATTGGATCAGTCTAAAACGTTCCACATACACTGCTGCCATCTAGTGTCCAAAATATAAATGGTGCCTAAACTGTATGAAATTAATGTTTTCTTTTAACGTTTTATATTCTGTTTCCTTTGAATGGTATCAAGAATCAGCATATCCTTGCTTTCAGGTCCTGAGCAACAGGCAGTTAGATTTGGGTATGTCATTTTAGGACGAAAATGGAGAAAAAAAAGGTTCAGAAGAGTGTTTTGGAATCCAGTGATTACGCCCATCCGCCACCGTGGCCTACGTCGCCCTAGCAGAACCCAAGTCTACTTGACGATACTAGCGCAGAACCCAAGCCTACTTGACGATAATAGCGCAGAACCCAAGCCTACTTGACGATAATAGCGCAGAACCCAAGCCTACTTGACGAAACTAGCACAGAACCCAAGTCTACTTGACGATAATAGCGCAGAACCCAAGCCTACTTGACGATACTAGCGCAGAACCCAAGCCTACTTGACGAAACTAGCACAGAACCCAAGTCTACTTGACGATAATAGCGCAGAACCCAAGCCTACTTGACGATACTAGCGCAGAACCCAAGCCTACTTGACGATACTAGCGCAGAACCCAAGCCTACTTGACGATAATAGCTCAGAACCCAAGCCTACTTGACGACAATAGCACAGAGCCCAAGCCAACTTGACGATAATAGCGCAGAACCCAAACCTACTTGACGATAATAGCGCAGAACCCAAGCCTACCTGACGATAATAGCGCAGAACCCAAGCCTACTTGACGATAATAGCGCAGAACCCAAGCCTACTTTACGATAATTGCGCAGAACCGAAGCCTACTTGACGATAATAGCGCAGAACCCAATCCTACTTGGCGATAATAGCGCAGAACCCAAGCCTACTTTACAATAATAGGGCAAAACCCAAGTCTACTTGACGATAATAGCGCAGAACCCAAGTCTATTTGACGATAATAGCGCAGAACCCACGCCTACTTGATGATAATAGCGCAGAACCCGAGCCTACTTGACGATAATAGCGCAGAACCCAAGCCTACTTGACGATAATAGCTCAGAACCCAAGCCTACTTGACGATAATAGCGCAGAACCCAAGCCTACTTGACGATAATAGCGCAGAACCCGACCCTACTTGACGATAATAGCGCAGAACCCAAGCCTACTTGACGATAATAGCGCAGAACCCAAGCCTACTTGACGATAATAGCGCAGACCCCAAGCCTATTTGACGATAATAGCGCAGAACCCGAGCCTACTTGACGATAATAGCGCAGAACCCAAGCCTACTTGAAGATAATAGCGCTAACCTGTTTACGCCTACTGGCCACTTTTGAAGGCATTTTCTAACGTCCTCAGAACATGGATAGACGTCCAATTTTCAAAGTCACTCTTGAGTGATCTGACTGGGGCGGCACCACGTTACCCGACTGTGTTAATGGGGAGCGAAAGGAGGAGAAGTAGGGAGATATATTGTTTACTAAGATTTAGGACGCACACACACACACACACACACACACACACACACACACACACACACACACACACACACACACACACAACTTTGATTAGTTCGGCGACATTGGTTTTTGCCATCACACATTTAGCTGTAGTTCACATTTCTGCAGAGCTTCAGTTCCTTCTACGACTTATGTATCTACACAGGAAAACACCCCTCGAGGGAGAACTGAAACAACGAATGGTGTGACATCAGACTGTAAATTAATATAGTTACGTGGGTTACTGGTCTGACTGTAGACTGTCAGGTCAACATGGTGTTGGATACATGGGTTACTGGTCTGACTGTAGACTGTCTCGTCAACATGGTTTTAGTCACGTGGGTTACTGGTCTGACTGTAGACTGTCTCGTCAACATGGTTTTAGTCACGTGGGTTACTGGTCTGACTGTAGACTGTCAGGTCAACATGGTTTTAGTCACGTGGGTTACTGGTCTGACTGTAGACTGTCTCGTCAACATGGTTTTAGTCACGTGGGTTACTGGTCTGACTGTAGACTGTCTCGTCAACATGGTTTTAGTTACGTGGGTTACTGGTCTGACTGTAGACTGTCTCAACAACATTTTAGTCATATGGGTTACTGGTCTGACTGTAGACTGTCTCAACAACATTTTAGTCACATGGGTTACTGGTCTGACTGTAGACTGTCAGGTCAACATGGTTTTGGTTACGTGGGTTACTGGTCTGACTGTAGACTGTCTCAACAACATGGTTTTAGTCATATGGGTTACTGGTCTCACTGTAGACTGTCTCAACAACATGGTTTTGGTTACGTGGGTTACTGGTCTGACTGTAGACTGTCTCGTCAACATGGTTTTGGTTACATGGGTTACTGGTCTGACTGTAGACTGTCTCAACAACATGGTTTTAGTCATATGGGTTACTGGTCTGACTGTAAACTGTCTCATCAACATGGTTTTAGTCATATGGGTTATTGGTCTGACTGTAGACTGTCAGGTCAACAACATGGTTTTAGTTACGTGGGTTACTGGTCTGACTGTAGACTGTCAGGTCAACATGGTTTTGGTTACATGGGTTACTGGTCTGACTGTAGACTGTCTCAACAACATGGTTTTAGTTACGTGGGTTACTGGTCTGACTGTAGACTGTCTCAACAACATGGTTTTAGTTACGTGGGTTACTGGTCTGACTGTAGACTGTCTCAACAACATGGTTTTAGTTACGTGGGTTACTGGTCTGACTGTAGACTGTCTCAACAACATGGTTTTAGTTACGTGGGTTACTGGTCTGACTATAGACTGTCTCAACAGCATGGTTTTAGTTACGTGGGTTACTGGTCTGACTGTAGACTGTCTCAACAACATGGTTTTAGTTACGTGGGTTACTGGTCTGACTGTAGACTGTCTCAACAACATGGTTTTAGTCACATGGGTTACTGGTCTGACTGTAGACTGTCTCAACAACCTGGTTTTAGTTACGTGGGTTACTGGTCTGACTAGACTGTCTCAACAACCTGGTTTTAGTTACGTGGGTTACTGGTCTGACGGTAGTCTGTCTCAACAACATGGTTTTAGTCATATGTAGATATATGTAGACTGTCTCGTCAACATGGTTTTAGTTACGTGGGTTACTGGTCTGACTGTAGACTGTCAGGTCAACATGGTTTTGGTTACGTGGGTTACTGGTCTGACTGTAGACTGTCTCAACAACATGGTTTTAGTTACGTGGGTTACTGGTCTGACTGTAGACTGTCTCAACAACATGGTTTTAGTTACGTGGGTTACTGGTCTGACTGTAGACTGTCTCAACAACATGGTTTTAGTTACGTGGGTTACTGGTCTGACTGTAGACTGTCTCAACAACATGGTTTTAGTTACGTGGGTTACTGGTCTGACTATAGACTGTCTCAACAGCATGGTTTTAGTTACGTGGGTTACTGGTCTGACTGTAGACTGTCTCAACAACATGGTTTTAGTTACCTGGGTTACTGGTCTGACTGTAGACTGTCTCAACAACATGGTTTTAGTCACATGGGTTACTGGTCTGACTGTAGACTGTCTCAACAACCTGGTTTTAGTTACGTGGGTTACTGGTCTGACTGTAGACTGTCTCAACAACATGGTTTTAGTCATATGTGTTACTGGTCTGACGGAAGTCTGTCTCAACAACATGGTTTTAGTCATATGTAGACATATGTAGACTGTCTCGTCAACATGGTTTTAGTTACGTGGGTTACTGGTCTGACTGTAGACTGTCAGGTCAACATGGTTTTGGTTACGTGGGTTACTGGTCTGACTGTAGACTGTCTCAACAACATGGTTTTAGTCATTTGGTTTACTGGTCTGACTGTAGACTGTCTCAACCACATGGTTTTAGTTACGTGGGTTACTGGTCTGACTGTAGACTGTCTCAACAACGTGGTTTTAGTCATATGGGTTACTGGTCTGACTGTAGACTGTCTCAACAACCTGGTTTTAGTCATATGGGTTACTGGTCTGACTGTAGACTGTCTCAACAACATGGTTTTAGTCATATGGGTTACTGGTCTGACTGTAGACTGTCTCAACAACATGGTTTTAGTCATATGGGTTACTGGTCTGACTGTAGACTGTCTCAACAACATGGTTTTAGTCATTTGGGTTACTGGTCTGACTGTAGACTGTGGTTTTAGTCATTTGGGTTACTGGTCTGACTGTAGACTGTCTCAACAACATGATTTTAGTCATATGGATTACTGGTCTGACGGTAGACTGTCTCAACAACATGGTTTTAGTCATATGGGTTACTGGTCTGACTGTAGACTGTAGACTGTCTCAACAACATGGTTTTAGTCATATGGGTTACTGGTCTGACTGTAGACTGTCAGGTCAACAACATGGTTTTAGTTACGTGGGTTACTGGTCTGACTGTAGACTGTCTCAACAACATGGTTTTGGTTACGTGGGTTACTGGTCTGACTGTAGACTGTCAGGTCAACATGGTTTTGGTTACATGGGTTACTGGTCTGACTGTAGACTGTCAGGTCCACATGGTTTTGGTTACATGGGTTACTGGTCTGACTGTAGACCGTCAGGTCCACATGGTTTTGGTTACATGGGTTACTGGTCTGACTGTAGACTGTCAGGTCAACATGGTTTTGGTTACATGGGTTACTGGTCTGACTGTAGACTGTCTCAACAACATGGTTTTAGTCATGTGGGTTACTGGTCTGACTGTAGACTGTCTCAACAACATTGTTTTAGTCACATGGGTTACTGGTCTAACTGTAGACTGTCTCAACAACATGGTTTTAGTTACATGGGTTACTGGTCTGACTGTAGACTGTCTCGTCAACATGGTTTTAGTTACGTGGGTTACTGGTCTGACTGTAGACTGTCAGGTCAACATGGTTTTGGTTACATGGGTTACTGGTCTGACTGTAGACTGTCTCAACAACCTGGTTTTAGTTACGTGGGTTACTGGTCTGACTAGACTGTCTCAACAACCTGGTTTTAGTTACGTGGGTTACTGGTCTGACGGTAGTCTGTCTCAACAACATGGTTTTAGTCATATGTAGACATATGTAGACTGTCTCGTCAACATGGTTTTAGTTACGTGGGTTACTGGTCTGACTGTAGACTGTCTCAACAACATGGTTTTAGTCATATGGGCTACTGGTCTGACTGTAGACTGTCTCAACAACATGGTTTTAGTCATTTGTGTTACTGGTCTGACTGTCGACTGTCTCAACAACATGGTTTTAGTCACATGGGTTACTGGTCTGACTGTAGAATGTCTCAACAACATGGTTTTGGTTACATGGCTTACTGGTCTGACTGTAGACTGTCTCGTCAACATGGTTTTAGTCATATGGGCTATTGGTCTGACTGTAGACTGTCTCGTCAACATGGTTTTAGTTACATGGGTTACTGGTCTGACTGTAGACTGTCTCGTCAACATGGTTTTAGTCATATGGGCTATTGGTCTGACTGTAGACCGTCTCGTCAACATGGTTTTGGTTACATGGGTTACTGGTCTGACTGTAGACTGTCTCAACAACATGGTTTTAGTCATATGGGCTACTGGTCTGACTGTAGACTGTCTCAACAACATGGTTTTAGTCATTTGTGTTACTGGTCTGACTGTCGACTGTCTCAACAACATGGTTTTAGTCACATGGGTTACTGGTCTGACTGTAGAATGTCTCAACAACATGGTTTTGGTTACATGGCTTACTGGTCTGACTGTAGACTGTCTCGTCAACATGGTTTTAGTCATATGGGCTATTGGTCTGACTGTAGACTGTCTCGTCAACATGGTTTTAGTTACATGGGTTACTGGTCTGACTGTAGACTGTCTCGTCAACATGGTTTTAGTCATATGGGCTATTGGTCTGACTGTAGACCGTCTCGTCAACATGGTTTTGGTTACATGGGTTACTGGTCTGACTGTAGACTGTCTCAACAACATGGTTTTAGTCATGTGGGTTACTGGTCTGACTGTAGACTGTCTCATCAACATGGTTTTAGTCATTTGGGTTACTGGTCTGACTGTAGACTGTCTCAACAACATGGTTTTAGTCATATGGGTTACTGGTCTGACTGTAGACTGTCTCAACAACATGGTTTTAGTCACGTGGGTTACTGGTCTGACTGTAGACTGTCTCAACAACATGGTTTTAGTCATATGGGTTACTGGTCTGACTGTAGACTGTCTCATCAACATGGTTTTAGTCATATGGGTTACTGGTCTGACTGTAGACTGTCTCAACAACATGGTTTTAGTCATTTGGGTTACTGGTCTGACTGTAGACTGTCTCAACAACATGGTTTTAGTCATATTACTGGTCTGACTGTAGACTGTCTCAACAACATGGTTTTAGTCATTTGGGTTACTGGTCTGACTGTAGACTGTCTCAACAACATGGTTTTAGTCACATGGGTTACTGGTCTGACTGTAGACTGTCTCAACAACATGGTTTTAGTCATATGGGTTACTGGTCTGACTGTAGACTGTCTCAACAACATGGTTTTAGTCATATGGGTTACTGGTCTGACGGTAGACTGTCTCAACAACATGGTTTTAGTCATATGGGTTACTGGTCTGACTGTAGACTGTCTCAACAACATGGTTTTAGTCATATGGGTTACTGGTCTGACTGTAGACTGTCTCAACAACATGGTTTTAGTTACGTGGGTTACTGGTCTGACTGTAGACTGTCTCAACAACATGGTTTTAGTCATATGGGTTACTGGTCTGACTGTAGACTGTCTCAACAACATGGTTTTAGTCATTTGGGTTACTGGTCTGACTGTAGACTGTCTCAACAACATGGTTTTAGTCATATGGGTTACTGGTCTGACTGTAGACTGTCTCAACAACATGGTTTTAGTCATATGGGTTACTGGTCTGACTGTAGACTGTCTCAACAACATGGTTTTAGTCATATGGGTTACTGGTCTGACTGTAGACTGTCTCAACAACATGGTTTTAGTCATATGGGTTACTGGTCTGACTGTAGACTGTCTCAACAACATGGTTTTAGTCATTTGGGTTACTGGTCTGACTGTAGACTGTCTCAACAACATGGTTTTAGTCATATGGGTTACTGGTCTGACTGTAGACTGTCAGGTCAACAACATGGTTTTAGTTACGTGGGTTACTGGTCTGACTGTAGACTGTCTCAACAACATGGTTTTAGTTACGTGGGTTACTGGTCTGACTGTAGACTGTCTCAACAACATGGTTTTAGTCATATGGGTTACTGGTCTGACTGTAGACTGTCAGGTCAACATGGTTTTAGTCATATGGGTTACTGGTCTGACTGTAGACTGTCTCATCAACATGGTTTTAGTCATATGGGTTACTGGTCTGACTGTAGACTGTAGACTGTCTCAATAACATGGTTTTAGTCATATGGGTTACTGGTCTGACTGTAGACTGTCTCAACAACATGGTTTTAGTCATATGGGTTACTGGTCTGACTGTAGACTGTCTCAACAACATGGTTTTAGTCACATGGGTTACTGGTCTGACTGTAGACTGTCTCAACAACATGGTTTTAGTTATATGGGTTACTGGTCTGACTGTAGACTGTCTCAACAACATGGTTTTAGTCATATGGGTTACTGGTCTGACTGTAGACTGTCTCAACAACATGGTTTTAGTCATATGGGTTACTGGTCTGACTGTAGTCTCAACAACATGGTTTTAGTCTGGTCTGACTGTAGACTGTCTCAACAACCTGGTTTTAGTTACGTGGGTTACTGGTCTGACTGTAGACTGTCTCATCAACATGGTTTTAGTTACGTGGGTTACTGGTCTGACTGTAGACTGTCTCAACAACATGGTTTTAGTCATATGGGTTACTGGTCTGACTGTAGACTGTCTCAACAACATGGTTTTAGTTACGTGGGTTACTGGTCTGACTGTAGACTGTCTCAACAACATGGTTTTAGTTATATGGGTTACTGGTCTGACTGTAGACTGTCTCAACAACATGGTTTTAGTCATTTGGGTTACTGGTCTGACTGTAGACTGTCTCAACAACATGGTTTTAGTCATTTGGGTTACTGGTCTGACTGTAGACTGTCTCAACAACATGGTTTTAGTTATGTGGGTTACTGGTCTGACTGTAGACTGTCTCAACAACATGGTTTTAGTCATATGGGTTACTGGTTGGTCTGACTGTAGACTGTCTCAACAACATGGTTTTAGTCATATGGGTTACTGGTCTGACTGTAGACTGTCTCAACAACATGGTTTTAGTTATATGGGTTACTGGTCTGACTGTAGACTGTCTCAACAACATGGTTTTAGTCAACATGGTTTTGACTGTTCACATGGGTTACTGGTCTGACTGTAGACTGTCTCAACAACATGGTTTTAGTCATATGGGTTACTGGTCTGACTGTAGACTGTCTCAACAACATGGTTTTAGTCATTTGGGTTACTGGTCTGACTGTAGACTGTCTCAACAACATGGTTTTACATGGTCTGACTGTAGACTGTCTCAACAACATGGTTTTGGTCACGTGGTCTGATTACTGGTCTGACTGTAGACTGTCTCAACAACATGGTTTTAGTCATATGGTTATGGTCTGACTGTACTGTCTCAACAACATGGTTTTAGTTACTGTGGGTTACTGGTCTGACTGTAGACTGTCTCAAACATGGTTTTAGTCATATGGGCTACTGGTCTGACTGTAGACTGTCTCAACAACATGGTTTTAGTCATTTGGGTTACTGGTCTGACTGTAGACTGTCTCAACAACATGGTTTTAGTCATATGGGTTACTGGTCTGACTGTAGACTGTCTCAACAACATGGTTTTAGTCATTTGGGTTACTGGTCTGACTGTAGACTGTCTCAACAACATGGTTTTAGTCATGTGGGTTACTGGTCTGACTGTAGACTGTCTCAACAACATTGTTTTAGTCACATGGGTTACTGGTCTAACTGTAGACTGTCTCAACAACATGGTTTTAGTCATATGGGTTACTGGTCTGACTGTAGACTGTCTCAACAACATGGTTTTAGTCATATGGGTTACTGGTCTGACTGTAGACTGTCTCAACAACATGGTTTTAGTCATATGGGTTACTGGTCTGACTGTAGACTGTCTCAACAACATGGTTTTAGTCATATGGGTTACTGGTCTGACTGTAGACTGTCTCAACAACATGGTTTTAGTCATATGGTTACTGGTCTGACTGTAGACTGTCACTGTAGACTCAACAACATGGTTTTAGTCATATGGGTTACTGGTCTGACTGTAGACTGTCTCAACAACATGGTTTTAGTTATATGGGTTACTGGTCTGACTGTAGACTGTCTCAAGTCATCAACATGGTTTTAGTTTTATGGGTTACTGGTCTGACTGTAGACTGTCTCAACAACATGGTTTTAGTTACATGGGTTACTGGTCTGACTGGTCTGGTTTTACTGGGTTACTGACTGTAGACTGTCTCAACAACATGGTTTTAGTTATGGGTTACTGGTCTGACTGTAGACTGTCTCAACAACATGGTTTTAGTCATGGGTTACTGGTCTGACTGTAGACTGTCTCATCAACATGGTTTTAGTCATTTGGGTTACTGGTCTGACTGTAGACTGTCTCAACAACATGGTTTTAGTCATATGTGTTACTGGTCTGACTGTAGACTGTCAGGTCAACATGGTTTTAGTCACGTGGGTTACTGGTCTGACGGTAGACTGTCTCAACAACATGGTTTTAGTCATATGGGTTACTGGTCTGACTGTAGACTGTCTCATCAACATGGTTTTAGTCATATGGGTTACTGGTCTGACTGTAGACTGTCTCAACAACATGGTTTTAGTCATATGGGTTACTGGTCTGACTGTAGACTGTCTCAACAACATGGTTTTAGTCATATGGATTACTGGTCTGACTGTAGACTGTCTCAACAACATGGTTTTAGTCATATGGGTTACTGGTCTGACTGTAGACTGTCTCAACAACATGGTTTTAGTCATACATTACTGGTCTGACTGTAGACTGTCTCAACAACATGGTTTTAGTCATATGGGTTACTGGTCTGACTGTAGACTGTCTCATCAACATGGTTTTAGTCATATGGGTTACTGGTCTGACTGTAGACTGTCTCAACAACATGGTTTTAGTCATTTGGGTTACTGGTCTGACGGTAGACTGTCTCAACAAAATGGTTTTAGTCATATGGGTTACTGGTCTGACTGTAGACTGTCTCAACAACATGGTTTTAGTCATATGGGCTTAGTCATATGGGTTACTGGTCTGACTGTAGACTGTCTCAACAACATGGTTTTAGTCATATGGGTTACTGGTCTGACTGTAGACTGTCTCAACAACATGGTTTTAGTCATATGGGTTACTGGTCTGACTGTAGACTGTCTCAACAACATGGTTTTAGTCATATGGGTTACTGGTCTGACTGTAGACTGTCTCAACAACATGGTTTTAGTCATTTGGGTTACTGGTCTGACTGTAGACTGTCTCAACAACATGGTTTTAGTCATATGGGTTACTGGTCTGACTGTAGACTGTCAGGTCAACAACATGGTTTTAGTTACATGGGTTACTGGTCTGACTGTAGACTGTCAGGTCCACATGGTTTTGGTTACATGGGTTACTGGTCTGACTGTAGACTGTCAGGTCCAACATGGTTTTGGTTACTGGTCTGACTGTAGACTGTCTCAACAACATGGTTTTAGTTACATGGGTTACTGGTCTGACTGTAGACTGTCAGGTCAACATGGTTTTGGTTACATGGGTTACTGGTCTGACTGTAGACTGTCTCAACAACATGGTTTTAGTCATTTGGGTTACTGGTCTGACTGTAGACTGTCTCAACAACATGGTTTTAGTCATTTGGGTTACTGGTCTGACTGTAGACTGTCTCAACAACATGGTTTTGGTTACATGGGTTACTGGTCTGACTGTAGACTGTCTCAACAACATGGTTTTAGTCATTTGGGTTACTGGTCTGACTGTAGACTGTCTCAACAACATGGTTTTAGTTACGTGGGTTACTGGTCTGACTGTAGACTGTCTCAGGTCAACATGGTTTTGTTACATGGGTTACTGGTCTGACTGTAGTGTCTCAACAACATGGTTTTAGTCATGACTGGTCTGACTGTAGACTGTCTCAACAACATGGTTTTAGTCATATGGGTTACTGGTCTGACTGTAGACTGTCTCAACAACATGGTTTTAGTTACATGGGTTACTGGTCTGACTGTAGACTGTCTCGTCAACATGGTTTTAGTTACGTGGGTTACTGGTCTGACTGTAGACTGTCAGGTCAACATGGTTTTGGTTACGTGGGTTACTGGTCTGACTGTAGACTGTCTCAACAACATGGTTTTAGTCATATGTGTTACTGGTCTGACGGTAGTCTGTCTCAACAACATGGTTTTAGTCATATGTAGACATATGTAGACTGTCTCGACAACATGGTTTTAACATGGTTTTAGTTGTCAGGTCAACATGGTTTTTTTAGTTACGTGGGTTACTGGTCTGACTGTAGACTGTCAGGTCAACATGGTTTTAGTTACGTGGGTTACTGGTCTGACTGTAGACTGTCTCAACAACATGGTTTTAGTCATTTGGGTTACTGGTCTGACTGTAGACTGTCTCAACAACATGGTTTTAGTCATATGGGCTACTGGTCTGACTGTAGACTGTCTCAACAACATGGTTTTAGTCATTTGGTTACTGGTCTGACTGTAGACTGTCTCAACAACATGGTTTTAGTCATATGGGTTACTGGTCTGACTGTAGACTGTCTCAACAACATGGTTTTAGTCATATGGGTTACTGGTCTGACTGTAGACTGTCTCAACAACATGGTTTTAGTCATATGGGTTACTGGTCTGACTGTAGACTGTCTCAACAACATGGTTTTAGTCATTTGGGTTACTGGTCTGACTGTAGACTGTCTCAACAACATGGTTTTAGTCATATGGGTTACTGGTCTGACTGTAGACTGTCTCAACAACATTGTTTTAGTCACATGGGTTACTGGTCTAACTGTAGACTGTCTCAACAACATGGTTTTAACATGGTCTTTAGTCTCAACAGTCAACATGGTTTTGTTACATGGGTTACTGGTCTGACTGTCTCAGGTTTTACTGGGTTACTGGTCTGACTGTAGACTCAACAACCTGGTTTTAGTTACATGGGTTACTGGTCTGACTGTAGACTGTCTCAACAACATGGTTTTAGTCATATGGGGTTACTGGTCTGACTGTAGACTGTCTCAACAACATGGTTTTAGTCATATGGGTTACTGGTCTGACTGTAGACTGTCTCAACAACATGGTTTTAGTCATATGGATTACTGGTCTGACTGTAGACTGTCTCAACAACATGGTTTTAGTCATATGGATTACTGGTCTGACTGTAGACTGTCTCAACAACATGGTTTTAGTCATATGTGTCTCAACAACATGGTTTTTAGTCATATGGTCTGGTCTGACTGTAGACTGTCTCAACAACATGGTTTTAGTCATATGGGTTACTGGTCTGACTGTAGACTGTCTCAACAACATGGTTTTAGTCATTTGGGTTACTGGTCTGACTGTAGACTGTCTCAACAACATGGTTTTAGTCATATGGATTACTGGTTACTGGACTGTCTCAACAACATGGTTTTAGTCATATGGATTAGGTCTGACTGTAGACTGTCTCAACAACATGGTTTTAGTCATATGGGTTACTGGTCTGACTGTAGACTGTCTCAACAACATGGTTTTAGTCATTTGGGTTACTGGTCTGACTGTAGACTGTCTCAACAACATGGTTTTAGTCATATGGGTTACTGGTCTGACTGTAGACTGTCTCAACAACATGGTTTTAGTCATATGGGTTACTGGTCTGACTGTAGACTGTCTCAACAACATGGTTTTAGTTACGTGGGTTACTGGTCTGACTGTAGACTGTCTCAACAACATGGTTTTAGTCATATGTTACTGGTCTACTGGTCTGACGGTTAGTCTGTCTCAACAACATGGTTTTAGTCATATGTTAGACTATGTAGACTGTCTCGTCAACATGGTTTTAGTTACGTGGGTTACTGGTCTGACTGTAGACTGTCAGGTCAACATGGTTTTAGTTACGTGGGTTACTGGTCTGACTGTAGACTGTCTCAACAACATGGTTTTAGTCATTTGGGTTACTGGTCTGACTGTAGACTGTCTCAACAACATGGTTTTAGTCATATGGGTTACTGGTCTGACTGTAGACTGTCTCAACAACATGGTTTTAGTCATTTGTGTTCCTGGTCTGACTGTAGACTGTCTCAACAACATGGTTTTAGTCATATGGGTTACTGGTCTGACTGTAGACTGTCTCAACAACATGGTTTTAGTAATTTGGGTTACTGGTCTGACGGTAGACTGTCTCAACAACATGGTTTTAGTCATATGGGTTACTGGTCTGACTGTAGACTGTCTCAACAACATGGTTTTAGTCATATGGATTACTGGTCTGACTGTAGACTGTCTCAACAACATGGTTTTAGTCATGGGTTACTGGTCTGACTGTAGACTGTCTCAACAACATGGTTTTAGTTATATGGGTTACTGGTCTGACTGTAGACTGTCTCAACAACATGGTTTTAGTTACGTGGGTTACTGGTCTGACTGTAGACTGTCAACAACATGGTTTTAGTTATATGGGTTACTGGTCTGACTGTAGACTGTCTCAACAACATGGTTTTAGTCATATGGGTTACTGGTCTGACTGTAGACTGTCTCAACAACATGGTTTTAGTCATTTGGGTTACTGGTCTGACTGTAGACTGTCTCAACAACATGGTTTTGGTTACGTGGGTTACTGGTCTGACTGTAGACTGTCAGGTCAACATGGTTTTGGTTACATGGGTTACTGGTCTGACTGTAGACTGTCTCAACAACATGGTTTTAGTCATGTGGGTTACTGGTCTGACTGTAGACTGTCTCAACAACATGGTTTTAGTTATTTGGGTTACTGGTCTGACTGTAGACTGTCTCAACAACATGGTTTTAGTTACATGGGTTACTGGTCTGACTGTAGACTGTCTCGTCAACATGGTTTTAGTTACGTGGGTTACTGGTCTGACTGTAGACTGTCAGGTCAACATGGTTTTGGTTACGTGGGTTACTGGTCTGACTGTAGACTGTCTCAACAACATGGTTTTAGTCATATGTAGACATATGTAGACTGTCTCGTCAACATGGTTTTAGTTACGTGGGTTACTGGTCTGACTGTAGACTGTCAGGTCAACATGGTTTTAGTTACGTGGGTTACTGGTTTTAGTTACATGGGTTACTGACTGTAGACTGTCTCAACAACATGGTTTTAGTCATTTGGTTTACTGGTCTGACTGTAGACTGTCTCAACAACATGGTTTTAGTCATATGGGCTACTGGTCTGACTGTAGACTGTCTCAACAACATGGTTTTAGTTACATGCGTTACTGGTCTGACTGTAGACTGTCTCGTCAACATGGTTTTAGTTACGTGGGTTACTGGTCTGACTGTAGACTGTCAGGTCAACATGGTTTTGGTTACGTGGGTTACTGGTCTGCCTGTAGACTGTCTCAACAACATGGTTTTAGTCATGGTTTTAGTCATGTGGGTTACTGGTCTGACTGGTCTGACTGTCTGTCAACAACATGGTTTTAGTCATATGGGCTACTGGTCTGACTGTAGACTGTCTCAACAACATGGTTTTAGTCATTTGTGTTACTGGTCTGACTGTAGACTGTCTCAACAACATGGTTTTAGTCACATGGGTTACTGGTCTGACTGTAGACTGTCTCACAACATGGTTTTGGTCATATGGATTACTGGTCTGACTGTAGACTGTCTCAACAACATGGTTTTAGTCATATGGGCTACTGGTCTGACTGTAGACTGTCTCAACAACATGGTTTTAGTCATTTGTGTTCCTGGTCTGACTGTAGACTGTCTCAACAACATGGTTTTAGTCATATGGGTTACTGGTCTGACTGTAGACTGTCTCACAACATGGTTTTAGTCATATGGATTACTGGTCTGACTGTAGACTGTCTCAACAACATGGTTTTAGTCATATGGATTACTGGTCTGACTGTAGACTGTCTCAACAACATGGTTTTAGTCATTTGTGTTCCTGGTCTGACTGTAGACTGTCTCAACAACATGGTTTTAGTCATATGGGTTACTGGTCTGACTGTAGACTGTCAGGTCAACATGGTTTTGGTTACATGGGTTACTGGTCTGACTGTAGACTGTCAGGTCAACATGGTTTTGGTTACATGGGTTACTGGTCTGACTGTAGACTGTCTCAACAACATGGTTTTAGTCATTTGGGTTACTGGTCTGACTGTAGACTGTCTCAACAACATGGTTTTGGTTACGTGGGTTACTGGTCTGACTGTAGACTGTCAGGTCAACATGGTTTTGGTTACATGGGTTACTGGTCTGACTGTAGACTGTCTCAACAACATGGTTTTAGTCATTTGGGTTACTGGTCTGACTGTAGACTGTCTCAACAACATGGTTTTAGTTACCTGGGTTACTGGTCTGACTGTAGACTGTCTCAACAACATGGTTTTAGTCACATGGGTTACTGGTCTGACTGTAGACTGTCTCAACAACATGGTTTTAGTTACATGGGTTACTGGTCTGACTGTAGACTGTCTCGTCAACATGGTTTTAGTTACGTGGGTTACTGGTCTGACTGTAGACTGTCTCAACAACATGGTTTTAGTCATATGGGTTACTGTTGACTGTAGACTGTCTCAACAACATGGTTTTAGTCATATGGTTACTGGTCTGTCTGTCTCAACAACATGGTTTTAGTCATATGTAGACATATGTAGACTGTCTCGTCAACATGGTTTTAGTTACGTGGGTTACTGGTCTGACTGTAGACTGTCAGGTCAACATGGTTTTAGTTACATGGGTTACTGGTCTGACTGTAGACTGTCTCAACAACATGGTTTTAGTCATTTGGGTTACTGGTCTGACTGTAGACTGTCTCAACAACATGGTTTTAGTCATATGGGCTACTGGTCTGACTGTAGACTGTCTCAACAACATGGTTTTAGTCATTTGTGTTACTGGTCTGACTGTAGACTGTCTCAGACTGTCAACATGGTTTTAGTCATATGGGTTACTGGTCTGACTGGTTTTAGTCTGACTGTAGACTGTCTCAACAACATGGTTTTAGTCATATGGGTTACTGGTCTGACTGTAGACTGTCTCAACAACATGGTTTTAGTCATTTGGGTTACTGGTCTGACTGTAGACTGTCTCAACAACATGGTTTTAGTAATATGGGTTACATATGGGTTACTGGTCTGACTGTAGACTGTCTCAACAACATGGTTTTAGTCATATGGGTTACTGGTCTGTCAGGTCAACACATGGTTTTAGTTACATGGGTTACTGGTCTGACTGTAGACTGTCAGGTCAACATGGTTTTACATGGGTTACTGGTCTGACTGTAGACTGTCAGGTCAACACTGGTTTTAGTCAACTGACTGGTCTGACTGTCTGTCTCAACAACATGGTTTTAGTTACATGGGTTACTGGTCTGACTGTAGACTGTCTCAACAACATGGTTTTAGTCATGGGTTACTGGTCTGACTGTCTGACTGTCTCAACAACATGGTTTTAGTCATATGGATTACTGGTCTTTAGACTGTCTCAACAACATGGTTTTAGTCATATGGATTACTGGTCTGACTGTAGACTGTCTCAACAACATGGTTTTAGTCATTTGGGTTACTGGTCTGACTGTAGACTGTCTCAACAACATGGTTTTAGTCATATGGGTTACTGGTCTGACTGTAGACTGTCTCAACAACATGGTTTTAGTCATTTGGTTTTAGTTACTGGTCTGACTGACTGTAGACTGTCTCAACAACATGGTTTTAGTCATATGGGTTACTGGTCTGACTGTAGACTGTCTCAACAACATGGTTTTAGTCATATGGTTTTAGTTATTTACTGGTCTGACTGTAGACTGTCTCAACAACATGGTTTTAGTCATATGGATTACTGGTCTGACTGTAGACTGTCTCAACAACATGGTTTTAGTCATATTGGTTTACTGGTGTAGACTGGTTTTAGTAATTTGGGTTACTGGTCTGACTGTAGACTGTCTCAACAACATGGTTTTAGTCATATGTGTTACTGGTTTGTAGACTGTCTCATTTTAGTCATATGGGTTACTGGTCTGACTGTAGACTGTCTCAACAACATGGTTTTAGTAATTTGGGTTACTGGTCTGACTGTAGACTGTCTCAACAACATGGTTTTAGTCATATGGTTACTGGTCTGACGGTAGACTGTCTCAACAACATGGTTTTAGTCATATGTAGACATATGTAGACTGTCTCGTCAACATGGTTTTAGTTACGTGGGTTACTGGTCTGACTGTAGACTGTCAGGTCAACATGGTTTTAGTTACGTGGGTTACTGGTCTGACTGTAGACTGTCTCAACAACATGGTTTTAGTCATTTGGGTTACTGGTCTGACTGTAGACTGTCTCAACAACATGGTTTTAGTCATATGGGTTACTGGTCTGACTGTAGACTGTCTCAACAACATGGTTTTAGTCATTTGGGTTACTGGTCTGACTGTAGACTGTCTCAACAACATGGTTTTAGTCATATGGGTTACTGGTCTGACTGTAGAGTCTCACTGGTTTTAGTCATTTGGGTTACTGGTCTGACTGTAGACTGTCTCAACAACATGGTTTTAGTCATATGGGTTACTGGTCTGACTGTAGACTGTCTCAACAACATGGTTTTAGTCATTTGGGTTACTGGTCTGACTGTAGACTGTCTCAACAACATGGTTTTAGTCATATGGGTTACTGGTCTGACTGTAGACTGTCTCAACAACATGGTTTTAGTCATATGGGTTACTGGTCTGACTGTAGACTGTCAGGTCAACATGGTTTTAGTTACATGGGTTACTGGTCTGACTGTAGACTGTCTAGTCAACATGGTTTTAGTTACATGGATTACTGGTCTGACTGTAGACTGTCAGTTCAACATGGTTTTGGTTACATGGGTTACTGGTCTGACTGTAGACTGTCTAGTCAACATGGTTTTAGTTACGTGGGTTACTGGTCTGACTGTAGACTGTCTCAACAACATGGTTTTAGTCATTTGGTTTGGTCTGACTGTAGACTGTCTCAACAACATGGTTTTTACTGGTTACGTTTTTACTGGTCTGACTGTAGACTGTCAGGTCAACATGGTTTTAGTTACGTGGGTTACTGGTCTGACTGTAGACTGTCTCAACAACATGGTTTTGGTTACCTGGGTTACTGGTCTGACTGTAGACTGTCTCAACAACATGGTTTTAGTCTGGGTTACTGGTCTGACTGTAGACTGTCTCAACAACATGGTTTTAGTTACATGGGTTACTGGTCTGACTGTAGACTGTCTCAACAACATGGTTTTAGTTAGTTACTGGTCTGACTGTAGACTGTCACTGGTTTTGGTTACGTGGGTTACTGGTCTGACTGTAGACAACATGGTTTTAGTCATATGTAGACATATGTAGACTGTCTCAACAACATGGTTTTAGTTACACTGGTCTGACTGTTGTCAGGTCAACATGGTTTTAGTTACTGACTGGTCTGACTGTAGACTGTCTCAACAACATGGTTTTAGTCATATGGGTTACTGGTCTGACTGTAGACTGTCTCAACAACATGGTTTTAGTCATATGGGTTACTGGTCTGACTGTAGACTGTCTCAACAACATGGTTTTAGTCATACATGGGTTACTGGTCTGACTGTAGACTGTCTCAACAACATGGTTTTAGTTACATGGGTTACTGGTCTGACTGTAGACTGTCTCAAACATGGTTTTAGTCATACGTGGGTTACTGGTCTGACTGGTAGTCTGTCTCAACAACATGGTTTTAGTCATATGTAGACATCTGATGTAGACTGTCTCAACAACATGGTTTTAGTGGTCTGACTGACTGGTCTGACTGTCTGTCAGGTCAACATGGTTTTAGTCATATGGGTTACTGGTCTGACTGTAGACTGTCTCAACAACATGGTTTTAGTCATATGGGTTACTGGTCTGACTGTAGACTGTCTCAACAACATGGTTTTAGTCATATGGGTTACTGGTCTGACTGTAGACTGTCTCAACAACATGGTTTTAGTCATATGGGTTACTGGTCTGACTGTAGACTGTCTCAACAACATGGTTTTAGTCATATGGGCTACTGGTCTGACTGTAGACTGTCTCAACAACATGGTTTTAGTCATTTGTGTTACTGGTCTGACTGTACTGTCTCAACAACATGGTTTTAGTCTGGGTTACTGGTCTGACTGTAGACTGTCTCAACAACATGGTTTTAGTCATATGGGTTACTGGTCTGACTGTAGACTGTCTCAACAACATGGTTTTAGTCATATGGGTTACTGGTCTGACTGTAGACTGTCTCAACAACATGGTTTTAGTCACTGGTCTGACAGACTGTCTCAAACATGGTTTTAGTCATATGGGTTACTGGTCTGACTGTAGACTGTCAGGTCCAGACTGTCTGACTGTAGACTGTCAGGTCAACATGGTTTTAGTTACGTGGATTACTGGTCTGACTGTAGACTGTCAGTTCAACATGGTTTTAGTTACATGGGTTACTGGTCTGACTGTAGACTGTCTCGTCAACATGGTTTTAGTTACGTGGGTTACTGGTCTGACTGTAGACTGTCTCGTCAACATGGTTTTAGTTACATGGGTTACTGGTCTGACTGTAGACTGTCAGGTCAACATGGTTTTGGTTACTGGTCTGACTGTAGACTGTCTCAACAACATGGTTTTAGTCATTTGGGTTACTGGTCTGACTGTAGACTGTCAGGTCAACATGGTTTTGGTTACATGGGTTACTGGTCTGACTGTAGACTGTCTCAACAACATGGTTTTAGTCATGTGGGTTACTGGTCTGACTGTAGACTGTCTCAACAACATGGTTTTAGTCAACATGGGTTACTGGTCTGACTGTAGACTGTCTCAGTCAACATGGTTTTAGTTACATTTGGTTACTGGTCTGACTGACTGGTTTTAGTAGACTGTCAGGTCAACATGGTTTTGGTTACGTGGGTTACTGGTCTGACTGTAGACTGTCTCAACAACATGGTTTTAGTCATATGTGTTACTGGTCTGACGGTAGTCTGTCTCAACAACATGGTTTTAGTCATATGTAGACATATGTAGACTGTCTCGTCAACATGGTTTTAGTTACGTGGGTTACTGGTCTGACTGTAGACTGTCAGGTCAACATGGTTTTAGTTACGTGGGTTACTGGTCTGACTGTAGACTGTCTCAACAACATGGTTTTAGTCATTTGGGTTACTGGTCTGACTGTAGACTGTCTCAACAACATGGTTTTAGTCATATGGGCTACTGGTCTGACTGTAGACTGTCTCAACAACATGGTTTTAGTCATATGGGTTACTGGTCTGACTGTAGACTGTCTCAACAACATGGTTTTAGTCATATGGGTTACTGGTCTGACTGTAGACTGTCTCACAACATGGTTTTGGTCATATGGATTACTGGTCTGACTGTAGACTGTCTCAACAACATGGTTTTAGTCATATGGGTTACTGGTCTGACTGTAGACTGTCTCAACAACATGGTTTTAGTAATTTGGGTTACTGGTCTGACGGTAGACTGTCTCAACAACATGGTTTTAGTCATATGGGTTACTGGTCTGACTGTAGACTGTCTCAACAACATGGTTTTAGTCATATGGGTTACTGGTCTGACTGTAGTCAGGTTTTACTGTCTCAACTGTCAACATGGTTTTAGTTACGTGGGTTACTGGTCCGACTGTAGACTGTCTCAACAACATGGTTTTGGTTACCTGGGTTACTGGTCTGACTGTAGACTGTCTCAACAACATGGTTTTAGTCATATGGGTTACTGGTCTGACTGTAGACTGTCTCAACAACATGGTTTTAGTCATATGGGTTACTGGTCTGACTGTAGACTGTCTCAACAACATGGTTTTAGTCATATGGGTTACTGGTCTGACTGTAGACTGTCTCAACAACATGGTTTTAGTCATGGGTTACTGGTCTGACTGTAGACTGTCTCAACAACATGGTTTTAGTTATATGGATTACTGGTCTGACTGTAGACTGTCTCAACAACATGGTTTTAGTCATATGGGTTACTGGTCTGACTGGGTTAGACTGTCTGTCTCAACAACATGGTTTTAGTCATATGGGTTACTGGTCTGACTGTAGACTGTCTCAACAACATGGTTTTAGTTACATGGGTTACTGGTCTGACTGTAGACTGTCTCGTCAACATGGTTTTAGTTACATGGGTAACTGGTCTGACTGTAGACTGTCTCAACAACCTGGTTTTAGTTACGTGGGTTACTGGTCTGACTGTAGACTGTCTCAACAACCTGGTTTTAGTTACGTGGGTTACTGGTCTGACTGTAGACTGTCTCAACAACATGGTTTTAGTCATATGTGTTACTGGTCTGACGGAAGTCTGTCTCAACAACATGGTTTTAGTCATATGTAGACATATGTAGACTGTCTCGTCAACATGGTTTTAGTTACGTGGGTTACTGGTCTGACTGTAGACTGTCAGGTCAACATGGTTTTAGTTACGTGGGTTACTGGTCTGACTGTAGACTGTCTCAACAACATGGTTTTAGTCATATGGGTTACTGGTCTGACTGTAGACTGTCTCAACAACATGGTTTTAGTCATATGTTACTGGTCATGACTGTAGACTGTCTGACAACAACATGGTTTTAGTTACGTGGGTTACTGGTCTGACTGTAGACTGTCAGGTCAACATGGTTTGTTACAACATGGATTACTGGTCTGACTGTAGACTGTCTCAACAACATGGTTTTAGTCATTTGGGTTACTGGTCTGACTGTAGACTGTCTCAACAACATGGTTTTAGTCATATGGGCTACTGGTCTGACTGTAGACTGTCTCAACAACATGGTTTTAGTCATTTGTGTTACTGGTCTGACTGTAGACTGTCTCAACAACATGGTTTTGGTCATATGGGTTACTGGTCTGACTGTAGACTGTCTCAACAACATGGTTTTAGTCATATGGGTTACTGGTCTGACTGTAGACTGTCTCAACAACATGGTTTTAGTCATATGGGTTACTGGTCTGACTGGCAGACTGTCTCAACAACATGGTTTTAGTCATATGGGTTACTGGTCTGACTGTAGACTGTCTCAACAACATGGTTTTAGTCATATGGGTTACTGGTCTGACTGTAGACTGTCTCAACAACATGGTTTTAGTAATTTGGGTTACTGGTCTGACTGTAGACTGTCTCATCAACATGGTTTTAGTTACATGGGTTACTGGTCTGACTGTAGACTGTCTCAACAACATGGTTTTAGTCATATGGGTTACTGGTCTGACTGTCTCTGTCTCAACAACATGGTTTTAGTCATATGTGACATATGGTTTTAGTCATATGTTAGACTGGTCTCTGTAGACAACATGGTTTTAGTTATATGGGTTACTGGTCTGACTGTAGACTGTCTAGTCAACATGGTTTTAGTTACGTGGGTTACTGGTCTGACTGTAGACTGTCTAGTCAACATGGTTTTAGTTATGTGGATTACTGGTCTGACTGTAGACTGTCTCAACAACATGGTTTTAGTCATATGGATTACTGGTCTGACTGTAGACTGTCTCAACAACATGGTTTTAGTCATATGGGTTACTGGTCTGACTGTAGACTGTCTCAACAACATGGTTTTAGTCATATGGGTTACTGGTCTGACTGTAGACTGTCTCAACAACATGGTTTTAGTCATATGGGTTACTGGTCTGACTGTAGACAACATGTCTGGTCTGACAACAACATGGTTTTAGTCATATGGGTTACTTGTCTGACTGTAGACTGTCTCATCTACATGGTTTTAGTTACGTGGGTTACTGGTCTGACTGTAGACTGTCTCAACAACATGGTTTTAGTCATATGGGTTACTGGTCTGACTGTAGACTGTCTCAACAACATGGTTTTAGTCATATGGGTTACTGGTCTGACTGTAGACTGTCTCAACAACATGGTTTTAGTCATATGGGTTACTGGTCTGACTGTAGACTGTCTCAACAATGTGGTTTTAGTCATATGGGTTACTGGTCTGACTGTAGACCGTCTCAACAACATGGTTTTAGTCATTTGGGTTACTGGTCTGACTGTAGACTGTAGACTGTCTCAACAACATGATTTTAGTCATATGGATTACTGGTCTGACGGTAGACTGTCTCAACAACATGGTTTTAGTCATATGGGTTACTGGTCTGACTGTAGACTGTCTCAACAACATGGTTTTAGTCATATGGGTTACTGGTCTGACTGTAGACTGTCTCAACAACATGGTTTTAGTCATATGGGTTACTGGTCTGACTGTAGACTGTCAATTCAACAACATGGTTTTAGTTACGTGGGTTACTGGTCTGACTGTAGACTGTCAGGTCCACATGGTTTTGGTTACATGGGTTACTGGTCTGACTGTAGACTGTCAGGTCCACATGGTTTTGGTTACATGGGTTACTGGTCTGACTGTAGACTGTCTCAACAACATGGTTTTGGTTACGTGGGTTACTGGTCTGACTGTAGACTGTCAGGTCAACATGGTTTTGGTTACATGGGTTACTGGTCTGACTGTAGACTGTCTCAACAACATGGTTTTAGTCATTTGGGTTACTGGTCTGACTGTAGACTGTCTCAACAACATGGTTTTGGTTACGTGGGTTACTGGTCTGACTGTAGACTGTCAGGTCAACATGGTTTTGGTTACATGGGTTACTGGTCTGACTGTAGACTGTCTCAACAACATGGTTTTAGTCATTTGGGTTACTGGTCTGACTGTAGACTGTCTCAACAACATGGTTTTAGTCATGTGGGTTACTGGTCTGACTGTAGACTGTCTCAACAACATGGTTTTAGTCATTTGGGTTACTGGTCTGACTGTAGACTGTCTCAACAACATGGTTTTAGTCATATGGGTTACTGGTCTGACTGTAGACTGTCTCGTCAACATGGTTTTAGTTACACTGGTCTGACTGTAGACTGTCAGGTCAGCAACATGGTTTTAGTTACATGGGTTACTGGTCTGACTGTAGACTGTCTCAACAACATGGTTTTAGTCATATGTAGACATGGTTTTAGTTATGTTAGGTCTGACTGTCTGTCTAGTCAACATGGTTTTAGTTACTGGTCTGACTGTTACTGGTCTGACTGTACTGTAGACTGTCTCAACAACATGGTTTTAGTCATATGGGTTACTGGTCTGACTGTAGACTGTCTCGTCAACATGGTTTTAGTTACGTGGGTTACTGGTCTGACTGTAGACTGTCAGGTCAACATGGTTTTAGTCATATGGGTTACTGGTCTGACTGTAGACTGTCTCAACAACATGGTTTTAGTCATTTGTGTTACTGGTCTGACTGTAGACTGTCTCAACAACATGGTTTTAGTCACATGGGTTACTGGTCTGACTGTAGACTGTCTCACAACATGGTTTTGGTCATATGGATTACTGGTCTGACTGTAGACTGTCTCAACAACATGGTTTTAGTCATATGGGTTACTGGTCTGACTGTAGACTGTCTCAACAACATGGTTTTAGTCATTTGTGTTACTGGTCTGACTGTAGACTGTCTCAACAACATGGTTTTAGTCACTACTGGTCTGACTGTAGACTGTCTCAACAACATGGTTTTAGTCATTGGGTTAATTACTGGTCTGACTGTAGACTGTCTCACAACATGGTTTTGGTCATATGGATTACTGGTCTGACTGTAGACTGTCTCAACAACATGGTTTTAGTCATATGGGTTACTGGTCTGACTGTAGACTGTCTCAACAACATGGTTTTAGTCATATGGGTTACTGGTCTGACTGTAGACTGTCTCAACAACATGGTTTTAGTACTGGTCTGACTGTAGGTTTTAGTCACTGTCTGAGTAGACTCAACATGGTTTTAGTCACATGGTTACTGGTCTGACTGTAGACTGTCTAGTCAACATGGTTTTAGTTATGTGGATTACTGGTCTGACTGTAGACTGTCAGGTCAACATGGTTTTAGTTACGTGGGTTACTGGTCTGACTGTAGACTGTCTAGTCAACATGGTTTTAGTTATGTGGATTACTGGTCTGACTGTAGACTGTCAGGTCAACATGGTTTTAGTTACGTGGGTTACTGGTCCGACTGTAGACTGTCTCAACAACATGGTTTTGGTTACCTGGGTTAATGGTCTGACTGTAGACTGTCTCAACAACATGGTTTTAGTCACATGGGTTACTGGTCTGACTGTAGACTGTCAGGTCAACATGGTTTTAGTCATGGGTTACTGGTCTGACTGTAGACTGTCTCAACAACATGGTTTTGGTTACCTGGGTTAATGGTCTGACTGTAGACTGTCTCAACAACATGGTTTTAGTCACATGGGTTACTGGTCTGACTGTAGACTGTCTCAACAACATGTTTTTAGTTACATGGGTTACTGGTCTGACTGTAGACTGTCAGGTCAACTTGGTTTTGGTTACATGGATTACTGGTCTGACTGTAGACTGTCTCAACAACATGGTTTTAGTCATTTGGGTTACTGGTCTGACTGTAGACTGTCTCAACAACATGGTTTTAGTCATATGGGTTACTGGTCTGACTGTAGACTGTCTCGTCAACATGGTTTTAGTTACGTGGGTTACTGGTCTGACTGTAGACTGTCAGGTCAACATGGTTTTAGTTACGTGGGTTACTGGTCTGACTGTAGACTGTCTCAACAACATGGTTTTAGTCATTTGGGTTACTGGTCTGACTGTAGACTGTCTCAACAACATGGTTTTAGTCATATGGGCTACTGGTCTGACTGTAGACTGTCTCAACAACATGGTTTTAGTCATTTGTGTTACTGGTCTGACTGTAGACTGTCTCAACAACATGGTTTTAGTCACATGGGTTACTGGTCTGACTGTAGACTGTCTCAACAACATGGTTTTAGTCATATGGATTACTGGTCTGACTGTAGACTGTCTCAACAACATGGTTTTAGTCATATGGGTTACTGGTCTGACTGTAGACTGTCTCAACAACATGGTTTTAGTCATATGGGTTACTGGTCTGACTGTAGACTGTCTCAACAACATGGTTTTAGTCATATGGGTTACTGGTCTGACTGTAGACTGTCTCATCAACATGGTTTTAGTCATATGGGTTACTGGTCTGACTGTAGACAGTAGACTGTCTCAATAACATGGTTTTAGTCATATGGGTTACTTGTCTGACTGTAGACTGTCTCAACAACCTGGTTTTAGTTACGTGGGTTACTGGTCTGACTGTAGACTGTCTCAACAACATGGTTTTAGTCATATGGGTTACTGGTCTGACTGTAGACTGTCTCAGGTCAACATGGTTTTAGTCATATGGGTTACTGGTCTGACTGTAGACTGTCTCAACAACCTGGTTTTAGTTACGTGGGTTACTGGTCTGACTGTAGACTGTCTCAACAACATGGTTTTAGTCATATGGGTTACTGGTCTGACTGTAGACTGTCTCAACAACATGGTTTTAGTCATATGGGTTACTGGTCTGACTGTAGACTGTCTCAACAACATGGTTTTAGTCTGGTCTGGTAGACTTCTCAACAACATGGTTTTGGTCATGGGTTACTGGTCTGACTGTAGACTGTCTCAACAACATGGTTTTAGTCATATGGGTTACTGGTCTGACTGTAGACTGTCTCAACAACATGGTTTTAGTTATGGGTTACTGGTCTGACTGTAGACTGTCTCAACAACATGGTTTTTAGTTACATGGGTTACTGGTCTGACTGTAGACTGTCTCAACAACATGGTTTTAGTTATATGGGTTACTGGTCTGACTGTAGACTGTCTCAACAAACATGGTTTTAGTTACGTGGGTTACTGGTCTGACTGTAGACTGTCTCAACAACATGGTTTTAGTCATATGGGTTACTGGTCTGACTGTAGACTGTCTCAACAACATGGTTTTAGTCATATGTAGACATGGTCTGACTGTAGACTGTCTCGTCAACATGGTTTTAGTTACGTGGGTTACTGGTCTGACTGTAGACTGTCAGGTCAACATGGTTTTGGTTACGTGGGTTACTGGTCTGACTGTAGACTGTCTCAACAACATGGTTTTAGTCATATGTGTTACTGGTCTGACGGTAGTCTGTCTCAACAACATGGTTTTAGTCATATGTAGTCACTGGGTTACTGGTCTGACTGTAGACTGTCACATGGTGTAGACTGTCTCAACAACATGTTTTTAGTTACATGGGTTACTGGTCTGACTGTAGACTGTCAGGTCAACATGGTTTTAGTTACATGGGTTACTGGTCTGACTGTAGACTGTCTCAACAACATGGTTTTAGTCATTTGGGTTACTGGTCTGACTGTAGACTGTCTCAACAACATGGTTTTAGTCATATGGGCTACTGGTCTGACTGTAGACTGTCTCAACAACATGGTTTTAGTCATTTGGGTTACTGGTCTGACTGTAGACTGTCTCACAACATGGTTTTGGTCATATGGATTACTGGTCTGACTGTAGACTGTCTCAACAACATGGTTTTAGTCATATGGATTACTGGTCTGACTGTAGACTGTCTCAACAACATGGTTTTAGTCATATGGGTTTACTGGTCTGACTGTAGACTGTCTCAACAACATGGTTTTAGTCATATGGGTTACTGGTCTGACTGTAGACTGTCTCAACAACATGGTTTTAGTCATATGGGTTACTGGTCTGACTGTAGACTGTCTCAACAACATGGTTTTAGTCATTTGGGTTACTGGTCTGACTGTAGACTGTCTCAACAACATGGTTTTAGTCATATGGATTACTGGTCTGACGGTAGACTGTCTCAACAACATGGTTTTAGTCATATGGGTTACTGGTCTGACGGAAGTCTGTCTCAACAACATGGTTTTAGTCATAACTGGTCTGACATATGTAGACTGTCTCGTCAACATGGTTTTAGTTACGTGGGTTACTGGTCTGACTGTAGACTGTCAGGTCAACATGGTTTTAGTTACGTGGGTTACTGGTCTGACTGTAGACTGTCTCACAACATGGTTTTGGTCATATGGATTACTGGTCTGACTGTAGACTGTCTCAACAACATGGTTTTAGTCATATGGATTACTGGTCTGACTGTAGACTGTCTCAACAACATGGTTTTAGTCATATGGGTTACTGGTCTGACGGTAGACTGTCTCAACAACATGGTTTTAGTCATATGGGTTACTGGTCTGACTGAAGACTGTCTCATCAACATGGTTTTAGTCATATGGGTTACTGGTCTGACTGTAGACAGTAGACTGTCTCAATAACATGGTTTTAGTCATATGGGTTACTTGTCTGACTGTAGACTGTCTCATCTACATGGTTTTAGTTACGTGGGTTACTGGTCTGACTGTAGACTGTCTCAACAACATGGTTTTAGTCAAATGGTTTACTGGTCTGACTGTAGACTGTCTCAACAACCTGGTTTTAGTTACGTGGGTTACTGGTCTGACTGTAGACTGTCTCAACAACATGGTTTTAGTCAACATTACTGGTTTTAGACTGTCTCAACAATGGGTTTTAGTTACTGGTCTGACTGTAGACCGTCTCAACAACATGGTTTTAGTCATTTGGGTTACTGGTCTGACTGTAGACTGTAGACTGTCTCAACAACATGATTTTAGTCATATGGATTACTGGTCTGACTGTAGACTGTCTCAACAACATGGTTTTAGTCATATGGGTTACTGGTCTGACTGTAGACTGTCTCAACAACATGGTTTTAGTCATATGGGTTACTGGTCTGACTGTAGACTGTCTCAACAACATGGTTTTAGTCATGTATGGATTACTGGTCTGACTGTAGACTGTCTCAACAACATGGTTTTAGTTTTGGGTTACTGGTCTGACTGTAGACTGTCAGGTCAACATGGTTTTGGTCTGGGTTACTGGTCTGACTGTCTGTCAACAACATGGTTTTAGTCATTTGGTTACTGGTCTGACTGTAGACTGTCTCAACAACATGGTTTTAGTCATTTGGGTTACTGGTCTGACTGTAGACTGTCTCAACAACATGGTTTTGGTTACATGGGTTACTGGTCTGACTGTAGACTGTCTCAACAACATGGTTTTAGTCATTTGGGTTACTGGTCTGACTGTAGACTGTCTCAACAACATGGTTTTAGTTACGTGGGTTACTGGTCTGACTGTAGACTGTCAGGTCAACATGGTTTTGGTTACATGGGTTACTGGTCTGACTGTAGACTGTCTCAACAACATGGTTTTAGTCATTTGGGTTACTGGTCTGACTGTAGACTGTCTCAACAACATGGTTTTAGTCATTTGGGTTACTGGTCTGACTGTAGACTGTCTCAACAACATGGTTTTAGTTACATGGGTTACTGGTCTGACTGTAGACTGTCTCAAACAACATGGTTTTAGTTAATTTGGGTTACTGGTCTGACTGTAGACTGTCTCAACAACATGGTTTTGTTACGTGGGTTACTGGTCTGACTGTAGACTGTCAGGTCAACATGGTTTTGGTTACATGGGTTACTGGTCTGACTGTAGACTGTCAGGTTTTAGTCATACATGTAGACTGTCTCAACAACATGGTTTTAGTTACGTGGGTTACTGGTCTGACTGTCTCAACATGGTTTTAGTCATATTGGGTCTGAGTAGACTGTCTCAACATGGTCTGGTTTTAGTCTGACTGACTGTAGACTGTCTCAACAACATGGTTTTAGTTACGTGGGTTACTGGTCTGACTGTAGACTGTCTCAACAACATGGTTTTAATCACATGGGTTACTGGTCTGACTATAGACTGTCTCAACAACATGGTTTTGGTCATATGGATTACTGGTCTGACTGTAGACTGTCAGGTCAACATGGTTTTGGTTACGTGGGTTACTGGTCTGACTGTAGACTGTCAGGTCAACGTGGTTTTAGTCACATGGGTTACTGGTCTGACAGTAGACTGTCTCAACAACATGGTTTTAGTCACATGGGTTACTGGTCTGACTGTAGACTGTCTCAACAACATGGTTTTAGTCATTTGGGTTACTGGTCCGACTGTAGACTGTCTCAACAACATGGTTTTGGTTACGTGGGTTACTGGTCTGACTGTAGACTGTCTCAACAACATGGTTTTAGTCATATGGGCTACTGGTCTGACTCTAGACTGTCTCAACAACATGGTTTTGGTTACGTGGGTTACTGGTCTGACTGTAGACTGTCAGGTCAACATGTTTTTAGTTACGTGGGTTACTGGTCTGACTGTAGACTGTCAGGTCAACATGGTTTTAGTTATGTGGGTTACTGGTCTGACTGTAGACTGTCAGGTCAACATGCTATACCACTATACCCCTACTATACAACTATACCCATCCTATACAACTATACCACTACTTTACCACTATACCCCTACTATACCACTATACCACTACTATACCACTATACCACTATACTACTGTAGAGCTATACCACTACTATACCTATATACAGCTATTCTTCTATACCATTATACCACTATACCACTATATCCCTACGTTACGCCTACTATAACACTATACCACTACTATACCACTATACCACTACTATACCACTATACCCTTACTATACCACTACTATACCACTATATCCCTACTTTACCACTATACCACTATACCCCTACTATACCACTACTATACCACTATTCCCCTACTACACCACCTTACTTCTATACCACTATACTACCATACCACTATACCCCTACTAAACCACTACTATACCCCTACTATACCACTATACCACTACTATTCCACTACTATACCCCTACTATATCACTACTATATCACTACTATACTACTATACCCATACTATAACACTACTAAATCAATATAGCACTTCTATACCATTATACTACTATACCACTATAGCCCTACTATATCACTATACCCTTACTATACCACTATACTACGATATCACTATACCACTACATCACACTACCCCTACTATACCACTATACCACTACTGTACCACTATACCCCTTCTATACAACTATACCCCTAATATACCACTATACCCCTACTATATCACTATACCCTTACTATAACACTACTAAATCAATATAGCACTTCTATACCATTATACTACTATACCACTATACCCCTACTGTACCAGTAAACCCTTACTATACCACTATACTACTATATCACTATACCACTATATCACACTACCCCTACTATACCACTATACCACCACTGTACCACTATACCCCTTCTATACAACTATTCCCCTACTATACCACTATACCCCTACTGTACCACTACTATACCCCTACTATACCACTATACCCCTACTATACCACAACTATACCACTACTATACCACTATACCCATACTATAACACTACTAAATCATTATAGCACTTCTATACCATTATACTACTATACCACCATAGCCCTACTATATCACTATACCCCTACTATATCACTATACCCCTACTATACCCCTACTATACCCCTACTATACCACTACTGTACCACTATACCCCTTCTATACAACTATTCCCCTACTTTTTCCACTATACCCCTACTATACATCTCATCCACTACTTTACCACTATACCCCCACTATACATCTATGATGCTAGGAGAGGTTAGGAGGGGTTAGGAGGAGTTAATAGGGTTTAGGAGGGGGTGGGATGGGCTGGGAGGAGTTAGGATGGGCTAGGAGGGGTTTTGAGGGGCTAAGAGGGGCTATGTGGGATTGGGAGTGGCTAGGAATGGCTAAGAGGGGCTAGGAATGGCTAAGAGGGGCTAGGCAGAGTTAGGAGGGGTTGGGAAGGGCTAGGAGTGGTTGGGAGGTGCTAAGAGGGGCTAAGCGGGGCTGGGAGGGGGTTGGAGTGGCTAAGAGGGGCTAGGAGAGGTTAAGATGGGCTAGGAGGGGATGTAAGGTGTTGGGAGTGGTTAGGAGGAGTTAGGAGGGGATAGGAGGGGCTGGGGTAGGAGGTGTTGGCTATGGGTTAGGGGGTTAGGAGGGTTTGGTAGGGATTAGGAGGGGTTAAGAGGGGCTAGGAGGGGTTTGAGGGGCTAGGAGGGTCTAGGTATGGTTAAGAGGGTTATGGAGGGGTTTGGAGGGGTTATTTCTTTTATTTTTTATATTTTTTATTTAACCTTTATTTAACCAGGTAGGCTAGTTGAGAACAAGTTTTCATTTGCAACTGCGACCTGGCCAAGATAAAGCATAGCAGTGTGAACAGACAACACAGAGTTACACATGGAGTAAACAATTAACAAGTCAATAACACAGTAGAAAAAAAAGAGAGTCTATATACATTGTGTGCAAAATGCATGAGGAGGTAGGCGAATAATTACAATTTTGCAGATTAACACTGGAGTGATACATGATCAGATGGTCATGTGCAGGTAGAGATATTGGTGTGCAAAAAAGCAGAAAAGTAAATAAATATAAACAGTATGGGGATGAGGTAGGTCAAATTGGGTGGGCTATTTACCGATAGACTATGTACAGCTGCAGCGATCGGTTAGCTGCTCAGATAGCAGATGTTTGAAGTTGGTGAGGGAGATAAAAGTCTCCAACTTCAGCGATTTTTGCAATTCGTTCCAGTCACAGGCAGCAGAGAACTGGAACGAAAAGCGGCCAAATGAGGTGTTGGCTTTAGGGATGATCAGTGAGATACACCTGCTGGAGCGCGTGCTACGGGTGGGTGTTGCCATCATGACCAGTGAACTGAGATAAGGCGGAGCTTTACCTAGCATGGACTTGTAGATGACCTGGAGCCAGTGGGTCTGGCGACGAATATGTAGCGAGGGCCAGCCGACTAGAGGATACAGGTCGCAGTGGTGGGTGGTATAAGGTGCTTTAGTAACAAAATGGATGGCACTGTGATAAACTGCATCCAGTTTGCTGAGTAGAGTGTTGGAAGCTATTTTGTAGATGACATCGCCGAAGTCGACAGCATGCCCTCCGATTTGACACACTGAACTCTGTCTGCAAAGTAGTTGGTGAACCAGGCAAGGCAGTCATCAGAAAAACCGAGGCTACTGAGTCTGCCGATAAGAATATGGTGATTGACAGAGTCGAAAGCCTTGGCAAGGTCGATGAAGACGGCTGCACAGTACTGTCTTTTATCGATGGCGGTTCAAATCAAATCAAATCAAATGTTATTTGTCACATACACATGGTTAGCAGATGTTAATGCGAGTGTAGCGAAATGCTTGTGCTTCTAGTTCCGACAATGCAGTGATAACCAACAAGTAATCTAACTAACAATTCTAAAACTACTGTCTTATACACAGTGTAAGGGGATAAAGAATATGTACATAAGGATATATGAGTGAGTGATGGTACAGAGCAGCATACAGTAGATGGTATCGAGTACAGTATATACATATGAGATGAGTATGTAGACAAAGTAAACAAAGTGGCATAGTTAAAGTGGCTAGTGATACATGTATTACATAAGGATGCAGTCGATGATGTAGAGTACAGTATATACGTATGCATATGAGATGAATAATGTAGGGTAAGTAACATTATATAAGGTAGCATTGTTTAAAGTGGCTAGTGATATATTTACATCATTTCCCATCAATTCCCATTATTAAAGTGGCTGGAGTTGGGTCAGTGTCAATGACAGTGTGCTGGCAGCAGCCACTCAATGGTGGCTGTTTAACAGTCTGATAGCCTTGAGATAGAAGCTGTTTTTCAGTCTCTCAGTCCCAGCTTTGATGCACCTGTACTGACCTCGCCTTCTGGATGATAGCGGGGTGAACAGGCAGTGGTTCGGGTGGTTGATGTCCTTGATGATCTTTATGGCCTTCCCGTAACATCGGGTGGTGTAGGTGTCCTGGAGGGCAGGTAGTTTGCCCCCGGTGATGCGTTGTGCAGACCTCACTACCCTCTGGAGAGCCTTACGGTTGAGGGCGGAGCAGTTGCCGTACCAGGCGGTGATACAGCCCGCCAGGATGCTCTCGATTGTGCATCTGTAGAAGTTTGTGAGTGCTTTTGGTGACAAGCCGAATTTCTTCAGCCTCCTGAGGTTGAAGAGGCGCTGCTGCGCCTTCTTCACGACGCTGTCAGTGTGAGTGGACCAATTCAGTTTGTCTGTGATGTGTATGCCGAGGAACTTAAAACTTGCTACCCTCTCCACTACTGTTCCATCGATGTGGATAGGGGGTGTTCCCTCTGCTGTTTCCTGAAGTCCACAATCATCTCCTTAGTTTTGTTGACGTTGAGTGTGAGGTTATTTTCCTGACACCACACTCCGAGGGCCCTCACCTCCTCCCTGTAGGCCGTCTCGTCGTTGTTGGTAATCAAGCCTACCACTGTTGTGTCGTCCGCAAACTTGATGATTGAGTTGGAGGCGTGCGTGGCCACGCAGTCGTGGGTGAACAGGGAGTACAGGAGAGGGCTCAGAACGCACCCTTGTGGGGCCCCGTGTTGAGGATCAGCGGGGAGGAGATGTTGTTGCCTACCCTCACCACCTGGGGGGCGGCCCGTCAGGAAGTCCAGTACCCAGTTGCACAGGGCGGGGTCGAGACCCAGGGTCTCGAGCTTGATGACGAGCTTGGAGGGTACTATGGTGTTGAATGCCGAGCTGTAGTCGATGAACAGCATTCTCACATAGGTATTCCTCTTGTCCAGGTGGGTTAGGGCAGTGTGCAGTGTGGTTGAGATTGCATCGTCTGTGGACCTATTTGGGCGGTAAGCAAATTGGAGTGGGTCTAGGGTGTCAGGTAGGGTGGAGGTGATATGGTCCTTGACTAGTCTCTCAAAGCACTTCATGATGACGGAAGTGAGTGCTACGGGGCGGTAGTCGTTTAGCTCAGTTACGGTTATGGTTATGATATCGTTTAGTACCTTGAGCGTGGCTGAGGTGTGACCGGCTCGGAAACCAGATTGCACAGCGGCGAAGGTACGGTGAGATTCGAGATGGTCAGTGACCTGTTTGTTGACTTGGCTTTCGAAGACCTTAGATAGGCAGGGCAGGATGGATATAGGTCTGTAACAGTTTGGGTCCAGGGTGTCTCCCCCTTTGAAGAGGGGGATGACTGCAGCAGCTTTCCAATCCTTGGGGATCTCAGACGATATGAAAGAGAGGTTGAACAGGCTGGTAATAGGGGTTGCGACAATGGCGGCGGATAGTTTCAGAAATAGAGGGTCCAGATTGTCAAGCCCAGCTGATTTGTACGGGTCCAGGTTTTGCAGCTCTTTCAGAACATCTGCTACATTTGGGTAAAGGAGAACCTGGAGAGGCTTGGGCGAGTAGTTGCGGGGGGGGGGGGGGGTGGAGCTGTTGGCCGAGGTTGGAGTAGCCAGGAGGAAGGCATGGCCAGCCGTTGAGAAAAACTTGCTGAAGTTTTCGACAATCATGGATTTATCGGTGGTGACCGTGTTACCTTGCCTCAGTGCAGTGGGCAGCTGGGAGGAGGTGCTCTTGTTCTCCATGGACTTCACAGTGTCCCAGAAGCTGGCCTTTGCTTTCCTGACTGACTGCTTGTATTGGTTCCTGACTTCCCTGAACAGTTGCATATCGCGGGGACTATTCGATGCTATTGCAGTCCTCCACAGGATGTTTTTGTGCTGGTCGAGAGCAGTCAGGTCTGGAGTGAACCAAGGGCTATATCTGTTCTTAGTTCTTCATTTTTTTGAACGGAGCATGCTTATTTAAAATGGTGAGGAAGTTACTTTTAAAGAATGACCAGGCATCCTCAACTGACGGGATGAGGTCAATGTCCTTCCAGGATACCCGGGCCAGGTCGATTAGAAAGGCCTGCTCACAGAAGCTTCTTCCGGGTTGGAGCGAGCGGTCGCATCTGCACTCGGCCCGCAGGAGACTCTGCTAGCTAGCCAACAGCTAGCCAACGTCTACCGAACAGAACTTCTGCACTCAACAATCCGGTCGCATTTCGCTTCGCTCCACAGGTAGTATCACATTTTTCATTTCATTTCATTACAGTACAACGGCTTGATTTGTTTGATCGTAGCTAGCTACATAGCTAGCTACATAGCCGTCTTTGTATCATAGATAATTGCGTAATTATCGTATTCCGTCGTCCTAACGCAGTCTACACTGCCCTGCAGCTAGCCAGCTAGCTAACGTCCACCGTTAGCTAGTCCACCGTCTACCGATTAGCAGCACAACTATTACACTCAACTGAACGGCTTGATTAGTGTAGTGTTAGCTAGCTACATAGTTGTCTTTGCTGTCTTCGTCTCCAAGATAATTGTGTAGTTTAGAGTGTGTAGTTTTAGAGTGATTATCTTAATCTACCGAGGTTAGCTAGCCAGCTATTTGTCGTCCTTAACGTAGGAGACTCTGCTAGCTAGCCAACAGCTAGCCAACGTCTACCGAACAGAACTTCTGCACTCAACAATCCGGTCGCATTTCGCTTCGCTCCACAGGTAGTATCACATTTTTCATTTCATTTCATTACAGTACAACGGCTTGATTTGTTTGATCGTAGCTAGCTACATAGCTAGCTACATAGCCGTCTTTGTAACAAAGATAATTGTGTAGTCTAGAGCGATTTCCTAGGTTAGCTAGCCAGCTATTGTCGTTCTTTTAACGCAACGTAACGTAATCAACACTGCTAGCTAGCCAGCTAGCCCGAATAGCAGCACAGTAGAAACTATTACATTCAACGGAACGACTTGATTAGTGTAGTGTCAACAACGCAGCCAATGCCAGCTAGCCTACATAGTCAACAACGCAGCCTCTGCCAGCTAGCCTTCTTCAGCAGTACTGTATCATTTTAATCATTTTAGTCAATAAGATTCTTGCTACGTAAGCTTAACTTTCTGAACACTCGAGACGTGTAGTCCACTTGTCATTCCAATCTCCTTTGCATTAGCGTAGCCTCTTGTGTAGCCTGTCAACTATGTGTCTGTCTATCCCTGTTCTCTCCTCTCTGCACAGACCATACAAACGCTCCACACCGCGTGGACGCGGCCACCTTAATCTGGTGGTCCCAGCGCGCACGACCCACGTGGAGTTCCAGGTCTCCGGTAGCCTCTGGAACTGCCGATCTGCGGCCAACAAGGCAGAGTTCATCTCAGCCTATGCCTCCCTCCAGTCCCTCGACTTCTTGGCACTGACGGAAACATGGATCACCACAGACAACACTGCTACTCCTACTGCTCTCTCTTCGTCTGCCCACGTGTTCTCGCACACCCCGAGAGCTTCTGGTCAGCGGGGTGGTGGCACCGGGATCCTCATCTCTCCCAAGTGGTCATTCTCTCTTTCTCCCCTTACCCATCTATCTATCGCCTCCTTTGAATTCCATGCTGTCACAGTTACCAGCCCTTTCAAGCTTAACATCCTTATCATTTATCGCCCTCCAGGTTCCCTCTGAGAGTTCATCAATGAGCTTGATGCCTTGATAAGCTCCTTTCCTGAGGACGGCTCACCTCTCACAGTTCTGGGCGACTTTAACCTCCCCACGTCTACCTTTGACTCATTCCTCTCTGCCTCCTTCTTTCCACTCCTCTCCTCTTTTGACCTCACCCTCTCACCTTCCCCCTACTCACAAGGCAGGAAATACGCTCGACCTCATCTTTACTAGATGCTGTTCTTCCACTAACCTCATTGCAACTCCCTCCAAGTCTCCGACCACTACCTTGTATCCTTTTCCCTCTCGCTCTCATCCAACACTTCCCACACTGCCCCTACTCGGATGGTATCGCGCCGTCCCAACCTTCGCTCTCTCTCCCCCGCTACTCTCTCCTCTTCCATCCTATCATCTCTTCCCTCTGCTCAAACCTTCTCCAACCTATCTCCTGATTCTGCCTCCTCAACCCTCCTCTCCTCCCTTTCTGCATCCTTTGACTCTCTATGTCCCCTATCCTCCAGGCCGGCCCGGTCCTCCCCTCCCGCTCCGTGGCTCGACGACTCATTGCGAGCTCACAGAACAGGGCTCCGGGCAGCCGAGCGAAAATGGAGGAAAACTCGCCTCCCTGCGGACCTGACATCCTTTCACTCCCTCCTCTCTACATTTTCCTCTTCTCTCTCTGCTGCTAAAGCCACTTTCTACCACTCTAAATTCCAAGCATCTGCCTCTAACCCTAGGAAGCTCTTTGCAACCTTCTCCTCCCTCCTGAATCCCCCCTCCTCCCTCTCTGCAGATGACTTCGTCAACCATTTTGAAAAGAAGGTCGACGACATCCGATCCTCGTTTGCTAAGTCAAACGACACCGCTGGTTCTGCTCACACTGCCCTATCCTGTGCTCTGACCTCTTTCTCCCCTCTCTCTCCAGATGAAATCTCGCGTCTTGTGACGGCCGGCCGCCCAACAACCTGCCCGCTTGACCCTATCCCCTCCTCTCTTCTCCAGACCATTTCCGGAGACCTTCTCCCTTACCTCACCTCGCTCATCAACTCATCCCTGACCACTGGCTACGTCCCTTCCGTCTTCAAGAGAGCGAGAGTTGCACCCCTTCTGAAAAACCTACACTCGATCCCTCCGATGTCAACAACTACAGACCAGTATCCCTTCTTTCTTTTCTCTCCAAAACTCTTGAACGTGCCGTCCTTGGCCAGCTCTCCCGCTATCTCTCTCAGAATGACCTTCTTGATCCAAATCAGTCAGGTTTCAAGACTAGTCATTCAACTGAGACTGCTCTTCTCTGTATCACGGAGGCACTCCGCACTGCTAAAGCTAACTCTCTCTCCTCTGCTCTCATCCTTCTAGACCTATCGGCTGCCTTCGATACTGTGAACCATCAGATCCTCCTCTCCACCCTCTCCAAGTTGGGCATCTCCGGCGCGGCCCACGCTTGGATTGCGTCCTACCTGACAGGTCGCTCCTACCAGGTGGCGTGGCGAGAATCCGTCTCCACACCACGTGCTCTCACCACTGGTGTCCCCCAGGGCTCTGTTCTTGGCCCTCTCCTATTCTCGCTATACACCAAGTCACTTGGCTCTGTCATAACCTCACATGGTCTCTCCTATCATTGCTATGCAGACAACACACAATTAATCTTCTCCTTTCCCCCTTCTGATGACCAGGTGGCGAATCGCATCTCTGCATGTCTGGCAGACATATCAGTGTGGATGACGGATCACCACCTCAAGCTGAACCTCGGCAAGACGGAGCTGCTCTTCCTCCCGGGGAAGGACTGCCCGTTCCATGATCTCGCCATCACGGTTGACAACTCCATTGTGTCCTCCTCCCAGAGCGCTAAGAACCTTGGCGTGATCCTGGACAACACCCTGTCGTTCTCAAATAACATCAAGGCGGTGGCCCGTTCCTGTAGGTTCATGCTCTACAACATCCGCAGAGTACGACCCTGCCTCACACAGGAAGCGGCGCAGGTCCTAATCCAGGCACTTGTCATCTCCCGTCTGGATTACTGCAACTCGCTGTTGGCTGGGCTCCCTGCCTGTGCCATTAAACCCCTACAACTCATCCAGAACGCCGCAGCCCGTCTGGTGTTCAACCTTCCCAAGTTCTCTCACGTCACCCCGCTCCTCCGCTCTCTCCACTGGCTTCCAGTTGAAGCTCGCATCCGCTACAAGACCATGGTGCTTGCCTACGGAGCTGTGAGGGGAACGGCACCTCAGTACCTCCAGGCTCTGATCAGGCCCTACACCCAAACAAGGGCACTGCGTTCATCCACCTCTGGCCTGCTCGCCTCCCTACCACTGAGGAAGTACAGTTCCCGCTCAGCCCAGTCAAAACTGTTCGCTGCTCTGGCCCCCCAATGGTGGAACAAACTCCCTCACGACGCCAGGACAGCGGAGTCAATCACCACCTTCCGGAGACACCTGAAACCCCACCTCTTTAAGGAATACCTAGGATAGGATAAAGTAATCCCTCTCAACCACCCCCCTTAAAAGATTTAGATCCACTACTGTTCCACTGGATGTCATAAGGTGAATGCACCAATTTGTAAGTCGCTCTGGATAAGAGCGTCTGCTAAATGACTTAAATGTAATGTAAATGTAAGTGTTTTAGGGAGCGTTTTACAGTGATGAGGGGTGGTCGTTTGACTGCGGATCCGTAGCGGATACAGGCAATGAGGCAGTGATCCCTGAGATCCTGGTTGAAGACAGCGGAGGTGTATTTGGAGGGCCAGTTGGTCAGGATGACGTCTATGAGGGTGCCCTTGTTTACAGATTTAGGGTTGTACCTGGTGGGTTCCTTGATGATTTGTGTGAGATTGAGGGCATCTAGTTCAGATTGTAGGACTGCCGTGGTGTTAAGCATATCCCAGTTTAGGTCACCTAACAGAACAAACTCTGAAGCTAGATGAGGGGCAATCAATTCACAAATGGTGTCCAGGGCACAGCGGGGAGCTGAGGGGGGTCGGTAACAGGCGGCAACAGTGAGATACTTATTTCTGGAGAGAGTAATTTTTTTAATTAGTAGTTCGAACTGTTTGGGTATGGACCTGGAAAGTATGACATTACTTTGCAGGCAATCTCTGCAGTAGACTGCAACTCCTCCCCCTTTGGCAGTTCTATCTTGACGGAAAATGTTATAGTTGGGTATGGAAATCTCCACATTTTTGGTGGCCTTTCTGAGCCAGGATTCAGACACGGCAACGACATCAGGGTTAGCAGAGTGTGCTAAAGCAGTGAGTGAAACAAACTTAGGGAGGAGGCTTCTGATGTTGACATGCATGAAACCAAGGCTTTTTCGATCACAGAAGTCAACAAATGAGGGTGCCTGGGGACATGCAGGGCCTGGGTTTACCTCCACATCACCTGCGGAACAGAGGAGGAGTAGTATGAGATTGCGGCTAAAGGCTATCAAAACTGGTTGCCTAGAGCGTTGGGGACAAAGAAAAAAGGAGCAGATTTCTGGTAGAATATATTCAGGGCATAATGCGCAGACAGGGGTATGGTGGGGTGCGGGTACAGCGGAGGTAAGCCCAGGCACTGGGTGATGATAAGAGAGGTTGTATCTCTGGACATGCTGGTTGTAATGGGTGAGGTCACCGCATGTGTGGGAGGTGGGACAAAGGAGGTATCAGGGGTATGAAGAGTGGAACTAGGGGCTCCATTGTAAACTAAAACAATGATAGCTAACCTGAACAACAGTATACAAGGCATATTGACATTTGAGAGAGACATACAGCGAGGCGTACAGTAATCGCAGGTGTTGATTGGGAGAGCTAGCTAAACCAGTAGGTGAGACAACAACAGCTAATCAGCTAGCACAACAACAGCAGGTAAAATGGCGTTGACTAGGCAGAGAGGGTCGGATTAACTACACACAGAGCCTGAGTGCGGCTAGGGCCGACAGATAAAACATAAACAAACAGAATGGAGTACCGTGATTAATGGACAGTCCAGCAGGCATCAGCTATGTAGCCAAGTGATCACAGTGTCCAGGGGGCAGCTGTGGATGGGACAGGGAAGCTAGACTGGCGAGTATTATCCAGGCTAAAAAAACTGGCTGGCTGTGCAGAAGGTAAAAGCCGCTAGCAGTGGCTAACAATGACTAAATAGCTTGTAGCTAGTTAGCTGGTTGGCTTCTGGAGGTTCTTGAATGTGTTCCAAATTTTTTTAAATAATAGCGATTCCGTATCACATTGGGTGAGGCAGGTTACCGGAAGGTATAATCGAATAAAAAATCGAAAAGAGATTGAAAGTAAATATGGGTCCAGTGAGTGGATGGGCTGGCTGGGGATGCGGCGATTCAGACAGTTAGCAGGCCTGTGCTAACAAGCTAACAGTTAGTAGGCCGGGGCTAAACAAGCTAGCAGTTAGCAGGCCGAATTAGCAAGCAAGCAGATAGCAAGGGCTAGAAATGTAGCCTTTGGGGGACATCGCGGTGGGGGTTGAGTCTGTTTATGCCTCTTCATGCGGTGACATCGATAGACCGGTCGTGGGTTCGGATATTGTAGCCCAGGAGTATGCTTCGGTGGTAGCACAGGAGTTCTGGCCGGGCTAGCTTCAAGCTAAGTGGATGAAAACGCTAGCCAGGAGTAGTTGCAGGAGTAGTTGCGGTTAGCTAGTTAGCTAGTTGTGAAGATCCAGATGAAAAAGTTCCTTTAGCGGTGGGAATCCGGGGATAAAAATAATAGGTCCGTTATGCTCTGGTTAGAGTCGCGTTGTTCGAACTGGCGAGAGCTTTCCGAGCTAAAGGTTAGCTGATGACCGCTAGCAATGGTTTGCTGACTGATAGCTGGTAGTTAGCTGGCTAGCTTCAGTTGAGGGGTTCCGGATCCGAAGTAAATATAAAAGCAGATCCACGCTACATTGGGTGAGGCGGGTTGCAGGAGAGTATTTAGATGTTGAGGTTTAGAAAAATGTTTTAAAAGATATGCGAAGAAAAATATGTAAAAAAAACGAATATATACAAGGGACACGACGCGACAAGACGTCTGACTGCGACGCCATCTTGGATGCACAGAGGGGTTGGTAGGGGATAGGGAGGGGGCTAAGAATTGTTAGGAGGGGCTAAAATGGGTTAAGAGGGGCTAAGAGGGTTAGGAGAGTTTAGGAGTGAACAAGAGGAGCTAGAAGGGGTTTAAGAAGGGCAGGGGGGCTAAGAGTGGTTCGGAGAGTTTGGGAGGGGTTTTATAGCGCCTTTGAGGGTGGGAACACAATGGGACAAGGAAGTAGGGCTCAGGGAAAATTTGTCAAAATAGATATCTTGCAATGTACTGTCGATAGGAATATCGTTGAGTCAAGTCCAGTGTTCTATTGAACAAGGATAACCATATCTACTTACTGCTAGTGTGATTATGCAATCGGCGAAACACAAAGGCCACAATAATTACTATAAAACATTTCTAGATTTGGAAGCATGCCCAATCAGTCGATGACATCATTGTTTGAACTGTTCCGGCGAGAACATTCTGAAATACCTCTGTAGTGCATCATATTCAACCCCTCAATGAGTATCCAACCCCTTTGTTGTGGTCTGAGTTCAGGAGACCACAACAACAATCATATGTTGTTGCCTTACAACCTGGAAGTAAAATAGATTTTGGGGGGTTTATACACAACATGCCTACCACTTTGAAGATGCAAAATATTTGTTATTGTGAAACAAACAAGAAGTAACACAAAAACAAAGAGCGTGTATTAATATTCACCCCCCCCCAAAGTCAATACTTTGTAGAGCCACCTTTTGCAGCAATTATAGCTGCAAGTCTCTTGGGGTATGTCTCTATAAGCTTGGCACATCCAGCCACTGGGGTTGTTGCCCATTCTTCAAGGTAAAACTGCTCCAGCTCCTTCAAGTTGGATGGGTTCCGCTGGTGTTCAACAATCTTTAAGTCATACCACAGATTCTCAATTGGATTGAGTTCTGGGCTTTGACTAGGCCATTCCAAGACATTTAAACTCAAGTGTTGCTTTAGCAGTGTGCTTAGGGTCAATGTTCTGCTGGAAGGTGAATTTTTGTCTCAGTCTCAAATCTCTGGAAGATTGAACAGGTTTCTCTCAAGAATTTCCCTGTATTTAGCGCCATCCATCATTCCTACAATTCTGACCAGTTTCCTAGTCCCTGCCAATGAACAACATCCCCACAGCATGATGCCGCCACCACCATGCTTCACTGTGGGGATGGAGTTCTGGTGGTGATGACAGGTGTTGGGTTTGAGCCAGACATAGCGGTTTCTTTGATGTCCAAAAGCAACATTTTAGTCTCATCTGACCAGAGTACCTTCTTCCATATGTTTGGGGAGTCTCCCACATGCCTTTTTGGCGAACATCGAACGTGTTTGCTTACATTTTTCTTTAGGCAATGGCTTTTATCTGACCACACTTTCCGTAAAGCCCAGCTCTGTGGAGTGTGAGGCTTAAAGTGGTTCCTATGGACAGATGCTCAATTCTCCACTGTGAATCTTTGCAGCTCCTTCAGGGTTGGTCTCTTTGTTGCCTCTCTGATTAATGCCTTCCTTGCCTGGTCTGTGAGTTTTGGTGGGCGGCCCTCTCTTGGCAAGTTTGTTGTGGTGTCATATTCTTTCAATTTTTTTATAATGGATTTTATGGTGCTTGGTGGGATGTTCAAAGTTTCTGATATTTTTTATAACCCAACCCTGATCTGTACTTCTCCACAATGTTGTCCCTGACCTGTTTGGAGAGCTCCTTGGTCTCCCTGGTGTCGCTTGCTTGGTGTTTTTTGTTTATTTGTAATTTCTTATTTCACCTTTATTCAACCAGGTTGGCCAGTTGAAAACAAGTTCTCATTTACAACTGCGACCTGGCCAAGATAAAGCAAAGCAGTGCATCACAAACAACAACACAGAGTTACAAATGGGATAAACCAACATACAGTCAAAAATATTATATAAAAAGTATATATACAGTCTGTGCAAATGAGGTAGGATAAGGGAGGTAAGGCAATAAATAGGCCATAGTGGTGAAATAATTACAATATAGCAATTAATCACTGGAGTGATAGCTGTGCAGAAGATGAATGTACAAGTAGAGATACTGGGATGCAAAGGAGTAAAATAAATCAAATAAATAACAGTATGGGGATGAGGTAGCTGGATGGGCTATTTACAGATGGGCTATTTACAGGTACAGTGATCTGTGAGCTGCTCTGACAGCTGGAGTGTAAAGTTAGTGAGGGAGATATGAGTCTCCAGCTTCAGGGATTTTTCAGTGATTGGCAGCAGAGAACCAGAAGGAAAGATGACCAAAGGACGAATTGGCTTTGGGGGTGACCAGTGAGATATACCTGCTGGAGCTCGTGCTACCTGTGGGTGCTGCTATGGTGACCAGTGAGATATACCTGCTGGAGCTCGTGCTACTAGTGGGTGCTGCTATGGTGACCAGTGAGATATACCTGCTGGAGCTCGTGCTACTAGTGGGTGCTGCTATGGTGACCAGTGAGATATACCTGCTGGAGCTCGTGCTACGAGTGGGTGCTGCTATGGTGACCAGTGAGATATACCTGCTGGAGCTCGTGCTATGAGTGGGTGCTGCTATTGGGACCAGTGAGATATACCTGCTGGAGCTCGTGCTACCTGTGGGTGCTGCTATGGGGACCAGTGAGATATACCTGCTGGAGCTCGTGCTACAAGTGGGTGCTGCTATGGTGACCAGTGAGATATACCTGCTGGAGCTCGTGCTACCTGTGGGTGCTGCTATGGTGACCAGTGAGATATACCTGCTGGAGCTCGTGCTACTAGTGGGTGCTGCTATGGGGACCAGTGAGATGTACCTGCTGGAGCTCGTGCTACGAGTGGGTGCTGCTATGGTGACCAGTGAGATATACCTGCTGGAGCTCGTGCTACGAGTGGGTGCTGCTATGGTGACCAGTGAGATATACCTGCTGGAGCTCGTGCTACGAGTGGGTGCTGCTATGGTGACCAGTGAGATATACCTGCTGGAGCTCGTGCTACAGGTGGGTGCTGCTATGGTGACCAGTGAGATATACCTGCTGGAGCTCGTGCTACGAGTGGGTGCTGCTATGGGGACCAGTGAGATATACCTGCTGGAGCTCGTGCTACAAGTGGGTGCTGCTATGGTGACCAGTGAGCTGAGATAAGGCGGGGCTTTACCTAGCAAAGACTTATAGATGCCCTTGCTTAGTGGTGTTGTAGACTCTGGGGCCTTTCAGAACACGTGTGTGTATATACTGAGATCATGTGACCGATCATGTGACACTTAGATTGCACACAGGTGGACTTTATTTAACTTATTATGTGAAGGTAATTTGGTTACACCAGATCTTATTTAGGAGCTTCATATGAAAGGGGGTGAATACATATGGCACGCACCACTTTTCACCAGATCTTATTTAGGAGCTTCATATGAAAGGGGGTGAATACATATGGCACCACTTCCCCCAACCCCCCCCCCCCCCCCCCCAAAAAAAAGTAATATCATTTTTTGAAACAAGTTACTTTTTTCATTTCATTTCACCAATTTGGACTGTTTTGAGTTTTGTCCATTACGTAAAAATAAAAATCAATTTAATTTACAAGTTGTAATGCAACAAAATAGAAACAACGCCAAGGGGGATGAATACTTTTGTAAGGCATTGTAACTGAAACACCCTCTCATCACTCATATGTAGGAAGACCCCAAATAGTGTCTAGCTGTGATGTTTTCCTTTAAAGGGGCAATATTCAGTTCAAACAATAACAAAACCGGCTACTCACCACTGAATTGCAGATTGCCCTTTTAAAAGCAGGCTATACATTTCATTCTACAAACGAACAACAGGTATCATTCAAGTTCAATTGTAAGGGTGTAAGCTTGTAAAATGTACAAGTGTAAGCTAGGGACATTGAGGCCTGGACTAGAGTACATGAATATTGGGGTTGATTTTGAAATAGGTTGGCTGCAGTGTCGAGTACACCTTTGTTCCTGGAGTGTCCACTAGAGGGCGGTCATGCAGTCCACACTGGTCTGTATTAATCTACTACCCACCAGTGGACCCAGTATAAAGGGTCTGGAGACCTGGGGGGGGATTTCGACCTGAGTTAAGCACACGTTAATGGAAAATAATCCACTTTTCTCTCTATGTGTATTCTGACCTTGAGCGATTACAGGTGTGAGTCTTTCTGGGTAGTCTCTAAGAGCGATTACAGGTGTGAGTCTTTCTGGGTAAATCTCTAAGAACGATTACAGGTGTAGGTCTTTCTGGGTAAGTCTCTAAGAGCGATTACAGGTGTGAGTCTTTCTGGGTAGGTCTCTAAGAGTCATTACAGCTGTGAGTCTTTCTGGGTAAGTCTCTAAGAGTCATTACAGCTGTGAGTCTTTCTGGGTAAATCTCTAAGAGCGATTACAGGTGTGAGTCTTTCTGGGTAAGTCTCTAAGAGCGATTACAGGTGTGAGTCTTTCTGGGTAAGTCTCTAAGAGTCATTACAGCTGTGAGTCTTTCTGGGTAGGTCTCTAAGAGTCATTACAGCTGTGAGTCTTTCTGGGTAAGTCTCTAAGAGCGATTACAGGTGTGAGTCTTTCTGGGTAAGTCTCTAAGAGCGATTACAGGTGTGAGTCTTTCTGGGTAAGTCTCTAAGAGCGATTACAGGTGTGAGTCTTTCTGGGTAAGTCTCTAAGAGTAATTACTGCTGTGAGTCTTTCTGGGTAAGTCTCTAAGAGCGATTACAGCTGTGAGTCTTTCTGGGTAAGTCTCTAAGAGCGATTACAGGTGTGGGTCTTTCTGGGAAGTCTCTAAGAGCGATTACAGGTGTGAGTCTTTCTGGGTAAGTCTCTAAAAGTCATTACAGCTGTGAGTCTTTCTGGGTAAGTCTCAAAGAGTCATTACAGCTGTGAGTCTTTCTGGGTAAGTCTCTTAGAGAGATTACAGGTGTGAGTCTTTCTGGGTAAGTCTCTAAGAGCTTTCCACACCTGGATTGTGCAACATTTGCCCATTAAAAAAATGATTCAAGTTCTGTCAAAATGATTGTTGATCATTGCTAGACAACCATTTTCAGGTCTTGCAATAGAATTTTAAATAGATTTAAGTGAAAACTGTAACTCGGCCACTCAGGAACATTCACTGTCCTCTTGGTAAGCAACTCCAGTGTAGATTTAGCCTTGTGTTTTAGGTTATTGTCCTACTGAGAGATGAATTCATCTCCTAGTCTCTTGTGGAAAGCAGACTGAACCAGGTTTTCCTCTGTGATTTTTTTTTTTTATCCTGAAAAACTCCCCAATCCTTAACGATTACAAGCATACCCATAACATGATGCATCCACCATTATGCTTGAAAAATATGGTGAATGGTACTCAGTAATGTATTGGATTTGCTTCAAACATAACACTTTTGTATTCAGGACAAAAAGTGAAAAGCCACATTTTTGGAGTATTACTTCAGCAGCCAGGTTACCTGTGATACCAGTCAGTATTCAAAGTATATCCATGTCTGAGAACGATGACATGGAAAATGGCCACTAGGGGGCAACAGTGATAGAACAGTGATAGTACTTTAGTGCCTTGTTGCAAACAGGATGTATGTTTAGGAATATTTTTTATTCTATAAAGGCTTCCTTCTTTTCACTCTGTCAATTAGGATGTTGATCCATCCTCAGTTCTCTTCTATCACAGCCATTAAACTCTGTAACTGCTTTAAAGTCACCATTGGCCTCATGGTGAAATCCCTGAGTGGTTTTCTTCCTCTCTGGCAATTGAGTTAGGAAGGACGCCTGTATCTTTGTAGTGACTCCTTGTATTGATACACCATCCCAAACGTGTAATTAATAACCTCGCCATGCTCAAAGGGATATTCAATGTCTGCTATTTTATTTTTTTATCTATGTACCAATAGGTGTCCTTCTTTGCGAGGCATTGGAACTCCCTCCCTGGTTTTTGTGATTGAATCTGTGTTTGTTATTCACTGCTTAAGTGAGGGACCTTACAGATAATTGTACAGAGATGAGGTATTCATTAAAAAAAATCATGTTTAAACAATATTATTGCACACATAGTGAGCCCATGCAACTTATTATGTGACTTGTTAAGGACATTTTTACTCCTGAACTCAGACCACAACAAAGGGGTGGGATACTTATTGAATCAAGTTATTTTAGCATTGAATGTTTTATTAATTTGTCAAATGTATAAAAACATCATTACACTTTGACATTATAGGGTGTTATAGGATATAATAGGGTATTATAGGGTATTATAGGACATTATAGGGCATTATAGGGTATTATAGGGCATTATAGGGCATTATAGGGCATTATAGGGTATTATAGGGTGTTATAGGGTATTATAGGGCATTATAGGGCATTATAGGGTGTTATAGGGTATTATAGGCCATTATAGGGCATTATAGGGCATTATAGGGTATTATAGGGCATTATAGGGTATTATAGGGCATTATAGGGCATTATAGGGTGTTATAGGGTATTATAGGGCATTATAGGGCATTATAGGGTATTATCAGGCATTATAGGGTATTATAGGGCATTATAGGGTATTATAGGGCATTATAGGGCATTATAGGGTGTTATAGGGTATTATAGGGTATTATAGGGTGTTATAGGACATAATAGGGTATTATAGGGTGTTATAGGGTATTATAGGGCATTATAGGGTATTATAGGGTGTTATAGGGTATTATAGGACATTATAGGGCATTATAGGGTGTTATAGGGCATTATAGGGTATTATAGGGTGTTATAGGGTATTATAGGGTATTATAGGACATTATAGGGCATTATAGGGCATTATAGGACATTATAGGGTGTTATAGGGTATTATAGGACATTATAGGGTATTATAGGGTGTTATAGGGTATTATAGGACATTATAGGGCATTATAGGCTGTTATAGGGTATTATAGGGTATTATAGGGTATATAGGGCATTATAGGGCATTATAGGGCATTATAGGGTGTTATAGGGTATTATAGGGTATTATAGGACATTATAGGGCATTATAGGGTGTTATAAGGCATTATAGGGTATTATAGGGTATTATAGGGTATTATAGGGCATTATAGGGCATTATAGGGTATTATAGGGCATTATAGGGTATTATAGGGCATTATAGGGTATTATAGGGTATTATAGGGTGTTATATGACATTATAGGGCATTATAGGGTGTTATAGGGTATTATAGGACATTATAGGGCATTATAGGGTGTTATAGGGTATTATAGGACATTATAGGGTATTATAGGGTATTATAGGGCATTATAGGGCATTATAGGGTGTTATAGGGTATTATAGGGTATTATAGGACATTATAGGGCATTATAGGGTGTTATAGGGCATTATAGGGTATTATAGGGTATTATAGGGTATTATAGGGCATTATAGGGTATTATAGGGCATTATAGGGTATTATAGGGTATTATAGGGTGTTATAGGGTATTATAGGGTATTATAGGGTATTATATGACATTATAGGGCAATATAGGGTGTTATAGGGCATTATAGGGTATTATAGGGCATTATAGGGTATTATAGGGTGTTATAGGGTATTATAGGGTATTATAGGACATTATAGGGCATTATAGGGCATTATAGGACATTATAGGGTGTTATAGGGTATTATAGGACATTATAGGGTATTATAGGGTGTTATAGGGTATTATAGGACATTATAGGGCATTATAGGCTGTTATAGGGTATTATAGGGTATTATAGGGCATTATAGGGCATTATAGGGTGTTATAGGGTATTATAGGGTATTATAGGACATTATAGGGCATTATAGGGTGTTATAAGGCATTATAGGGTATTATAGGGTATTATAGGGTATTATAGGGCATTATAGGGCATTATAGGGTATTATAGGGCATTATAGGGTATTATAGGGCATTATAGGGTATTATAGGGTATTATAGGGTGTTATATGACATTATAGGGCATTATAGGGTGTTATAGGGTATTATAGGACATTATAGGGCATTATAGGGTGTTATAGGGTATTATAGGACATTATAGGGTATTATAGGGTATTATAGGGCATTATAGGGCATTATAGGGTGTTATAGGGTATTATAGGGTATTATAGGACATTATAGGGCATTATAGGGTGTTATAGGGCATTATAGGGTATTATAGGGTATTATAGGGCATTATAGGGGGTATTATAGGGTATTATAGGGCATTATAGGGTATTATAGGGTATTATAGGGTGTTATAGGGTATTATAGGGTATTATAGGGTATTATATGACATTATAGGGCAATATAGGGTGTTATAGGGCATTATAGGGTATTATAGGGCATTATAGGGTATTATAGGGCATTATAGGGTATTATAGGACATTATAGGACATTATAGGGTATTATAGGGTATTATAGGGCATTATAGGGTATTATAGGGCATTATAGGGTATTATAGGACATTATAGGGTGTTATAGGGTATTATAGGACATTATAGGGCATTATAGGGTATTATAGGACATTATAGGGCATTATAGGGTATTATAGGGCATTATAGGGTATTATTTACATTTACATTTAAGTCATTTAGCAGACGCTCTTATCCAGAGCGACTTACAAATTGGTGCTTTCACCTTATGACATCCATAGGACATTATAGGACATGCTACTCAGCATGGTTTTGCTTAGCTACTCAGCGTGGTTTTGCTTAGCTACTCAGCATGGCATGGTTTTGCTTAGCTACTCAGCATGGTTTTGCTTAGCTACTCAGCGTGGTTTTGCTTAGCTACTCAGCGTGGTTTTGCTTAGCTACTCATCGTGGTTTTGCTTAGCTACTCGCCATGGTTTTGTTTAGCTACTCAGCGTGGTTTTGCTTAGTTACTCATCGTGGTTTTGCTTAGCTACTCAGCGTGGTTTTGCTTAGCTACTCAGCGTGGTTTTGCTTAGCTACTCAGCGTGGTTTTGCTTAGCTACTCAGTGTGGTTTTGCTTAGCTACTCAGCGTGGTTTTGCTTAGTTACTCAGTGTGGTTTTGCAGGGGGGGAATATGGCAAAATTGAAACTTTTAGCAAAGTGACATCACAGCTCCGCTGTAAGGATCTGAGAGAGAGGGTGCGAGTGAGTGTGGAAGCGACAGGAGGAGAGAGTGAAAGAGCGGTAACGAGTGGAGAGGAGCCGAATTGAGAAAGTAACCTACATCATATGGAGTGATACTAGCTAGTTACCCACCAGAGTGATGATGGCTAGCTACCCACCAGAGTGATGCTAGCTAGCTACCCACCAGAGTGATGATGGCTAGCTACCCACCAGAGTGATGATGGCTAGCTACCCACCAGAGTGATGATGGCTAGCTACAAGCCAGAGTGATGATGGCTAGCTACCCACCAGAGTGATGCTAGCTAGCTACCCACCAGAGTGATGATGGCTAGCTACCCACCAGAGTGATGATGGCTAGCTACCCACCAGAGTGATGATGGCTAGCTACAAGCCAGAGTGATGCTAGCTAGCTACCCACCAGAGTGATGATGGCTAGTTACCCACCAGAGTGATGCTAGCTAGCTACCCACCAGAGTGATGATGGCTAGCTACCCACCAGAGTGATGATGGCTAGCTAATCAAATCAAATCAAATCAAATCAAATTTTATTTGTCACATACCCATGGTTAGCAGATGTTAATGCGAGTGTAGCGAAATGCTTGTGCTTCTAGTTCCGACAATGCAGTGATAACCAACAAGTAATCTAACTAACAATTCCAAAACTACTGTCTTATACATAGTGTAAGGGGATAAGGAATATGTACATAAGGATATATGAATGAGTGATGGTACAGAGCAGCATACAGTAGATGGTATCGAGTACAGTATATACATATGAGATGAGTATGTAGACAAAGTAAACAAAGTGGCATAGTTAAAGTGGCTAGTGACATAAGAATGCAGTTGATGATCTAGAGTACAGTATATACATATGCATATGAGATGAATAATGTAGGGTAAGTAACATTATATAAGGTAGCATTGTTTAAAGTGGCTAGTGATATATTTACATCATTTCCCATCAATTCCCATTATTAAAGTGGCTGGAGTTGGGTCAGTGTCAATGACAGTGTGTTGGCAGCAGTCATTCAATGTTAGTGGTGGCTGTTTAACAGTCTGATGGCCTTGAGGTAGAAGCTGTTTTTCAGTCTCTCGTTCCCAGCTTTGATGCACCTGTACTGACCTCGCCTTCTGGATGATAGCGGGGTGAACAGGCAGTGGTTCGGGTGGTTGATGTCCTTGATGATCTTTATGGCCTTCCTGTAACATCGGGTGGTGTAGGTGTCCTGGAGGGCAGGTAGTTTGCCCCCGGTGATGCGTTGTGCAGACCTCACTACCCTCTGGAGAGCCTTACGGTTGAGGGCAGAGCAGTTGCCGTACCAGGCGGTGATACAGCCCGCCAGGATGCTCTCGATTGTGCATCTGTAGAAGTTTGTGAGTGCTTTTGGTGACAAGCCGAATTTCTTCAGCTTCCTGAAGTTGAAGAGGCGCTGCTGCGCCTTCTTCACGACGCTGTCAGAGTGAGTGGACCAATTCAGTTTGTCTGTGATGTGTATGCCGAGGAACTTAAAACTTAAAACTCACCAGAGTGATGATGGCTAGCTACCCACCAGAGTGATGATGGCTAGCTACCCACCAGAGTGATGATGGCTAGCTACCCACCAGAGTGATGCTAGCTAGCTACCCACCAGAGTGATGATGGCTAGCTACCAACTGGATTGACTATAGCTAGCTACAAGCCAGAGTGATGATGGCTAGCTACCCACCAGAGTGATGATGGCTAGCTACCCACCAGAGTGATGCTAGCTAGCTACCCACCAGAGTGATGCTAGCTAGCTACCCACCAGAGTGATGATGGCTAGCTACCAACTGGATTGACTATAGCTAGCTACCAGCCAGAGTGATGCTAGCTAGCTACCCACCAGAGTGATGATGGCTAGCTACCAACTGGATTGACTATAGCTAGCTACCAGCCAGAGTGATGCTAGCTAGCTACCCACCAGAGTGATGATGGCTAGCTACCAACTGGATTGACTATAGCTAGCTACCAGCCAGAGTGATGCTAGCTAGCTACCCACCAGAGTGATGCTAGCTAGCTACCAGCCAGAGTGATGCTAGCTAGCTACCCACCAGAGTGATGCTAGCTAGCTACCAGCCAGAGTGATGCTAGCTAGCTACCCACCAGAGTGATGCTAGCTAGCTACCAGCCAGAGTGATGCTAGCTAGCTACCCACCAGAGTGATGCTAGCTAGCTACCAGCTGGAGTGATGCTAGCTAGCTACCAGCCAGAGTGATGCTAGCTAGCTACCCACCAGAGTGATGCTAGCTAGCTACCAGCCAGAGTGATGCTAGCTAGCTACCCACCAGAGTGATGCTAGCTAGCTACCAGCTGGAGTGATGCTAGCTAGCTACCAGCCAGAGTGATGCTAGCTAGCTACCCACCAGAGTGATGCTAGCTAGCTACCAGCCAGAGTGATGCTAGCTAGCTACCCACCAGAGTGATGCTAGCTAGCTACCAGCCAGAGTGATGCTAGCTAGCTACCCACCAGAGTGATGATGGCTAGCTACCAACTGGATTGACTATAGCTAGCTACCAGCCAGAGTGATGCTAGCTAGCTACCAGCCAGAGTGATGCTAGCTAGCTACCCACCAGAGTGATGCTAGCTAGCTACCAGCTGGAGTGATGCTAGCTAGCTACCAGCTGGAGTGATGCTAGCTAGCTACCAGCTGGAGTGATGCTAGCTAGCTACCAGCTGGAGTGATGCTAGCTAGCTACCAGCTGGAGTGATGCTAGCTAGCAAAAAAAAGAAAAAAAAGTAACAAATAATTAAACAGCAGCAGTAAAAATAACAATAGTGAGGCTTTATACAGGGTATTACGGTACAGAGTCAATGTGGAGGCTATATACAGGGTATTACGGTACAGAGTCAATGTGGAGGCTATATACAGGGGGTATTACGGTACAGAGTCAATGTGGAGGCTATATACAGGGTATTACGGTACAGAGTCAATGTGGAGGCTATATACAGGGTATTACGGTACAGAGTCAATGTGGAGGCTATATACAGGGTATTACGGTACAGAGTCAATGTGGAGGCTATATACAGGGTGTTACGGTACAGAGTCAATGTGGAGGCTATATACAGGGTATTACGGTACAGAGTCAATGTGGAGGATATATACAGGGTATTACGGTACAGAGTCAATGAGGAGGCTATATACAGGGGGTACCGGTACAGAGTCAATGTGGAGGCTATATACAGGGGGTACCGGTACAGAGTCAATGAGGAGGCTATATACAGGGTATTACGGTACAGAGTCAATGTGGAGGCTATATACAGGGTGTTACGGTACAGAGTCAATGTGGAGACTATATACAGGGGGTATTACGGTACAGAGTCAATGTGGAGGCTATATACAGGGGGTACCGGTACAGAGTCAATGTGGAGGCTATATACAGGGGGTATTACGGTACAGAGTCAATGTGGAGGCTATATACAGGGGGTATTACGGTACAGAGTCAATGTGGAGGCTATATACAGGGGGTATTACGGTACAGAGTCAATGTGGAGACTATATACAGGGGGTATTACGCACAGAGTCAATGTGGAGACTATATACAGGGGGTATTACGGTACAGAGTCAATGTGGAGGCTATATACAGGGGGTATTACGGTACAGAGTCAATGTGGAGGCTATATACAGGGGGTATTACGGTACAGAGTCAATGTGGAGACTATATACAGGGGGTATTACGGTACAGAGTCAATGTGGAGACTATATACAGGGGGTATTACGGTACAGAGTCAATGTGGAGGCTATATACAGGGGGTATTACGGTACAGAGTCAATGTGGAGGCTATATACAGGGGGTATTACGGTACAGAGTCAATGTGGAGGCTATATACAGGGGGTATTACGGTACAGAGTCAATGTGGAGACTATATACAGGGGGTATTACGGTACAGAGTCAATGTGGAGACTATATACAGGGGGTATTACGGTACAGAGTCAATGTGGAGGCTATATACAGGGGGTATTACGGTACAGAGTCAATGTGGAGACTATATACAGGGGATACCGGTACAGAGTCAATGTGGAGGCTATATACAGGGTATTACGGTACAGAGTCAATGTGGAGGCTATATACAGGGGATACCGGTACAGAGTCAATGTGGAGGCTATATACAGGGGGTATTACGGTACAGAGTCAATGTGGAGACTATATACAGGGGGTATTACGGTACAGAGTCAATGTGGAGGCTATATACAGGGTATTACGGTACAGAGTCAATGTGGAGGCTATATACAGGGGGTATTACGGTACAGAGTCAATGTGGAGACTATATACAGGGGGTATTACGGTACAGAGTCAATGTGGAGGCTATATACAGGGGGTATTACGGTACAGAGTCAATGTGGAGGCTATATACAGGGGGTATTACGGTACAGAGTCAATGTGGAGGCTATATACAGGGGGTATTACGGTACAGAGTCAATGTGGAGGCTATATACAGGGGGTATTACGGTACAGAGTCAATGTGGAGACTATATACAGGGGATACCGGTACAGAGTCAATGTGGAGGCTATATACAGGGGATACCGGTACAGAGTCAATGTGGAGGCTATATACAGGGTATTACGGTACAGAGTCAATGTGGAGGCTATATACAGGGGATACCGGTACAGAGTCAATGTGGAGGCTATATACAGGGGGTATTACGGTACAGAGTCAATGTGGAGACTATATACAGGGGATACCGGTACAGAGTCAATGTGGAGGCTATATACAGGGTATTACGGTACAGAGTCAATGTGGAGGCTATATACAGGGGATACCGGTACAGAGTCAATGTGGAGGCTATATACAGGGGATACCGGTACAGAGTCAATGGGTAGACTATATACAGGGGATACCGGTACAGAGTCAATGGGTAGACTATATACAGGGGATACCGGTACAGAGTCAATGTGGAGGCTATATACAGGGTATTACGGTACAGAGTCAATGTGGAGGCTATATACAGGGGATACCGGTACAGAGTCAATGTGGAGGCTATATACAGGGGATACCGGTACAGAGTCAATGGGTAGACTATATACAGGGGATACCGGTACAGAGTCAATGGGTAGACTATATACAGGGGATACCGGTACAGAGTCAATGGGTAGACTATATACAGGGGATACCGGTACAGAGTCAATGGGTAGGCTATATACAGGGGATACCGGTACAGAGTCAATGGGTAGGCTATATACAGGGGATACCGGTACAGAGTCAATGTGGAGGCTATATACAGGGTATTACGGTACAGAGTCAATGTGGAGGCTATATACAGGGTATTACGGTACAGAGTCAATGTGGAGGCTATATACAAGGTATTACGGTACAGAGTCAATGTGGAGGCTATATACAGGGTATTACGGTACAGAGTCAATGTGGAGGCTATATACAGGGGGTACCGGTACAGAGTCAATGTGGAGGCTATATACAGGGGGTATCGGTACAGAGTCAATGTGGAGGCTATATACAGGGTATTACGGTACAGAGTCAATGTGGAGGCTATATACAGGGTATTACGGTACAGAGTCAATGTGGAGGCTATATACAGGGTATTACGGTACAGAGTCAATGTGGAGGCTATATACAGGGTATTACGGTACAGAGTCAATGTGGAGGCTATATACAGGGTATTACGGTACAGAGTCAATGTGGAGGCTATATACAGAGGGTACCAGTACAGAGTCAATGTGGAGGCTATATACAGGGTATTACGGTACAGAGTCAATGTGGAGGCTATATACAGGGTATTACGGTACAGAGTCAATGTGGAGGCTATATACAGGGTATTACGGTACAGAGTCAATGTGGAGACTATATACAGGGGGTACCGGTACAGAGTCAATGTGGAGGCTCTATACAGGGGGTACCGGTACAGAGTCAATGTGGAGGCTATATACAGGGGGTACCAGTACAGAGTCAATGTGGAGGCTATATACAGGGGGTACCGGTACAGAGTCAATGTGGAGGGTATATACAGGGGGTATTACGGTACAGAGTCAATGTGGAGGCTATATACAGGGGGTACCGGTACAGAGTCAATGTGGAGGGTATATACAGGGTATTACGGTACAGAGTCAATGTGGAGGCTATATACAGGGGGTACCGGTACAGAGTCAATGTGGAGGGTATATACAGGGTATTACGGTACAGAGTCAATGTGGAGGCTATATACAGGGGGTACCGGTACAGAGTCAATGTGGAGGCTATATACAGGGTATTACGGTACAGAGTCAATGTGGAGGCTATATACAGGGGGTACCGGTACACAGTCAATGTGGAGGCTATATACAGGGTATTACGGTACAGAGTCAATGTGGAGGCTATATACAGGGTATTACGGTACAGAGTCAATGTGGAGGCTATATACAGGGTATTACGGTACAGAGTCAATGTGGAGGCTATATACAGGGTATTACGGTACAGAGTCAATGTGGAGGCTATATACAGGGTATTACGGTACAGAGTCAATGTGGAGGCTATATACAGGGTATTACGGTACAGAGTCAATGTGGAGGCTATATACAGGGTATTACGGTACAGAGTCAATGTGGAGACTATATACAGGGGGCACCGGTACAGAGTCAATGTGGAGGCTCTATACAGGGGGTACCGGTACAGAGTCAATGTGGAGGCTATATACAGGGGGTACCAGTACAGAGTCAATGTGGAGGCTATATACAGGGGGTACCGGTACAGAGTCAATGTGGAGGGTATATACAGGGGGTATTACGGTACAGAGTCAATGTGGAGGCTATATACAGGGGGTACCGGTACAGAGTCAATGTGGAGGGTATATACAGGGTATTACGGTACAGAGTCAATGTGGAGGCTATATACAGGGGGTACCGGTACAGAGTCAATGTGGAGGGTATATACAGGGTATTACGGTACAGAGTCAATGTGGAGGCTATATACAGGGGGTACCGGTACAGAGTCAATGTGGAGGCTATATACAGGGTATTACGGTACAGAGTCAATGTGGAGGCTATATACAGGGGGTACCGGTACACAGTCAATGTGGAGGCTATATACAGGGTATTACGGTACAGAGTCAATGTGGAGGCTATATACAGGGTATTACGGTACAGAGTCAATGTGGAGACTATATACAGGGGGTACCAGTACAGAGTCAATGTGGAGGCTATATACAGGGGGTACCGGTACAGAGTCAATGTGGAGGCTATATACAGGGGGTACCGGTACAGAGTCAATGTGGAGGCTATATACAGGGGGTACCGGTACAGAGTCAATGTGGAGACTATATACAGGGGGTACCAGTACAGAGTCAATGTGGAGGCTATATACAGGGTATTACGGTACAGAGTCAATGTGGAGGCTATATACAGGGTATTACGGTACAGAGTCAATGTGGAGGCTATATACAGGGGGTACCGGTACACAGTCAATGTGGAGGCTATATACAGGGTATTACGGTACAGAGTCAATGTGGAGGCTATATACAGGGTATTACGGTACAGAGTCAATGTGGAGGCTATATACAGGGTATTACGGTACAGAGTCAATGTGGAGGCTATATACAGGGGGTACTAGTACAGAGTCAATGTGGAGGCTATATACAGGGGGTACCGGTACAGAGTCAATGTGGAGGCTATATATAGGGGGTACCGGTACAGAGTCAAAGTGGAGACTATATACAGGGTATTACGGTACAGAGTCAATGTGGAGGCTATATACAGGGTATTACGGTACAGAGTCAATGTGGAGGCTATATACAGGGTATTACGGTACAGAGTCAATGTGGAGACTATATACAGGGTATTACGGTACAGAGTCAATGTGGAGACTATATACAGGGTATTACGGTACAGAGTCAATGTGGAGGCTATATACAGGGTATTACGGTACAGAGTCAATGTGGAGGCTATATACAGGGTGTTACGGTACAGAGTCAATGTGGAGGCTATATACAGGGTATTACGGTACAGAGTCAATGTGGAGGCTATATACAGGGTATTACGGTACAGAGTCAATGTGGAGGCTATATACAGAGTGTTACGGTACAGAGTCAATGTGGAGGCTATATACAGGGTATTACGGTACAGAGTCAATGTGGAGGCTATATACAGGGTATTACGGTACAGAGTCAATGTGGAGGCTATATACAGGGTATTACGGTACAGAGTCAATGTGGAGACTATATACAGGGGGTACCGGTACAGAGTCAATGTGGAGGCTCTATACAGGGGGTACCGGTACAGAGTCAATGTGGAGGCTATATACAGGGGGTACCAGTACAGAGTCAATGTGGAGGCTATATACAGGGGGTACCGGTACAGAGTCAATGTGGAGGGTATATACAGGGGTATTACGGTACAGAGTCAATGTGGAGGCTATATACAGGGGGTACCGGTACAGAGTCAATGTGGAGGGTATATATACAGGGTATTACGGTACAGAGTCAATGTGGAGGCTATATACAGGGGTACCGGTACAGAGTCAATGTGGAGGGTATATACAGGGTATTACGGTACAGAGTCAATGTGGAGGCTATATACAGGGGGTACCGGTACAGAGTCAATGTGGAGGCTATATACAGGGTATTACGGTACAGAGTCAATGTGGAGGCTATATACAGGGGTACCGGTACACAGTCAATGTGGAGGCTATATACAGGGTATTACGGTACAGAGTCAATGTGGAGGCTATATACAGGGTATTACGGTACAGAGTCAATGTGGAGACTATATACAGGGGTACCAGTACAGAGTCAATGTGGAGGCTATATACAGGGGGTACCGGTACAGAGTCAATGTGGAGGCTATATACAGGGGGCACCGGTACAGAGTCAATGTGGAGGCTATATACAGGGGGTACCGGTACAGAGTCAATGTGGAGACTATATACAGGGGGTACCAGTACAGAGTCAATGTGGAGGCTATATACAGGGTATTACGGTACAGAGTCAATGTGGAGGCTATATACAGGGTATTACGGTACAGAGTCAATGTGGAGGCTATATACAGGGGGTACCGGTACACAGTCAATGTGGAGGCTATATACAGGGTATTACGGTACAGAGTCAATGTGGAGGCTATATACAGGGTATTACGGTACAGAGTCAATGTGGAGGCTATATACAGGGTATTACGGTACAGAGTCAATGTGGAGGCTATATACAGGGGGTACTAGTACAGAGTCAATGTGGAGGCTATATACAGGGGGTACCGGTACAGAGTCAATGTGGAGGCTATATATAGGGGGTACCGGTACAGAGTCAAAGTGGAGACTATATACAGGGTATTACGGTACAGAGTCAATGTGGAGGCTATATACAGGGGGTACCAGTACAGAGTCAATGTGGAGGCTATATACAGGGGGTACCGGTACAGAGTCAATGTGGAGACTATATACAGGGGGTACCGGTACAGAGTCAATGTGGAGACTATATACAGGGGGTACCGGTACAGAGTCAATGTGGAGGCTATATACAGGGGGTACCAGTACAGAGTCAATGTGGAGGCTATATACAGGGGGTACCGGTACAGAGTCAATGTGGAGGCTATATACAGGGGTACCGGTACAGAGTCAATGTGGAGGCTATATACAGGGGGTACTGGTACAGAGTCAATGTGGAGGCTATATACAGGGGGTACCAGTACAGAGTCAATGTGGAGACTATATACAGGGGGTACAGGTACAGAGTCAATGTGGAGGCTATATACAGGGGGTACTGGTACAGAGTCAATGTGGAGGCTATATACAGGGGGTACCAGTACAGAGTCAATGTGGAGACTATATACAGGGGGTACCGGTACAGAGTCAATGTGGAGGCTATATACAGGGGGTACTGGTACAGAGTCAATGTGGAGGCTATATACATGGTATTATGGTACAGAGTCAATGTGGAGACTATATACAGGGGGTACAGGTACAGAGTCAATGTGGAGGCTATATACAGGGGGTACTGGTACAGAGTCAATGTGGAGGATATATACAGGGGGGTACTGGTACAGAGTCAATGTGGAGGCTATATACAGGGGGTACCAGTACAGAGTCAATGTGGAGACTATATACAGGGGGTACCGGTACAGAGTCAATGTGCAGGCTATATACAGGGGGTACTGGTACAGAGTCCATGTGGAGGCTATATACAGGGGGTACCAGTACAGAGTCAATGTGGAGACTATATACAGGGGGTACCGGTACAGAGTCAATGTGGAGGCTATATACAGGGGGTACTGGTACAGAGTCAATGTGGAGGCTATATACAGGGTATTATGGTACAGAGTCAATGTGGAGACTATATACAGGGGGTACAGGTACAGAGTCAATGTGGAGGCTATATACAGGGGGTACTGGTACAGAGTCAATGTGGAGGATATATACAGGGGGGTACTGGTACAGAGTCAATGTGGAGGCTATATACAGGGGGTACCAGTACAGAGTCAATGTGGAGACTATATACAGGGGGTACCGGTACAGAGTCAATGTGCAGGCTATATACAGGGGGTACTGGTACAGAGTCAATGTGGAGGCTATATACAGGGGGTACCAGTACAGAGTCAATGTGGAGACTATATACAGGGGGTACCGGTACAGAGTCAATGTGGAGGCTATATACAGGGGGTACTGGTACAGAGTCAATGTGGAGGCTATATACAGGGTATTATGGTACAGAGTCAATGTGGAGACTATATACAGGGGGTACAGGTACAGAGTCAATGTGGAGGCTATATACAGGGGGTACTGGTACAGAGTCAATGTGGAGGATATATACAGGGGGTACTGGTACAGAGTCAATGTGGAGGCTATATACAGGGGTACCAGTACAGAGTCAATGTGGAGACTATATACAGGGGGTACCGGTACAGAGTCAATGTGCAGGCTATATACAGGGGGTACTGGTACAGAGTCCATGTGGAGGCTATATACAGGGGGTACCAGTACAGAGTCAATGTGGAGACTATATACAGGGGGTACCGGTACAGAGTCAATGTGGAGGCTATATACAGGGGGTACTGGTACAGAGTCAATGTGGAGGCTATATACAGGGTATTATGGTACAGAGTCAATGTGGAGACTATATACAGGGGGTACAGGTACAGAGTCAATGTGGAGGCTATATACAGGGGGTACTGGTACAGAGTCAATGTGGAGGATATATACAGGGGGGTACTGGTACAGAGTCAATGTGGAGGCTATATACAGGGGGTACCAGTACAGAGTCAATGTGGAGACTATATACAGGGGGTACCGGTACAGAGTCAATGTGCAGGCTATATACAGGGGGTACTGGTACAGAGTCAATGTGGAGGCTATATACAGGGGGTACCAGTACAGAGTCAATGTGGAGACTATATACAGGGGGTACCGGTACAGAGTCAATGTGCAGGCTATATACAGGGGGTACTGGTACAGAGTCAATGTGGAGGCTATATACAGGGGGTACCAGTACAGAGTCAATGTGGAGGCTATATACAGGGGGTACCAGTACAGAGTCAATGTGGAGACTATATACAGGGGGTACAGGTACAGAGTCAATGTGGAGGCTATATACAGGGGGTACTGGTACAGAGTCAATGTGGAGGCTATATACAGGAGGTACTGGTACAGAGTCAATGTGCGGGGGAACTGGTTAGTCAAGGTAATTGAGGTAATATGTACTTATAGGTAGTGTGAAAGTGACTGCATAGAAAAATAAACAGAGAATAGCAGCAGCGTAAAAGAGGGGGGGTCAATGCAAACATTCTAGGTATCCATTTGAATAGCTGTTCAGGAGTCTTATGGCTTGGGGGAAGAAGCTGTTTCGAAGCCTCTTCGTGGAGTTTAACAGAGATTGCATCATCTGTGGGGGCAGTATGCAAATTGGAGTGGGTCTAGGGTTTCTGGGATAATGGTGTTGATGTGAGCCTTGACCAGCCTTTCAAAGCAATTCATGGCTACACATGTGAGTGCTCTGGGTCGGTAGTCAGTTAGGCAGGTTACCTTAGTGTTCTTGGGCATAGGGACTATGGTGGTCTGCTTAAAACATGTTGGTATTACAGACTCAGTCAGGGACATGTTGGAAAATGTCAGGGAAGGCACTTGACAGTTGATCAGTGCTTGCTCGAAGTGTACGTCCTGGGAATCCGTCTGGCCCTGTGGCCATGTGAATATTGACCTGTAATGGTCTCACTCAAAACGGCTACGGAGAGCGTGATCACACAGTCATCCGGAACAGCTGATGCTCTCATGCATGTTTCAGTGTTACTTGCCTCGAAGCGAGCATAGAAGTAATTTAGCTCGTCTGGTAGGCTCCTGTCACTGTTCTGCTCTCGGCTGTGCTTCCCATTGTAGTCTGTAATAGTTAGCAAGCCCTGCCACATCCGACGAGCGTCAGAGCCGGTGTAGTACGATTCGATCTTAGTCCTGAATCCTGTGACGATGTTGCGAACATCTTTTATTATTTTATTATGCCCTCATACAGACTCTCCCCTCATACAGACTCTCCCATCATACAGACTCTCTCCTCATTCAGACTCCCTCATACAGACTCTCTCCTCATACAGACTCTCTCCTCATACAGACTCCCTCCTCATACAGACTCTCTCCTCATACAGACTCTCCCCTCATACAGACTCTCTCCTCATACAGACTCTCTCCTCATACAGACTCCCTCATACAGACTCCCTCCTCATACAGACCCCCTCCTCGTACACACTCCCTCATACAGACTCCCTCATGCAGACTCCCTCATAGAGACTCCCTCCTCATACAGACTCTCTCCTCATACAGACTCTCTCCTCATACAGACTCTCTCCTCATACAGACTCTCTCCTCATACAGACTCCCTCCTCATACAGACCCCCTCCTCGTACACACTCCCTCATACAGACTCCCTCATGCAGACTCCCTCATACAGACTCCCTCATGCAGACTCCCTCATGCAGACTCCCTCATACAGACTCCCTCATGCAGACTCCCTCATGCAGACTC
>NC_088407.1:9160329-9162550 GCF_034236695.1 Oncorhynchus nerka
AGACTGTCTCGTCCAACATGGTTTCCAGTTACGTGGGTTACTGGTCCCCTGACTGTAGACTGTCAGGTCAACATGGTTTTTTTTTTGGTTACATGGAGTAACTGGTCTGACTGTAGACTGTCTCAACAACATGGTTTTAGTCACGTCGGGTTACTGGTCTGACTGTAGACTGTCTCAACAACCTGGTTTTGGTCACGTGGGTTACTGGTCTGACTGTAGACTGTCTCAACAACATGGTTTTAGTCATATGGGTTACTGGTCTGACTGTAGACTGTCTCAACAACATGGTTTTAGTCATATGGGTTACTGGTCTGACTGTAGACTGTCTAGTCAACATGGTTTTAGTTACGTGGGGATTACTGGTCTGACTGTAGACTGTCAGTTCAACATGGTTTTGGTTACATGGGTTACTGGTCTGACTGTAGACTGTCTAGTCAACATGGTTTTAGTTACGTGGGTTACTGGTCTGACTGTAGACTGTCTAGTCAACATGGTTTTAGTTATGTGGATTACTGGTCTGACTGTAGACTGTCAGGTCAACATGGTTTTAGTTACGTGGGTTACTGGTCTGACTGTAGACTGTCTCAACAACATGGTTTTAGTCATGTGGGTTACTGGTCTGACTGTAGACTGTCTCATCAACATGGTTTTAGTCATACGGGTTACTGGTCTGACTGTAGACTGTCTCAACAACATGGTTTTAGTTACGTGGGTTACTGGTCTGACTGTAGACTGTCTCAACAACATGGTTTTAGTCATATGTAGACATATGTAGACTGTCTCGTCAACATGGTTTTAGTTACGTGGGTTACTGGTCTGACTGTAGACTGTCAGGTCAACATGGTTTTAGTTACGTGGGTTACTGGTCTGACTGTAGACTGTCTCAACAACATGGTTTTAGTCATTTGGGTTACTGGTCTGACTGTAGACTGTCTCAACAACATGGTTTTAGTCATATGGGTTACTGGTCTGACTGTAGACTGTCTCAACAACATGGTTTTAGTCATATGGGTTACTGGTCTGACTGTAGACTGTCTCACAACATGGTTTTAGTCATATGGATTACTGGTCTGACTGTAGACTGTCTCAACAACATGGTTTTAGTCATTTGTGTTCCTGGTCTGACTGTAGACTGTCTCAACAACATGGTTTTAGTAATTTGGGTTACTGGTCTGACGGTAGACTGTCTCAACAACATGGTTTTAGTCATATGGGTTACTGGTCTGACTGTAGACTGTCTCATCAACATGGTTTTAGTCATATGGGTTACTGGTCTGACTGTAGACTGTCTCAATAACATGGTTTTAGTCATATGGGTTACTTGTCTGACTGTAGACTGTCTCAACAACCTGGTTTTAGTTACGTGGGTTACTGGTCTGACTGTAGACTGTCTCAACAACATGGTTTTAGTCATATGGGTTACTGGTCTGACTGTAGACTGTCTCAACAATGTGGTTTTAGTCATATGGGTTACTGGTCTGACTGTAGACTGTCTCAACAACATGGTTTTAGTCATTTGGGTTACTGGTCTGACTGTAGACTGTAGACTGTCTCAACAACATGGTTTTAGTCATATGGGTTACTGGTCTGACTGTAGACTGTCTCAACAACATGGTTTTAGTCATATGGGTTACTGGTCTGACTGTAGACTGTCTCATCAACATGGTTTTAGTCATATGGGTTACTGGTCTGACTGTAGACTGTCTCATAAACATGGTTTTAGTCATATGGGTTACTGGTCTGACTGTAGACTGTCAATTCAACAACATGGTTTTAGTTACGTGGGTTACTGGTCTGACTGTAGACTGTCAGGTCAACATGGTTTTGGTTACATGGGTTACTGGTCTGACTGTAGACTGTCAGGTCAACATGGTTTTGGTTACATGGGTTACTGGTCTGACTGTAGACTGTCTCGTCAACATGGTTTTAGTTACGTGGGTTACTGGTCTGACTGTAGACTGTCAGGTCAACATGGTTTGGTTACGTGGGTTACTGGTCTGACTGTAGACTGTCTCAACAGAGTCATAGGCTCTGGTCTTATGTGTGTCTAGCTGATGGATTTTAGCACTTGTGTTCTGGTCTGACTGTAGACTGTCTACAGCAACATGGTTTTAGTTACGTGGGTTACTGGTCTGACTGTAGACTGTCAGGTCAACATGGTTTTAGTCACATGGGTTACTGGTCTGACTGTAGACTGTCTCAACAACATGGTTTTAGTCAT
>NC_088407.1:9163050-9193050 GCF_034236695.1 Oncorhynchus nerka
ATGGTGTTGTATGGTGTTGTGGGGTGTATGGTATTGTGGGGTGTATGGTGTGTATGGTGTTGTATGGTGTTGTGGGGTGTATGGTGTATGGTGTAGGGTGTATGGTGTTATGGGGTGTATGGTGTTGTGGGGTTGTATGGTGTGTGGGGTGTATGGTGTTGTGGGGTGTATGGTGTATGGTGTTGTGGGGTGTATGGTGTTGTGGGGTGTATGGTGTTATGGGGTGTATGGTGTTGTATGGTGTATGGTGTTGTGGGGTGTATGGTGTTGTGGGGTGTTGGTCATTTCCGGTCACAACTTGCAGGCTTGTTTTCGAGTTGCTGTGCGTTTTGTTGCCAACCTATTTTGCTACCTGACAACTTTACGGTTTTCACTTTTTAATTACCGTTCATATATTTATTTATTTTTTCCTCAACTTTTTCACTCCGGACGCTTTATCTGGACACGATTCGTCAGGACCTCCAACAGCCGAAGCTAAGTAGTAACATTAACATGATGCCTTCTAATTGCAGCCGCTGTGCTCGCCTTACGGCGAGGATAGCTGTACTGCAAGCCCAGCTTCAGACGCAATCGTTAGGCAAGGGTAATTTCAGTGTAGGAAAGGATGAAACAGCGTCTGTGACACCAGTAAGTACAGATAGTAGTATAAATCCCCTGGCACAGTCCCCGCAGCCGGACACTTTTCTCACGGTTTCTGGGAGGAAATGCTGTAGGAACGCTCAACCGGTGTCGCTCATTCAGCCGACAGAAACTTTCAACCGGTTTTCCCCATTAAGCAGCGAGTCGGTGTCAGAGGCCGAGTCTTCTCTGGTCTCTACTCCTCCCGTTACGGGGTCTGAGACGCCGAAGCTTCCCACCATTAGCTCTGACAAATTGAAAACTCTAGTCATTGGCGACTCCATTACCCGCAGTATTAGACTTAAAGCGAATCATCCAGCGATCATACACTGTTTACCAGGGGCAGGGCAAGGCTAATCTGTTTACCTAACGTTTACCAGGGGGCAGGGCTACCGAGGTTAAGGCCAATCTGTTTACCAGGGGCAGGGCTACCGACGTTAAGGCTAATCTGTTTACCAGGGGGGGGCACGTTAAGGCTGTTTACCGACGTTAAGGCTAATCTGTTTACCAGGGGGCAGGGCTACCGACGTTAAGGCTAATCTGTTTACCAGGGGCAGGGCTACCGACGTTAAGGCTCATCTGTTTACCAGGGGCAGGGCTACCGATGTTAAGGCTAATCTGTTTACAGGGGGCAGGGGGCAGGGCTAATCTGTTTACCAGGGGCAGGGACGTTAAGGCTAATCTGTTTACCAGGGGGCAGGGCTACCGACGTTAAGGCTAATCTGTTTAAGATGGTGCTGGCTGTTTAAGGGGGCAGGGCTAAAACTGGCGACGTTGTAGATGGTGCTGGAGTAAAACTGGCGATAGAGAGATATTGTTATCCACGTCGGCACCAACGATGTTAGGATGAAAAAGTCAGAGATCACAAGCGCAACATAGCTTCTGCGTGCATATCAGCTAGAAAGATGTGTCGGCATCGAGTAATTGTCTCTGCCCCCCTCCCAGTTAGGGGAGTGATGAGCTCTACAGCAGAGTCTCACAACTCAATCGCTGGTTGAAAACTGTTTTCTGCCCCTCCCAAAAGATAGAATTTGTAGATAATTGGCCCTCTTTCTGGGACTCACCCACAAACAGGACCAAGCCTGACCTGCTGAGGAGTGACGGACTCATCCTAGCTGGAGGGGTGCTCTCATCTTATCTACCAACATAGACAGGGCTCTAACTCCTCTAGCTCCACAATGAAATAGGGTGCAGGCCAGGCAGCAGGCTATTAGCCAGCCTGCCAGCATAGTGGAGTCTGCCACTAGCATAGTCAGTGTAGTCAGCTCAGCTATCACCATTGAGACCGTGTCTGTGCCTCGACCTAGGTTGGGCAAAACTAAACATGGCGGTGTTCGCCTTAGCAATCTCACTAGGATAAAGACCACCTCCATTCCTGTCATTACTGAAAGAGATCATGATACCTCACATCTCAAAATAGGGCTACTTAATGTTAGATCCCTTACTTCAAAGGCAATTATAGTCAATGAACTAATCACTGATCATAATCTTGATGTGATTGGCATGACTGAAACATGGCTTAAGCCTGATGAATTTACTGTGTTAAATGAGGCCTCACCTCCTGGCTACACTAGTGACCATATCCCCCGTGCATCCCGCAAAGTCGGAGTTGTTGCTAACATTTACGATAGCAAATTTCAATTTACAAAAAAAAAAAAGACGTTTTCGTCTTTTGAGCTTCTAGTCATGAAATCTATGCAGCCTACTCAATCACTTTTTATAGCTACTGTTTACAGGCCTCCTGGGCCATATACAGCGTTTCTCACTGAGTTCCCTGAATTCCTATCGGACCTTGTAGTCATTGCAGATAATATTCTAATCTTTGGTGACTTTAATATTCACATGGAAAAGTCCACAGACCCACTCCAAAAGGCTTTTGGAGCCATCATCGACTCAGTGGGTTTTGTCCAACATGTCTCTGGACCCACTCACTGTCACAGTCATACGCTGGACCTAGTTTTGTCCCATGGAATAAATGTTGTGGATCTTAATGTTTTTCCTCATAATCCTGGACTATCGGACCACCATTTTATTACGTTTGCAATTGCAACAAATAATCTGCTCAGACCCCAACCAAGGAACATCAAAAGTCATGCTATAAATTCACAGACAACACAAAGATTCCTTGATGCCCTTCCAGACTCCCTCTGCCTACCCAAGGACGCCAGAGGACAAAAATCCGTTAACCACCTAACTGAGGATCTCAATTTAACCTTGCGCAATACCCTAGATGCAGTTGCACCCCTAAAAACTAAAAACATTTCTCATAAGAAACTAGCTCCCTGGTACACAGAAAATACCCGAGCTCTGAAGCAAGCTTCCAGAAAATTGGAACGGAAATGGCGCCACACCAAACTGGAAGTCTCCGACTAGCTTGGAAAGACAGTACCGTGCAGTACTGAAGAGCCCTTACTGCTGCTCGATCATCCTATTTTTCTAACTTAATTGAGGAAAATAAGAACAATCCGAAATTCCTTTTTGATACTGTCGCAAAGCTAACTAAAAAGCAGCATTCCCCAAGAGAGGATGACTTTCACTTTAGCAGTGATAAATTCATGAACTTCTTTGAGGAAAAGATTATGATTATTAGAAAGCAAATGACGGACTACTCTTTAAACCTGCGTATTCCTCCAAACCTCAGTTGTCCTGAGTCTGCACAACTCTGCCAGGACCTAGGATCAAGAGAGACGCTCAAGTCTTTTAGTACTATATCTCTTGACACAATGATGAAAATAATCATGGCCTCTAAACCTTCAAGCTGCATACTGGACCCTATTCCAACTAAACTACTGAAAGAGCTGCTTCCTGTGCTTGGCCCTCCTATGTTGAACATAATAAACGGCTCTCTATCCACTGGATGTGTACCAAACTCACTAAAAGTGGCAGTAATAAAGCCTCTTGAAAAAGCCAAACCTTGACCCAGAAAATATAAAAAACTATCGGCCTATATCGAATCTTCCATTCCTCTCAAAAATTTTAGAGAAGGCTGTTGCGCAGCAACTCACTGCCTTCCTGAAGACAAACAATGTATACGAAATGCTTCAGTCTGGTTTTAGACCCCATCATAGCACTGAGACGGCACTTGTGAAGGTGGTAAATGACATTTTAATGGTATCGGACCGAGGCTCTGCATCTGTCCTCGTGCTCCTAGACCTTAGTGCTGCTTTTGATACCATCGATCACCACATTCTTTTGGAGAGATTGGAAACCCAAATTGGTCTACACGGACATGTTCTGGCCTGGTTTAGATCTTATCTGTCGGAAAGATATCAGTTTGTCTCTGTGAATGGTTTGTCCTCTGACAAATCAACTGTAAATTTCGGTGTTCCTCAATGCTGTGAATGCTGTTTGGGGTTTTAGGCTGGGTTTCTGTACAGCACTTTGAGATATCAGCTGATGTACGAAGGGCTATATAAATACATTTGATTTGATTTGATTTGTATGGTGTTATGGGGTGTATGGTGTTATAGGGTGTATGGTGTATGGTGTTGTGGGGTGTATGGTGTATGGTGTTGTGTGGTGTATGGTGTTGTATGGTGTATGGTGTTGTGGGGTGTATGGTGTTGTATGGTGTATGGTGTTGTATGGGGTGTATGGTGTATGGTGTTGTATGGTGTATGGTGTTGTGGGGTGTATGGTGTTGTATGGTGTTGTGGGGTGTATGGTGTTGTATGGTGTATGGTGTTGTGGGGTGTATGGTGTTGTGGGGTGTATGGTGTTATGGGGTGTATGGTGTGGTGTTGTGGGGTGTATGGTGTTGTATGGTGTATGGTGTTGTGGGGGTGTATGGTGTTGTGTATGGTGTTGTATGGTGTTGTGGGGTGTATGGTGTTGTATGGTGGGTGTATGGTGTTATGGTGTTGTGGGGTGTATGGTGTTGTGGGGTGTATGGTGTTGTGGGGTGTATGGTGTTATGGGGGGGCGTATGGTGTTGGGGGGTGTATGTATGATGTTGGGGTGTATGGTGTTATGGGGGGGTGTATGGTGTTGTGTGGGGTGTATGGTGTTATGGGGTGTATGGTGTGTGTGTGGGGTGTATGGTGTTGTTATGGGGTGTATGGTGTTGTGGGGTGTATGGGTGTTATGGGGGTGTATGGTGTTGTGTTGTGGGGTGTATGGTGTTATGGTGGGGTGTATGGTGTATGGTGTTGTGTATGGGTTATGGGGTGTATGGTGTTATGGGGTGTATGTGGGGTGTGTGGGGTGTATGGTGTTGTGTTGTGGGGTGTATGGTGTTGTATGGTGTATTGTGTTGTATGGTGTATGGTGTTGTTATGGGGTGGGGTGTATGGTGTTGTGGGGGGGGTGTATGGTGTTATATGGTGTATGGTGGTGTATGGTGTTGTGGGGGGTGTATGGTGTTATGTGGTGTATGGTGTATGGTGTTATGGGGTGTATGGTGTATGGTGTTATGGGGTGTATGGTGTATGGTGTTGTGGGGTGTATGGTGTTGTATGGTGTATGGTGTTATGTGGTGTATGGTGTTATGGGGTGTATGGTGTTATGGGGTGTATGGTGTATGGTGTTATGCGGTGTATGGTGTATGGTGTTATAGGGTGTATGGTGTTATGGGGTGTATGGTGTTGTGAGGTGTATGGTGTTATGGGGTGTATGGTGTTATATAGTGTGTGTATGAACCATATCTGCTATATTTGTGTCAACCAAGGAATTCTATATTAATTTATTTTTCCTTTATTTTACCTTTAACTAGGCAAGTCAGTTTTAGAACAAATTCTTATTTACAATGACGTCCTAGGAACAGTGGGTTAACTGCCTAGTTCAGCGACAGAACAACAGATTTTTACCTTGTCAGCTCAGAGGATTCGATCCCAGCAACCATTTGGTTACCGGCCCAACGCGCTAGCCACTAGGCTACCTGTCACCCCATGTATATGCAGCAGATATAGTTTAGAAAGACTGATATAAACATATGAGGCACTCATAAGTTATAATATATACCATAACAGAGTTGAAAACAGTGATTAAATGAGGTAAACAAATTTGTAGTCTACATTTGACAGTTTCAATCTCACTCACTTGAACTTCCATCGACCTTGGCAACAGACACTGGCCTCAAGCCACCTGCAATGACTGTTGTGCCCGCTAGGCAGCAGTGTAGGGCCGTGGGTAATACTTATATACTTCATCTCTGACTCGGATGGTCAGAGATGACATAGCAGAGAGAGAGAGAGAGAAGCAGAGATGACATAGCAGAGACAGGGAAGCAGACAGGCAGAGCAGAGAGTGAGAGAAAGAGAGAGAGTAGCAAAGATTCAGAGCAGAAAGGGAGAGAGAAAGAGGCAGAGCAGAAAGGGAGAGAGAAAGAGAGATTCCTGGTATGTCTTAGAAAAATATCATAAAAAGAAAAAAGCCCAGAAACCCTCTCTCTTCATTCAGGGCAAACACGGCAAGTTTTCTTTGGCTAAGAGAGGATGGAGAGAATAATAGAGACAGGATGGAGAGAGGGAGGGGAGAGAGAGAGAGAGAGTATGGAGAGAATAATAGAGACAGGATGGAGAGGGAGAGAGGATGGAGAGAATAATAGAGACAGGATGGGGTGAGAGAGAGAGGGAGAGAGAATGGAGAGAATAATAGAGACAAGATGGAGAGGGAGAGGGGATGGAGAGAGAGAGAGAGAGAGAGTATGGAGAGAATAATAGAGACAGGATGGAGAGGGAGAGAGGATGGAGAGAGAGAGAGAGGATGGAGAGAGAGAGAGAGAGAGAGGGGATGGAGAGAATGGAGAGAATAATAGAGACAGGATGGAGAGAGAGAGAGAGAGAGATAGGTGGGGAGGATAGAGAGAGATAGAGAGGGGGGAGAGAATGGAGAGAATAATAGATACATGATGGAGAGAGAGAGAGGGAGGATGGAGAGAGAGAGAGAGAGAGGTGGGGAGAGGATGGAGAGAGATAGAGAGGGGGGAGAGGATGGAGAGAATAATAGAGACAGGATGGAGAGTGAGAGAGATAGAGAAAGAGAGAGGGGAGACCCTGGCTGTCCAGAGTTTTTTTTTTCCGCAGACAAACTGACATATGTTGGAATGAATGGGATGGTGTGTGTGTGTCTGTGTGTGTGTATGTGTGTGTGTGTTTGCGCATCTCTGTATTTGTGTGTGTGTGTGTGTGTGTGTGTGTGTGTGTGTGTGTGTGTGTGTGTGTGTGTGTGTGTGTGTGTGTGTGTGTGCGTGCATGCAGCACCAGAGTTTGCGAATGCAGCAATTGAACATTGAGTGCTGCTCGGGTCTGTCTCATCTCAGGGCTCGAGCTGGGACGTGAGCCGTTACCTATTCACAGAATAATAACGGTCGTCACAAGGCGAACCGTGTGTGTCTGTGTATTCTAGGTTATTGGTTGAAATATAAGATATGACACTTGCCATTGTGAAGAAGGAGAAGAAGAACTTACCTTCACCACTATACCAGTGTGCTCGTGATTAACCTGATGCCTATAAACTCATTAATTAATTAACACTTTAATGACAATAGGCTACATCTTAACATGTAGTTGCTGTTCATAATCTTTCTGTGTAATTTGAAGAGTCTATCCTCATATTTGGCCTTCAGTTCCAAGCAATGAAACAAATCCCGTTACGCACGCCCCCCATCGATTGTCTTTGGATCATTACCGTCTTCGGGAACCGGGTGGGCGAAACGGAGAACATCGATGAGTGACCGAGTGGTAAGAACAACTCTTGGAGCCACGCGCTGTGTTCCAAATCAGACAACATTCTAAATGGTCTCTTTATAATAAATAAATAACTATAAATAAGTATAGCTAAATAAATGAATCAATAAAAACGTCATCACCATCATCATATGCCCATTCGCACAGTTATTGGCGAATATGTCTGATTCAATGTAAGTGTATGGATCCCACACCCAGGCGAGAGGTTCGCAGTAGCGGGAACCCCCCCCCCCGTCTCTCGGGCGGGCCGCCAGGTCCCGCACGCTCCAACCCCGTCTTGTTCACTTTCCACCCCGCCTCGAAGAGAGAGGTGGGGAGGAGTTGGGCGTGTGTAGTCTGGTGTGTATGGTGGGGTTAGAGGGATGGGGGGGGGCTCAAGCTTGCCTAGCCGTCTCGTAGTTACGTGGGGAGGTGTTGCGGGGGGTTGGGGGGAACCGCTCTCTCTCGCTCCAACCCTGGCTGCCTGCCGGCGCGCAGCCTGCCTGTTACTATATAAACACATACTGAGAGAGGCTGCCTGCGCTTCTCACTACACACACTCAGAGAAACCTGTATGTGAAAGACAGATATAGTTCGAGAGGGACAGAGAGAGTGACACGACAGAGAGTGTGTGTGTGAGTGAGAGAACGAACGCTACTAGTTGGGAAAGAAGGTATAGGGAGACGACTAACGGTTGCCTAAAGCAGCATCAGAAGACTCGGTGACGGTCTCTCTCTGGCTCCACCGGGCTCCCGCGCGCTCTGCTGCAAGAACTAACTGCAAAACGGATTATTTCATTTTGTAATTTTTAAAAATTTATTTTTCTCTTCGTCTGCTTCTTGAATAACACTTTATTTTACAATCTTGAGAAAGATTTAAGCAGGTATAATAGTTTTTTTTTGCGGAATAGAGGGAGAGGGGTTATTTTGGCAAGGTTTTCCTCTACTTTCCATTTCTTGTAACTTTTTTAAAAAGAAAAGCCCCAGTTTATTTTCAGAATACTTTCCGAGACTCGCTCACTGTTTCCACGTGCGCTCTGAGAGCGGGACAAATACTTGTCAAACGGATCTTTTTTTATTTATTATCCCGTATTGTTATATTTTCTTATTTAGGGAAATTGACCTACAAAAAACAAACCAAAAATGAGATTTCAAACGTTAATTCATCAGTTTCCACTCTCGATGAATGCTCTCCTTCATTAAAGTTATTGAAGGTGACGTTTTTTAAAAGGACTTTGTAACATATTTCTTTACACACTGATTGATAACCTTGGAACTGCGAGAGGGGAGAGAGCTCAGCGCGTCATCTCCATTGAATTCTTATCTATTTCAACGACAACAAAAACGAGCATTTTTATAGTTATTTATTTCATAATCAATCAATTACAATCAATCAAGTCATTTTTTATCGATAACCATCGATATATTGATTGATCATCCTCAGAGCATTTCCAATTCCTTATACCTCAACTTCCCTCAACCTGCACAGTGATTTCCTCCTCCCCACCACCACCACTACCACCATCACCCAGACACCGACCCTTCCTCGCCATGCTATTCGATAACTTTGACCTGGTTTCAGCCTTGGCCACCCTAGCGGCCTGCGCCGTGTCCATGGTCCTCCTCCTAGTTGTGTCCCAGCAACTCTGGCAGCTCCGATGGACGTCGACCCGGGATAAGAACTGCAAGCTGCCGATGCCTAAAGGTTCCATGGGGTTCCCCATCATAGGAGAAACCTGCCACTGGCTCTTCCAGGTAAGACCGTCACAATATGTCTCTCTCTCGCTCTTGTCTTTCTGTCTGTGGATGTTTGCGGGTCTCTTTTTTTAATGATTTGTTTTACGCACGTGTCTCTGTCTGTCAGTGGGTCTTTCTAGCCATGTGGAGGTGTGCGGGTCCACGAGGTTCATCTCCCTCTGGTCTTTTCTTCTGCTGTTGGATGACCTGTTCCACGTCCAGTTAGTCATTTAGCTCTGGATAAGAGCGTCTGCTAAATGACTTAAATGTAAATGTAAATGTAATACACTCACATCGGATGTGTATCCTACACTCACTACACGGCCATGTGCGTCGTTTTGGTTTGTTTGTTGTTGATGTTATTTATCCTTATATAAGACTGAGTTCATGGTTAGGAGGTTAACGGTCAGGGGGGTAGGGTAGACTAGGTGTTAAGGTGAGAGTTGGTCTCTCTCGGTCTCTGTGCCTCCCTAGACCGGCTCCCTCCCCTCTCCTCGGTCTCTGTGTCTCCCTAGACTGGCTCCCTCTCCTCGGTCTCTGTGTCTCCCTAGACCGGCTCCCTCTCCTCGGTCTCTGTGCCTCCCTAGACCGGCTCCCTCTCCTCGGTCTCTGTGCCTCCCTAGACCGGCTCCCTCTCCTCGGTCTCTGTGCCTCCCTAGACCGGCTCCCTCTCCTCGGTCTCTGTGTCTCCCTAGACTGGCTCCCTCTCCTCGGTCTCTGTGTCTCCCTAGACCGGCTCCCTCTCCTCGGTCTCTGTGCCTCCCTAGACCGGCTCCCTCTCCTCGGTCTCTGTGCCTCCCTAGACCGGCTCCCTCTCCTCGGTCTCTGTGCCTCCCTAGACCGGCTCCCTCTCCTCGGTCTCTGTGCCTCCCTAGACCGGCTCCCTCTCCTCGGTCTCTGTGTCTCCCTAGACCGGCTCCCTCCCCTCTCCTAGCTGTCCCCGAGTCGCTTCATAACTTTAGCGCAAGGTCTAAATGTAGCATTTTGGAAGCGTCAAGTTACTGAAACACGAACCATTTTTTCTATTGTGGATGTGTGTGCACAGTCGTGCGTAATAGTTGTGTGAATGAAATATTTGGCAACTTATCCACAGCTTGTTTATATTGGTCACTCTAGCGCAGGCTAGAATTCATATCAAGACCCATAAGCATGAAGAACTTGGCTTTTTATTCAAGTGTTCAAACTACTAAACAGAATTTCATTCAACTTTAATGGATCCGTCACACAGTCAGTAGCTTCTTAATAGGTCCCATCAGCGTGATATGAAAAGATCGATAAAAAGGTTGCGCGTGGGGGGGGGGGGGTTAATATAATAGTGAACGTGTCGTTTTAAAAAGTGATTAGATTCATAGAACGACCCCGCGAGGCTGCACGTGAGTCCCGTCACTAAGTTGCACTTGTCAGCGCGCTGAGGTGTCCCAGGAGCGCGCGCACACACGCACAGAGCGAGAGAGCAAGACGGCACGTTGTGTGGGGCTTGAACTCTCGGTGCTCCGCTCCCTGCGTGCGCTTTCATTTATACACGGTGCGACGCGTTCCCGGAATGCGCCGGGGACGAACCGCGGCCAAGTTTATAGAGAGGGAGAGAAAACATTAACATCTCTCTCTCTCGCTCTCTCGCTTGGACAACTGACTTGTCAGTTAGGCTAAAACATGGAAAACCAGGCAATACAATGACACGTTTCTTTGGGTAAGTTTTCAGCTGTGCGCAACGTTAATAACTGCTATTAGTCACAGATATCCCCCCAAATCCAGTCCCGAGAGGTCAAAACGCAAAACTGGAACAGTGTGTGTTCTCCCTTTATGCCATTATATAATATTTCCAAGTAAAAAGCTTTGAAATGTGTCTGAATGCACTGAGATGCTTGTTGCGGGCTTGCATACTTCAGAGAGAGAGAGAGAGAATATATATATATGTAGAGAGAGAGAGACAGTTTGCCAGCTGTGTGTGTCTCTCTCTCTCTCTGTGTGTGTGTGTGTGTGTGTGTGTGTGTGTGTGTGTCTCTGTGTGTGTCTCTGTGTGTGTCTCTGTGTGTGTGTCTGTGTGTGTCTCTCTGTGTGTGTGTGTGTCTCTGTGTGTGTGTGTCTCTGTGTGTGTGTGTCTCTGTGTGTGTGTGTGTGTGTCTCTGTGTGTGTCTCTGTGTGTGTCTCTGTGTGTGTGTGTGTCTCTGTGTGTGTGTGTCTCTGTGTGTGTGTGTGTGTGTGTGTGTGTGTGTGTCTCTGTGTGTGTCTGTGTGTGTGTGTGTGTGTGTGTGTGTGTGTGTCTGTCTGTGTGTGTCTCTGTGTGTGTCTCTGTGTGTCTCTGTGTGTGTGTGTGTGTGTGTGTGTGTGTGTGTGTGTGTGTGTGTGTGTGTGTGTGTGTGTGTGTGTGTGTGTGTGTGTGCATTTGATTGATATATTTAAAAGCAATCACATCAGAAGAGAAACCTCCAGCCAAACTCCCTTCACTTCTCATTTACTTAGAGGGAAACGTCCTGATGGTTAGTTCTACCGCTCTGGTTAACGGGAGACGTGTGTGTGTGTGTGTCTGCTACCGTGCAAGCTCCCGGTAAATCGATCCGCTTACTCCCCCCTACCCCCTCTCCATCTCTGCCACGTCATCCTATCTCTCAAAAACTCACCCTTCACCACATAAACACAGTCACACACACACACACACACACACACACACACACACACACACACACACACACACACACACACACACACACACACACACACACACACACACACACACACACACACACACACACACACACACACACACACCATTCAAGCTCTCACAAGCATGTCCCGCCAATGTTCAGCATATCAATCCACAACTCGACAATACAGACTACAACCATCCACGTAGGCAATACAGACTACTGACTACAACCATCCAACTAGGCAATACAGACTACTGACTACAACCATCCAACTAGGCAATACAGACTACTGACTACAACCATCCAACTAGGCAATACAGACTACTGACTACAACCATCCAACTAGACAATACAGACTACTGACTACAACCATCCAACTAGACAATACAGACTACTGACTACAACCATCCAACTAGACAATACAGACTACTGACTACAACCATCCAACTAGACAATACAGACTACTGACTACAACCATCCAACTAGACAATACAGACTACTGACTACAACAACCATCCAACTAGACAATACAGACTACTGACTACAACCATCCAACTAGACAATACAGACTACTACTGACTACAACCATCCAACTAGACAATACAGACTACTGACTACAACCATCCAACTAGACAATACAGACTACTGACTACAACCATCCAACTAGACAATACAGACTACTGACTACAACCATCCAACTAGACAATACAGACTACTGACTACAACCATCCAACTAGACAATACAGACTACTGACTACAACCATCCAACTAGACAATACAGACTACTGACTACAACCATCCAACTAGACAATACAGACTACTGACTACAACCATCCAACTAGACAATACAGACTACTGACTACAACCCCCAACTAGACAATACAGACTACTGACTACAACCATCCAACTAGACAATACAGACTACTGACTACAACCATACAACTAGACAATACAGACTACTGACTACAACCCCCAACTAGACAATACAGACTACTGACTACAACCACCAACTAGACAATACAGACTACTGACTACAACCCCCAACTAGACAATACAGACTACTGACTACAACTAGACAATACAGACTACTGACTACAACCCCCAACTAGACAATACAGACTACTGACTACAACCACCAACTAGACAATACAGACTACTGACTACAACCATCCAACTAGACAATACAGACTACAACTAGACAATACAGACTACTGACTACAACTAGACAATACAGACTACAACCACCAACTAGACAATACAGACTACTGACTACAACCACCAACTAGACAATACAGACTACTGACTACAACCACCAACTAGACAATACAGACTACTGACTACAACCATCCAACTAGACAATACAGACTACAACTAGACAATACAGACTACTGACTACAACTAGACAATACAGACTACAACCACCAACTAGACAATACAGACTACTGACTACAACCACCAACTAGACAATACAGACTACTGACTACAACCATCCAACTAGACAATACAGACTACAACTAGACAATACAGACTACTGACTACAACCCCCAACTAGACAATACAGACTACAACTAGACAATACAGACTACTGACTACAACCCCCAACTAGACAATACAGACTACTGACTACAACCCCCAACTAGACAATACAGACTACTGACTACAACCACCAACTAGACAATACAGACTACTGACTACAACCCCCAACTAGACAATACAGACTACTGACTACAACCACCAACTAGACAATACAGACTACTGACTACAACCACCAACTAGACAATACAGACTACTGACTACAACCATCCAACTAGACAATACAGACTACAACTAGACAATACAGACTACTGACTACAACCCCCAACTAGACAATACAGACTACTGACTACAACCATCCAACTAGACAATACAGACTACAGACTACAGACTACAACTAGACAATACAGACTACAGACTACAACCATCCAACTAGACAATACAGACTACTGACTACAACCATCCAAATAGACAATACAGACTGCTGACTACAACCATCCAACTAGACAATACAGACTACAGACTACAACTAGACAATACAGACTACAACTAGACAATACAGACTACAACCATCCAACTAGACAATACAGACTACAGACTACAACCATCCAAATAGACAATACAGACTACTGACTACAACTAGACAATACAGACTACAACCATACAACTAGACAATACAGACTACTGACTACAACTAGACAATACGGACTACTGACTACAACTAGACAATACAGACTACTGACTACAACTAGACAATACAGACTACAACCACCAACTAGACAATACAGACTACTGACTACAACTAGACAATACAGACTACTGACTACAACTAGACAATACAGACTACAACCACCAACTAGACAATACAGACTACTGACTACAACTAGACAATACAGACTACAACCATCCAACTAGACAATACAGACTACTGACTACAACCATCCAACTAGACAATACAGACTACTGACTACCTCCAACTAGACAATACAGACTACTGACTACAACTAGACAATACAGACTACTGACTACAACTAGACAATACGGACTACTGACTACAACTAGACAATACAGACTACTGACTACAACCCCCAACTAGACAATACAGACTACTGACTACAACTAGACAATACAGACTACTGACTACAACCATCCAACTAGACAATACAGACTACTGACTACAACTAGACAATACAGACTACTGACTACAACTAGACAATACAGACTACTGACTACAACCATCCAACTAGACAATACAGACTACTGACTACAACCATCCAACTAGACAATACAGACTACTGACTACAACTAGACAATACAGGCTATTGACTACAACTAGACAATACAGACTACTGACTACAACTAGACAATACAGACTACTGACTACAACCATCCAACTAGACAATACAGACTACTGACTACAACTAGACAATACAGACTGCTGACTACAACTAGACAATACAGACTACAACCATCCAACTAGACAATACAGACTGCTGACTACAACCACCAACTAGACAATACAGACTACTGACTACAACTAGACAATACAGACTACTGACTACAACTAGACAATACTGACTACAACCATCCAACTAGACAATACAGACTGCTGACTACAACCACCAACTAGACAATACAGACTACTGACTACAACCATCCAACTAGACAATACAGACTGCTGACTACAACCACCAACTAGACAATACAGACTACTGACTACAACCACCCAACTAGACAATACAGACTACAGACTACAACCATCCAAATAGACAATACAGACTACTGACTACAACCATCCAACTAGACAATACAGACTACTGACTACAACTAGACAATACAGACTACAGACTACAACTAGACAATACAGACTACTGACTACAACTAGACAATACAGACTACTGACTACAACTAGACAATACAGACTACTGACTACAACCATCCAACTAGACAATACAGACTACTGACTACAACCATCCAACTAGACAATACAGACTACTGACTACAACTAGACAATACAGACTACTGACTACAACTAGACAATACAGACTACTGACTACAACTAGACAATACGGACTACTGACTACAACTAGACAATACAGACTACTGACTACAACTAGACAATACAGACTACTGACTACAACTAGACAATACAGACTACTGACTACAACTAGACAATACAGACTACTGACTACAACTAGACAATACAGACTACTGACTACAACTAGACAATACAGACTACTGACTACAACTAGACAATACAGACTACTGACTACAACCCCCAACTAGACAATACAGACTACTGACTACAACCATCCAACTAGACAATACAGACTACTGACTACAACTAGACAATACAGACTACTGACTACAACTAGACAATACAGACTGCTGACTACAACTAGACAATACAGACTACAACCATCCAACTAGACAATACAGACTGCTGACTACAACCACCAACTAGACAATACAGACTACTGACTACAACCATCCAACTAGACAATACAGACTGCTGACTACAACCACCAACTAGACAATACAGACTACTGACTACAACTAGACAATACAGACTGCTGACTACAACCATCCAACTAGACAATACAGACTACAGACTACAGACTACAACTAGACAATACAGACTACAGACTACAACCATCCAACTAGACAATACAGACTACTGACTACAACCATCCAAATAGACAATACAGACTGCTGACTACAACCATCCAACTAGACAATACAGACTACAGACTACAACTAGACAATACAGACTACAACTAGACAATACAGACTACAACCATCCAACTAGACAATACAGACTACAGACTACAACCATCCAAATAGACAATACAGACTACTGACTACAACTAGACAATACAGACTACAACCATACAACTAGACAATACAGACTACTGACTACAACTAGACAATACGGACTACTGACTACAACTAGACAATACAGACTACTGACTACAACTAGACAATACAGACTACAACCACCAACTAGACAATACAGACTACTGACTACAACTAGACAATACAGACTACTGACTACAACTAGACAATACAGACTACAACCACCAACTAGACAATACAGACTACTGACTACAACTAGACAATACAGACTACAACCATCCAACTAGACAATACAGACTACTGACTACAACCATCCAACTAGACAATACAGACTACTGACTACAACCATCCAACTAGACAATACAGACTACTGACTACAACTAGACAATACGGACTACTGACTACAACTAGACAATACAGACTACTGACTACAACCCCCAACTAGACAATACAGACTACTGACTACAACTAGACAATACAGACTACTGACTACAACCATCCAACTAGACAATACAGACTACTGACTACAACTAGACAATACAGACTACTGACTACAACTAGACAATACAGACTACTGACTACAACCATCCAACTAGACAATACAGACTACTGACTACAACCATCCAACTAGACAATACAGACTACTGACTACAACTAGACAATACAGGCTATTGACTACAACTAGACAATACAGACTACTGACTACAACCATCCAACTAGACAATACAGACTACTGACTACAACTAGACAATACGGACTACTGACTACAACTAGACAATACAGACTACTGACTACAACCCCCAACTAGACAATACAGACTACTGACTACAACTAGACAATACAGACTACTGACTACAACCATCCAACTAGACAATACAGACTACTGACTACAACTAGACAATACAGACTGCTGACTACAACTAGACAATACAGACTACAACCATCCAACTAGACAATACAGACTGCTGACTACAACCACCAACTAGACAATACAGACTACTGACTACAACTAGACAATACTGACTACAACCATCCAACTAGACAATACAGACTGCTGACTACAACCACCAACTAGACAATACAGACTACTGACTACAACCATCCAACTAGACAATACAGACTGCTGACTACAACCACCAACTAGACAATACAGACTACTGACTACAACCACCCAACTAGACAATACAGACTACAGACTACAACCATCCAAATAGACAATACAGACGACTGACTACAACCATCCAACTAGACAATACAGACTACTGACTACAACTAGACAATACAGACTACAGACTACAACTAGACAATACAGACTACTGACTACAACTAGACAATACAGACTACTGACTACTACTAGACAATACAGACTACTGACTACAACCATCCAACTAGACAATACAGACTACTGACTACAACCATCCAACTAGACAATACAGACTACTGACTACAACTAGACAATACAGACTACTGACTACAACTAGACAATACAGACTACTGACTACAACTAGACAATACGGACTACTGACTACAACTAGACAATACAGACTACTGACTACAACTAGACAATACAGACTACTGACTACAACTAGACAATACAGACTACTGACTACAACTAGACAATACAGACTACTGACTACAACTAGACAATACAGACTACTGACTACAACCCCCCAACTAGACAATACAGACTACTGACTACAACCATCCAACTAGACAATACAGACTACTGACTACAACTAGACAATACAGACTACTGACTACAACTAGACAATACAGACTGCTGACTACAACTAGACAATACAGACTACAACCATCCAACTAGACAATACAGACTGCTGACTACAACCACCAACTAGACAATACAGACTACTGACTACAACCATCCAACTAGACAATACAAACTGCTGACTACAACCACCAACTAGACAATACAGACTACTGACTACAACTAGACAATACAGACTGCTGACTACAACTAGACAATACTGACTACAACCATCCAACTAGACAATACAGACTGCTGACTACAACCACCAACTAGACAATACAGACTACTGACTACAACCACCAACTAGACAATACAGACTACTGACTACAACCATCCAACTAGACAATACAGACTACTGACTACAACCACCAACTAGACAATACAGACTACTGACTACAACCATACAACTAGACAATACAGACTACTGACTACAACCACCAACTAGACAATACAGACTACTGACTACAACCATACAACTAGACAATACAGACTACTGACTACAACCATCCAACTAGACAATACAGACTACAGACTACAACCATCCAACTAGACAATACAGACTGCTGACTACAACCATCCAACTAGACAATACAGACTGCTGACTACAACCACCCAACTAGACAATACAGGCTACAGACTACAACTAGACAATACAGACTACAGACTACAACTAGACAATACAGACTACAGACTACAACCATCCAACTAGACAATACAGACTACTGACTACAACTATCCAACTAGACAATACAGACTACTGACTACAACCCCCAACTAGACAATACAGGCTACTGACTACAACCATCCAACTAGACAATACAGACTACTGACTACAACCATCCAACTAGACAATACAGGCTACTGACTACAACTATCCAACTAGACAATACAGACTACTGACTACAACCACCAACTAGACAATACAGACTACTGACTACAACTAGACAATACAGACTACTGACTACAACTAGACAATACAGACTACTGACTACAACCCCCAACTAGACAATACAGACTACTGACTACAACCACCAACTAGACAATACAGACTACAGACTACAACCATCCAACTAGACAATACAGACTACAACCCCCAACTAGACAATACAGACTACTGACTACAACTAGACAATACAGACTACTGACTACAACTAGACAATACAGACTACTGACTACAACTAGACAATACAGACTACAGACTACAACCATCCAACTAGACAATACAGACTACAGACTACTGACTACAACTAGACAATACAGGCTACTGACTACAACCATACAACTAGACAATACAGACTACAGACTACAACCATCCAACTAGACAATACAGACTACTGACTACAACCATCCAACTAGACAATACAGACTACTGACTACAACCATCCAACTAGACAATACAGGCTACTGACTACAACCATCCAACTAGACAATACAGGCTACTGACTACAACTAGACAATACAGACTACTGACTACAACTAGACAATACAGACTACTGACTACAACCCCCAACTAGACAATACAGGCTACTGACTACAACCATCCAACTAGACAATACAGGCTACTGACTACAACCATCCAACTAGACAATACAGACTACTGACTACAACCACCAACTAGACAATACAGGCTACTGACTACAACCATCCAACTAGACAATACAGGCTATTGACTACAACTAGACAATAGAGACTGCTGACTACAACTAGACAATACAGGCTACTGACTACAACCTTCCAACTAGACAATACAGGCTATTGACTACAACTAGACAATAGAGACTGCTGACTACAACTAGACAATACAGGCTACAGACTACAACCATCCAACTAGACAATACAGACTACTGACTACAACCATCCAACTAGACAATACAGGCTACTGACTACAACCATCCAACTAGACAATACAGGCTACTGACTACAACCATCCAACTAGACAATGCAGGCTACTGACTACAACTAGACAATACAGACTACTGACTACAACCACCAACTAGACAATACAGGCTACTGACTACAACTAGACAATAGATACTGCTGACTACAACCATACAACTAGACATTACAGACTACTGACTACAACTAGACAATACAGACTACTGACTACAACTAGACAATACAGACTACAGACTACAACAATCCAACTAGACAATACAGACTACTGACTACAACCCCAAACTAGACAATACAGGCTACTGACTACAACCATCCAACTAGACAATTCAGACTACTGACTACAACTAGACAATACAGGCTACTGACTACAACTAGACAATACAGACTACTGACTACAACCATCCAACTAGACAATACAGACTACAACCATACAACTAGACAATACAGACTACTGACTACAACCACCAACTAGACAATACAGACTACTGACTACAACTAGACAATACAGACTACTGACTACAACCATACAACTAGACAATACAGACTACTGACTACAACCATACAACTAGACAATACAGACTACTGACTACAACCATACAACTAGACAATACAGACTACTGACTACAACCATACAACTAGACAATACAGACTACTGACTACAACCCCCAACTAGACAATACAGACTACTGACTACAACCATCCAACTAGACAATACAGACTACTGACTACAACCATCCAACTAGACAATACAGGCTACTGACTACAACCATCCAACTAGACAATACAGGCTACTGACTACAACTAGACAATACAGACTACTGACTACAACTAGACAATACAGACTACTGACTACAACCATCCAACTAGACAATACAGGCTACTGACTACAACCATCCAACTAGACAATACAGGCTACTGACTACAACCATCCAACTAGACAATACAGACTACTGACTACAACCACCAACTAGACAATACAGGCTACTGACTACAACTAGACAATACAGACTACTGACTACAACTAGACAATACAGACTACTGACTACAACCCCCAACTAGACAATACAGGCTACTGACTACAACCATCCAACTAGACAATACAGGCTACTGACTACAACCATCCAACTAGACAATACAGACTACTGACTACAACCACCAACTAGACAATACAGGCTACTGACTACAACCATCCAACTAGACAATACAGGCTATTGACTACAACTAGACAATAGAGACTGCTGACTACAACTAGACAATACAGGCTACTGACTACAACCTTCCAACTAGACAATACAGGCTATTGACTACAACTAGACAATAGAGACTGCTGACTACAACTAGACAATACAGGCTACAGACTACAACCATCCAACTAGACAATACAGACTACTGACTACAACCATCCAACTAGACAATACAGGCTACTGACTACAACCATCCAACTAGACAATACAGGCTACTGACTACAACCATCCAACTAGACAATACAGGCTACTGACTACAACTAGACAATACAGACTACTGACTACAACCACCAACTAGACAATACAGGCTACTGACTACAACTAGACAATAGATACTGCTGACTACAACCATACAACTAGACAATACAGACTACTGACTACAACTAGACAATACAGACTACAGACTACAACAATCCAACTAGACAATACAGACTACTGACTACAACCCCAAACTAGACAATACAGGCTACTGACTACAACCATCCAACTAGACAATACAGACTACTGACTACAACTAGACAATACAGGCTACTGACTACAACTAGACAATACAGACTACTGACTACAACCATCCAACTAGACAATACAGACTACAACCATACAACTAGACAATACAGACTACTGACTACAACCACCAACTAGACAATACAGACTACTGACTACAACTAGACAATACAGACTACTGACTACAACCATACAACTAGACAATACAGACTACTGACTACAACCATACAACTAGACAATACAGACTACTGACTACAACCATACAACTAGACAATACAGACTACTGACTACAACCATACAACTAGACAATACAGACTACTGACTACAACCCCCAACTAGACAATACAGACTACAGACTACAACCATACAACTAGACAATACAGACTACTGACTACAACCATACAACTAGACAATACAGACTACAGACTACAACTAGACAATACAGACTACTGACTACAACCATCCAACTAGACAATACAGGCTACTGACTACAACCATCCAACTAGACAATACAGGCTACTGACTACAACTAGACAATACAGACTACTGACTACAACTAGACAATACAGACTACTGACTACAACCCCCAACTAGACAATACAGGCTACTGACTACAACCATCCAACTAGACAATACAGGCTACTGACTACAACCATCCAACTAGACAATACAGACTACTGACTACAACCACCAACTAGACAATACAGGCTACTGACTACAACTAGACAATACAGACTACTGACTACAACTAGACAATACAGACTACTGACTACAACCCCCAACTAGACAATACAGGCTACTGACTACAACCATCCAACTAGACAATACAGGCTACTGACTACAACCATCCAACTAGACAATACAGACTACTGACTACAACCACCAACTAGACAATACAGGCTACTGACTACAACTAGACAATAGAGACTGCTGACTACAACTAGACAATACAGGCTACTGACTACAACCTTCCAACTAGACAATACAGGCTATTGACTACAACTAGACAATAGAGACTGCTGACTACAACTAGACAATACAGGCTACAGACTACAACCATCCAACTAGACAATACAGACTACTGACTACAACCATCCAACTAGACAATACAGGCTACTGACTACAACCATCCAACTAGACAATACAGACTACTGACTACAACCACCAACTAGACAATACAGACTACTGACTACAACTAGACAATACAGACTACTGACTACAACCATACAACTAGACAATACAGACTACTGACTACAACCATACAACTAGACAATACAGACTACTGACTACAACCATACAACTAGACAATACACCCTACTGACTACAACCATACAACTAGACAATACAGACTACTGACTACAACCCCCAACTAGACAATACAGACTACAGACTACAACCATACAACTAGACAATACAGACTACTGACTACAACCATACAACTAGACAATACAGACTACAGACTACAACTAGACAATACAGACTACTGACTACAACCATCCAACTAGACAATACAGACTACTGACTACAACCATCCAACTAGACAATACAGACTACAGACTACAACCATACAACTAGACAATACAGACTACTGACTACAACTAGACAATACAGACTACTGACTACAACCATCCAACTAGACAATACAGACTACAGACTACAACAATCCAACTAGACAATACAGACTACTGACTACAACCATCCAACTAGACAATACAGACTACAACCATACAACTAGACAATACAGACTACTGACTACAACCATACAACTAGACAATACAGACTACTGACTACAACCATCCAACTAGACAATACAGACTACTGACTACAACCATCCAACTAGACAATACAGGCTACTGACTACAACTAGACAATACAGACTACTGACTACAACTAGACAATACAGACTACAGACTACTGACTACAACTAGACAATACAGACTACAACCATCCAACTAGACAATACAGACTACTGACTACAACCATCCAACTAGACAATACAGGCTACTGACTACAACCCCCCAACTAGACAATACAGACTACTGACTACAACCATCCAACTAGACAATACAGGCTACTGACTACAACCATCCAACTAGACAATACAGACTACAGACTACAACCATCCAACTAGACAATACAGACTACTGACTACAACAATCCAACTAGACAATACAGACTACTGACTACAACCATCCAACTAGACAATACAGACTACTGACTACAACCATCCAACTAGACAATACAGACTACAGACTACAACCATCCAACTAGACAATACAGACTACTGACTACAACAATCCAACTAGACAATACAGACTACAGACTACAACCATCCAACTAGACAATACAGACTACTGACTACAACCATACAACTAGACAATACAGACTACTGACTACAACTAGACAATACAGACTACTGACTACAACCCCCAACTAGACAATACAGACTACTGACTACAACCATCCAACTAGACAATACAGACTACTGACTACAACTAGACAATACAGACTACTGACTACAACTAGACAATACAGACTACTGACTACAACCATACAACTCCATCCCCCTTGTTCCTCCTCCATCCCCCTGGTCCCTCCTCCATCCCCTTGTCCCCTCCTCCACCCCCCTTGTTCCTCCTCCATCCCCTTGTCCCTCCTCCATCCCCCTGGTCCCTCCTCCATCCCCCTGGTCCCTCCTCCATCCCCCTGGTCCCTCCTCCATCCCCCTTGTCCCTCCTCCATCCCCCTGGTCCCTCCTCCATCCCCCTGGTCCCTCCTCCATCCCCCTTGTTCCTCCTCCATCCCCCTGGTCCCTCCTCCATCCCCCTGGTCCCTCCTCCATCCCCCTTGTCCCCTCCTCCATCCCCTGGTCCCTCCTCCATCCCCTGGTCCCTCCTCCATCCCCCTGGTTCCTTCTCCATCCCCCTGGTCCCTCCTCCATCCCCCTTGTCCCTCCTCCATCCCCCTGGTCCCTCCTCCATCCCCCTGGTCCCTCCTCCATCCCCCTTGTCCCCTCCTCCATCCCCCTGGTCCCTCCTCCATCCCCCTGGTCCCTCCTCCATCCCCCTGGTTCCTTCTCCATCCCCCTGGTCCCTCCTCCATCCCCTTGTCCCTCCTCCATCCCCTGGTCCCTCCTCCATCCCCCTGGTCCCTCCTCCGTCCCCTCTTTTTCTCCACATCAGATGCTCCTGTCGTGTGTAGAGAGAGTGACATTGAATTGACATGTATTGTTAGACAGAGACAGACAGACAGACAGACAGACACAGACAGACAGACAGACAGACAGACAGACAGACAGACAGACAGACAGACAGACAGACAGACAGACAGACAGACAGACAGACAGACAGACAGACAGACAGACAGACAGACAGACAACCCACTCTCTCTTTACCTCAGAGTGGTGGCTTCTTGCTGATCCCTCTCTCTTCTGTTCTCACCACACACACACACACACACACACACACACACACACACACACACACACACACACACACACACACACACACACACACACACACACACACACACACACACTCACCTCCTCCAGTGTTCTGGGGTTACCTCTGTCCCACTCGCTGATCTGAATAAATATAATTATAGAGCTGTGTGTGTGTGTCTGTGTGTGTGTGTGTGTGTGTGTGTGTGTGTCTGTGTGTGTGTGTGTGTGTTTTGTGCTGTCGGCCTAATAAAGGAGTCATTTGTATAACATTTCCACTCGCTCCACAAAGGCTACATTTATAGTAGTCTGACCGACTCACACCAGTCCAATCTACACACACTGGGAGTCTTTAAAAAAAAAACCTTCCACCGTGTTTGGACTGGGGCGGTGGAAAAAAGTAGTTCCTTTTATTGAGCACCTCTATGAAATATCTGATACAATTTATTACTGCAGAATAAAATAAAGTATTGAGAGAGAATGGTGGCTTCTGGGAGAGAGGCAAGCACGCAGTCTATATACAGTGTTGTAACGATGTGCAAATAGTTGAAGTACAAAAGGGAAAATAAATAAACATAAATATGGGTTGTATTTACAGTGGTGTTTGTTCTTCACTGGTTGCCCTTTTCTTGTGGCAACAGGTCACAAATCTTGCTGCTGTGATGTCACACTGTGATATTTCACCCAGTAGATATGGGAGTTTATCAAAATTGGGTTTGTTTTCAAATTCTTTGTGGATCTGTGTAATCTGAGGGAAATATGTGTCTCTAATATGGTCATACATTTGGCAGGAGGTTAGGAAGTGTAGCTCAGTTTCCACCTCATTTTGTGGGCAGTCTGCACATAGCCTGTCTTCTCTTGAGAGCCATGTCTGCCTACGGCGGCCTTTCTCAATAGCAAGGCTATGCTCACTGAGTCTGTACTTAGTCAAAGATTTCCTTAATTTTGTGTCAGTCTCTCTCTCTCTCTCTCTTTTTCTGTGTGTCTTAATGTATTTGTGTGTCTCTCGCTTTCCCTCTGTCACTCTCTCTGTCTCTCTACTGAGTGATGGAGAAGTGGGGCCTGGTTTTGGTTGCCGCAGGGGTGTGTGTGTGTGTGTCTGTGTGTGTGTGTACACTGTACAACATATAGGGGTGTTCCACATGCACAGGGTACAAGGGTCTCTTTCACTCTCTGTTATTGCACTGCCATGCACACCGGTAGTGTGTGCTTTCTCTCTCCCCCAATCTATCTCTCTCTCCCCAATCTCTGTCTCCCTCTCCCCCCCCTCTCTCTCCCTTGACCTCTTGGCCCACGTTTGAAGTCTGTTTTTGGAATAAGAGACAGAAGGAGAGAGGAGAGGAGAAGGAGAGAGGGGAACAGAGGAGGAGAGAGGGGAGGAAAGAGGGCAAGAGGGGAGGAGAGGGAAAGAGAGGAGGAGAGGAGGAGAGGAGGAGAGGAGGAGAGGGAAAGAGAGGAGGAGAGGAGGAGAGGAGGAGAGGATGAGAGAGGGCAAGAGAGGAGGAGAGGGAAAGAGAGGAGGAGAGGAGGAGAGAGGGCAAGAGAGGAGGAGAGGAGGAGAGAAGGAGAGAGGGGAAGAGAGGAGGAGAGGGCAAGAGAGGAGAAGAGGGCAAGAGAGGGGGAGAGAGGAGGAGAGAGGGCAAGAAAGGAGGAGAGAGGAGGAGAGGGCAAGAGAGGAGGAGAGGGCAAGAGAGGGGGAGAGAGGAGGAGAGAGGGCAAGAGAGGAAGAGAGGAGGAGAGAAGGAGAGAGGGGAAGAGAGGAGGAGAGGGAAAGAGAGGAGGAGAGAAGGAGAGAGGGCAAGAGAGGAGGAGAGGGAAAGAGAGGAGGAGAGGAGGAGAGAGGGCAAGAGAGGAGGAGAGAGGAGGAGAGAGGGAGAGAGGAGAGAGAGGGCAAGAGAGGAGGAGAGGAGGAGAGAAGGAGAGAGGGGAAGAGAGGAGGAGAGGGCAAGAGAGGAGAAGAGGGCAAAGAGGGGGAGAGAGGAGGAGAGAGGGCAAGAAAGGAGAGAGAGAGGAGGAGAGGGCAAGAGAGGGGGAGAGAGGAGGAGAGAGGGCAAGAGAGGAAGAGAGGAGGAGAGAAGGAGAGAGGGGAAGAGAGGAGGGAGAGGGCAAGAGAGGAGAAGAGGGCAAGAGAGGGGGAGAGAGGAGGAGAGAGGGCAAGAAAGGAGGAGAGAGGAGGAGAGGGCAAGAGAGGAGGAGAGGGCAAGAGAGGGGGAGAGAGGAGGAGAGAGGGCAAGAAAGGAGGAGAGGGCAAGAGAGGAGGAGATGGCAAGAGAGGAGGAGAGGGCAAGAGAGGAGGAGAGGGCAAGATAGGAGGAGAGAGGAGGAGAGGGCAAGAGAGGAGGAGAGGGCAAGAGAGGAGGAGAGGAGGAGAGAGGGCAAGAGAGGAGGAGAGGGAAAGAGAGGAGGAGAGAAGGAGAGAGGAGGAGAGAGGGCAAGAGAGGAGGAGAGTGCAAGAGAGGGGGAGAGAGGAGGAGAGAGGGCAAGAGAGGAAGAGAGGGTAAGAGAGAAGGAGAGGGCAAGAGAGGAGGAGAGAGGGCAAGAGAGGAGGAGAGGGCAAGAGAGGAGGAGAGGGCAAGAGAGGAGGAGAGGGCAAGAGAGGAGGAGAGGGCAAGAGAGGAGGAGAGGGCAAGAGAGGAGGAGAGAGGGCAAGAGAGGAGGAGAGAGGAGGAGAGATGGCAAGAGAGGAGGAGAGGGCAAAAGAGGAGGAGAGAGGAGGAGAGAGGAGGAGAGGGCAAAAGAGGAGGAGAGAGGAGGAGAGGGCAAGAGAGGAGGAGAGAGGAGGAGAGGGCAAAAGAGGAGGAGAGAGGAGGAGAGGGCAAGAGAGGAGGAGAGAGGGCAAGAGAGGAGGAGAGATGGCAAGATAGGAGGAGAGAAGGAGAGAGGGGAAGAGAGGAGGAGAGGGCAAGAGAGGAGGAGAGAGGGCAAGAGAGGAGGAGAGGAGGAGAGGAGGAGAGAGGGCAAGAAAGGAGGAGAGAGGAGGAGAGGGCAAGAGAGGAGGAGAGGGCAAGAGAGGAGGAGAGGGCAAGAGAGGAAGAGAGGAGGAGAGAGGGCAAGAAAGGAGGAGAGAGGAGGAGAGGGCAAGAGAGGAGGAGAGGGCAAGAGACGGCAAGAGAGGAAGAGAGGGCAAGAGAGGAGGAGAGGGCAAAAGAGGAGGAGAGAGGAGGAGAGAGGGCGAGAGAGGAGGAGAGAGGGCAAGAGAGGGCAAGAGAGGAGGAGAGAGGGCAAGAGAGGAGGAGAGAAGGAGAGAGGGGAAGAGAGGAGGAGAGAGGGCGAGAGAGGGCAAGAGAGGAGGAGAGAAGGAGAGAGGGGAAGAGAGGAGGAGAGAGGGCAAAAGAGGAGGAGAGAGGAGGAGAGAGGGCAAGAGAGGAGGAGAGAGGGCAAGAGAGGAGGAGAGGGCAAGAGAGGAGGAGAGGGCAAGAGAGGAGGAGAGGAGGAGAGAGGGGAAGAGAGGAGGAGAGGAGGAGAGATGGCAAGAGAGGAGGAGAGGGCAAGAGAGGAGGAGAGAAGGAGAGAGGGGAAGAGAGGAGGAGAGATGGCAAGAGAGGAGGAGAGGGCAAGAGAGGAGGAGAGGGCAAGAGAGAAGGAGAGGGCAAGAGAGGAGGAGAGGGCAAGAGAGGAGGAGAGGGCAAGAGAGGAGGAGAGGAGGAGAGGGCAAGAGAGGAGGAGAGGGCAAGAGAGGAGGAGAGAAGGAGAGAGGAAGAGAGGAGGAGAGAGGGCAAGAGAGGAGGAGAGGGCAAGAGAGGAGGAGAGGGCAAGTAAGGAGGAGAGAAGGAGAGAGGGCAAGAGAGGAGGAGAGAGGGCAAGAGAGGAGGAGAGAAGGAGAGAGGGCAAGAGAGGGCAAGAGAGGAGGAGAGATGGCAAGAGAGGAGGAGAGAAGGAGAGAGGGCAAGAGAGGGCAAGAGAGGAGGAGAGATGGCAAGAGAGGAGGAGAGAAGGAGAGAGGAGGAGAGAAGGAGAGAGGGGAAGAGAGGAGGAGAGAAGGAGAGAGGGCAAGAGAGGAGGAGAGAAGGAGAGAGGAGGAGAGAAGGAGAGAGGGCAAGAGAGGAGGAGAGAAGGAGAGAGGAGGAGAGAAGGACAGAGGGGAAGAGAGGAGGAGAGGGCAAGAGAGGAGGAGAGATGGCAAGAGAGGAGGAGAGGAGGAGAGGGCAAGAGAGGAGGAGAGGGCAAGAGAGGAGGAGAGAAGGAGAGAGGAGGAGAGAAGGAGAGAGGGGAAGAGAGGAGGAGAGGGCAAGAGAGGAGGAGAGGGCAAGAGAGGAAGAGAGGGCAAAAGAGGAAGAGAGGAGGAGAGAGGAGGAGAGGGCAAGAGAGGAGGAGAGGGCAAGAGAGGAGGAGAGGGCAAGAGAGGAGGAGAGAAGGAGAGAGGGCAAGAGAGGAGGAGAGAAGGCAAGAGAGGAGGAGAGAAGGAGAGAGGGCAAGAGAGAAGGAGAGAAGGAGAGAGGGCAAGAGAGGAGGAGAGAAGGCAAGAGAGGAGGAGAGAAGGAGAGAGGGCAAGAGAGGAGGAGAGGGGAAGAGAGAGAGACAGAGAGAGAGAGAGAGAGAGAGAGAGAGAGACAGAGAGAGATACAGAGAGAGACAGAGAGAGACAGAGAGAGAGAGAGAGAGAGAGAGAGAGGGAGAGAGAGAGAGAGAGCGATCCAAGGGCCGCATCCCATTGAATCTTTCCTGGATTCCTTGCATCCTTTCTCCTCAACTCCTTCTCAAAGTCTCCAATACGGTTGAGATAGAGGTGGCGAGAGAGAATGCAAGGAATCCTTGGAAATAACAATTGTGACGGAGCCAAAGTTATCTATGCTAATGCTAATCTGCCTAATACAAGAAATGTGGAAGAGAGGAGACCAACAAGAAGAGTGTGTGTTTGCAGCGCCGTCGAGTCGAGAGGTGAACAAACAGGATGTAACTCCCTGCTAAAATTAGCCTTGAAAATAACCAACCATTTACACCCAAACACACACACATAACACACACACACCCAAACACACACACACACACACACACACACACACACACACACACACACACACACACACACACACACACACACACACACACACACACACACACACACACACACACACACACACACATAACACACA
>NC_088407.1:9198050-9208050 GCF_034236695.1 Oncorhynchus nerka
TTTCTGTGTGTGTGTGTGTTTGTGCTTTGGGCAATAGGGGTGAGTTAAATCAGAGACTGATGTTTTGCTCGACGCGAAACTCTTTCTGTCCTTCTCTGCCTCCTTTCACAAACATTACATCATATCCCTCCTTGGGTCTGTTTAAGACTGGATCCTTATAGAGCGGCAACCGTTCAGGGCTACGTCTGTTTAAGACGGGATCCTTAGGCCTGCAGCCGTAAGACGTGTTAATCAGCTAGTGAGATCACCAATGAATTCATCGCTCGTCCCTGAACCCTTAACCCCGCCTTAGTAGGCAACAACACGCGATCGGGATTGGTCACTTGCTGCTCCTTGAACTGGTTTTCTTGAGTTTGACTCGGTTATTCGCTTTCAGCGAGAGTAAAGAAGACAGGAGAGATGGATGAAAACCTAAATCGATGTTTCCTAACAGCCCCCTCCACCCCCCCCCCCAAACCCTCCTTTCCTTTTCCTCATTCAGGGTTCGGCGTTCCACGCATCGCGGAGGCAAAAGTACGGTAACGTCTTCAAGACCCACCTTTTGGGACGCCCCCTGATCCGGGTCACCGGTGCGGAGAACGTCCGGAAGGTTCTAATGGGAGAGCACACGTTGGTCAGCGTGGACTGGCCTCAGAGCACCTCGACCCTACTGGGACCCAACTCACTGGCTAACTCTATAGGAGATATACACCGCAAGAGACGAAAGGTAATACACACACACACACACACACACACACACACACACACACACACACACACACACACACACCCTACTGACACACACACACACACACAACACACACACACACACACACACACACACACACACACACACACACACATATACACATATACACATCCAGGTATAGAATGAGGCTCCTTGTGCATCAGAGAGCAGTCAGACTAATCGCAGGTCATTATAGGGGCTTGTGTACAGGGGGCCTCCAGGACCCCCAGAGCCAGGGGAGCATGGCCCAGATTACACCCCACTGACCCCCTCACCCTCCCTGGGTACAGCGGTGGTAACATGAGCCCTTCCCTGGAGGAATCAAGAGATACACACAGAACCACTCTGTTTCTAGATGGGACAATGACTGGGGAGAGGGTGGGTTTGGGCAGGGTGTGTGTGTGTGTGTGTGTGTGTGTGTGTGTGTGTGTGTGTGTGTGTGTGTGTGTGTGTGTGTGTGTGTGTGTGTGTGCGTGCGTGCGTGCATGTGTGTGGGCGTGTGTGTGGTGTGTGTGTGTGTGTGTGTGTGTGTGTGTGTGTGTGTGTGTGTGTGTGTGTGTGTGTGTGTGTGTGTGTGTGTGTGTGTGTGTGTGTGTGTGTGGGCGCCCAGGGGATAAGAGGATAATGAGGAGAGAGTAAAAGTGTAATTTCCTGTAATGGGCCTGGCACTGAACAGAGAGAGAGAGAGAGAGAGTGAAGGGGAGAGGTAGAGAGGGGTGAGAGAGAGAGGGCGAGCTAGAGAGAGGTGAGGGAGAGAGAGAGGGCGAGGTAGAGAGAGGTGAGGGAGAGAGAGTGTGGGGGAGAGGTAGAGAGAGGTGAGGGAGAGAGAGAGAGTGAGGGGGAGAGGTAGAGAGAGGTGAGAGAGGGAGAGAGGGCGAGGTAGAGAGAGGTGAGGGAGAGAGAGTGAGGGGGAGAGGTAAAGAGAGGTGAGAGAGAGAGAGTGAGGGGGAGAGGTAGAGAGAGGTGAGGGAGAGAGAAGGTGAGGGGAGAGAGAGGTGAGGGAGTGAGGGGGAGAGGTAGAGAGAGGTGAGGGAGAGAGAGAGTGAGGGGAGAGGGAGAGAGAGAGACAGCTGAGGGGGGGAGAGAGACAGGTGAGGAGGAGAGGGAGAGAGAGAGGAGGGGGTAAGGAGAGAAAGTGGGGAGAGGACAGATAGGTAATCAGGAGAGAGGGAGACGGTGAGGCTGGAGAGGTATTCACTCTCTCTGCTTTCACTCTCTCGTTCTTTTCTCTCTCTGGGTAGATAAGGGGTTGGATAGGTGGAAGCCATTCCGTTCTCACGGCCCAAATAGACTGTCCCACTCTCAGACACACACACACACACAAACACACACACACACACACACACACACACACACACACACACACACACACACACACACACACACACACACACACACACACACACACACACACACACACACACACACACACACACACACACAGTGGTTGGCTGCAGGTTCTTTAGTGTCCAGCAGAGGGAAACATAATTGACCTCGTCTTATTGCTGAGAGGTGGAATGGGGGGTTAAAAAGAGAGATACATTGACAAAGAGAAAGAAAATAGATGTTTTTTTTTAAAAGGGCGGGGAGAGGTGGGAGTGTAGACTGTTGGGAGAGATACAGAGAGAGAGAGAGAGACAGCGAGAGAGACAGAGAGAGAGAGTCAGAGAGAGACAGAGAGAGAGAGACACAGAGAGAAACACAGAGAGAGAGAGACAGAGAGACACAGAGAGAGAGACAGAGAGAGAGAGACAGAGAGAGAGAGAGACAGAGAGAGATACAGAGAGAGAGAGACAAAGAGATACAGAGAGAGAGAGAGAGAGACACAGAGAGAGAGAGACAGATAGAGATGGAGAGAGAGAGATGGAGAGAGAGACACAGAGAGAGACACAGAGAGGGATGGAGAGAGAGACACAGAGAGAGATGGAGAGAGAGACAGATAGAGCTGGAGAGAGAGAGAGAGAGAGAGAGAGAGAGAGAGAGAGATACAGAGACAGAGAGAGAGAGATACAGAGAGAGATGGAGAGAGAGAGATGGAGAGAGAGACACAGAGAGAGACACAGAGAGAGACACAGAGAGGGATGGAGAGAGAGACACAGAGAGAGATGGAGAGAGAGACAGATAGAGCTGGAGAGAGAGAGAGAGAGAGAGAGAGAGAGAGAGAGAGAGAGACAGAGACACATAGAGAGAGAGACAGAGAGAGAGACACAGAGAGAGAGCGAGAGAGAGACAGAGAGAGAGAGAGAGACAGAGACAGAGAGAGAGAGAGAGACAGAGACACATAGAGAGAGAAAACAGAGAGTTTAAATAATAAAGGACTGTGGAACCAACACTGATCAGTTTCATGTTCTTTAGAACATATGGAAATCATTACATGTATAGAGGACCGCACTACATACAACTCTCTAGGATGGAGGGATGACTGGAGGGATGGAGGGATGGAGGGGTGACTGGAGGGATGGAGGGATGACTGGAGGGATGGAGGGATGGAGGGATGGAGGGATGACTGCAGGGATGGAGGGATGACTGGAGGGATGGAGGGATGGAGGGATGGAGGGATGGAGGGATGGAGGGATGGAGGGATGACTGGAGGGATGGAGGGATGGAGGGATGACTGGAGGGATGGAGGGATGGAGGGATGGAGGGATGACTGCAGGGATGGAGGGATGACTGGAGGGATGGAGGGATGGAGGGATGACTGCAGGGATGGAGGGATGACTGGAGGGATGGAGGGATGACTGGAGGGGTGGAGGGATGACTGGAGGGGTGGAGGGATGGAGGGATGACTGCAGGGGTGGAGGGATGACTAGAGGAGTGGAGGGATGGAGGGATGACTGGAGTGGAGGGGTGGATGGAGGGATGACTGGAGGAGTGGAGGGATGACTGGAGGGATGGAGGGATGACTGCAGGGGTGGAGGGATGACTGGAGGAGTGGAGGGATGGAGGGATGACTGGAGGAGTGGAGGGATGACTGGAGTGGTGGAGGGATGGAGGGATGGAGGGATGACTGGAGGGATGGAGGGATGACTGGAGGGGTGGAGGGATGACTGGAGGGGTGGAGGGATGACTGGAGGGGTGGAAGGATGACTGGAGGGATGGAGGGATGGAGGGATGACTTCAGGGATGGAGGGATGACTGGAGGGATGGAGGGGTGGAGGGATGACTTCAGGGATGGAGGGATGACTGGAGGGATGGAGGGATGACTGGAGGGATGGAGGGGTGACTGCAGGGGTGGAGAGATGACTGGAGGGGTGGAGGGATGACTGGAGGGATGGAGGGATGACTGGGGGATGGAGGGATGACTGGAGGGGTGGAGGGATGACTGGAGGGATGGAGGGATGACTGGAGGGGTGGAGGGATGACTTCAGGGATGGAGGGATGACTGGAGTGTTGGAGGGATGACTGGAGGAGTGGAGGGATGACTTCAGGGATGGAAGGATGAGTGGAGTGTAAGGATGGAGGGATGGAGGGATGACTGGAGGGATGGAGGGATGGAGGGATGGAGGGATGACTGCAGGGATGGAGGGATGACTGGAGGGATGGAGGGATGGAGGGATGACTGCAGGGATGGAGGGATGACTGGAGGGATGGAGGGATGACTGGAGGGGTGGAGGGATGACTGGAGGGGTGGAGGGATGGAGGGATGACTGCAGGGGTGGAGGGATGACTAGAGGAGTGGAGGGATGGAGGGATGACTGGAGTGGAGGTGTGGATGGAGGGATGACTGGAGGAGTGGAGGGATGACTGGAGGGATGACTGCAGGGGTGGAGGGATGACTGGAGGAGTGGAGGGATGGAGGGATGACTGGAGGAGTGGAGGGATGACTGGAGTGGTGGAGGGATGGAGGGATGGAGGGATGACTGGAGGGATGGAGGGATGACTGGAGGGGTGGAGGGATGACTGGAGGGGTGGAGGGATGACTGGAGGGGTGGAAGGATGACTGGAGGGATGGAGGGATGGAGGGATGACTTCAGGGATGGAGGGATGACTGGAGGGATGGAGGGGTGGAGGGATGACTTCAGGGATGGAGGGATGACTGGAGGGATGGAGGGATGACTGGAGGGATGGAGGGATGACTGCAGGGGTGGAGAGATGACTGGAGGGGTGGAGGGATGACTGGAGGGATGGAGGGATGACTGGGGGATGGAGGGATGACTGGAGGGGTGGAGGGATGACTGGAGTGTTGGAGGGATGACTGGAGGAGTGGAGGGATGACTTCAGGGATGGAAGGATGAGTGGAGTGTAAGGATGGAGGGATGACTGGCACAGTTCTCTTTTGGCCAACATTTATACAAGAAACTTAACACCGATGAGATATAGACAGGGCTGTACATTACATTACAACCGATGAGATATAGACAGGGCTGTACATTACATTACAACCGATGAGATATAGACAGGGCTGTACATTACATTACAACCGATGAGATATAGACAGGGCTGTACATTACATTACAACCGATGAGATATAGACAGGGCTGTATATTACATTACAACCGATGAGATATAGACAGGGCTGAACATTACAACCGATGAGATATAGACAGGGCTGAACATTACAACCGATGAGATATAGACAGGGCTGAACATTACATTACAACCGATGAGATATACACAGGGCTGTACATTACATTACAACCGATGAGATATAGACAGGGCTGAACATTACATTACAACCGATGAGATATAGACAGGGCTGTACATTACAACCGATGAGATATAGACAGGGCTGTATATTACAACCGATGAGATATAGACAGGGCTGAACATTACAACCGATGAGGTATAGACAGGGCTGAACATTACAACCGATGAGATATAGACAGGGCTGAACATTACATTACAACCGATGAGATATAGACGGGGCTGAACATTACATTACAACCGATGAGATATAGACAGGGCTGTACATTACAACCGATGAGAAATAGACAGGGCTGTATATTACAACCGATGAGATATAGACAGGGCTGTATATTACAACCGATGAGATATAGACAGGGCTGTACATTACAACCGATGAGATATAGACAGGGCTGTATATTACAACCGATGAGATATAGACAGGGCTGAACATTACATTACAACCGATGAGATATAGACAGGGCTGAACATTACATTACAACCGATGAGATATAGACAGGGCTGTACATTACAACCGATGAGATATAGACAGGGCTGAACATTACATTACAACCGTTGAGATATAGACAAGGCTGAACATTACAACCGATGAGATATAGACAGGGCTGTACATTACAACCGATGAGATATAGACAGGGCTGAACATTACAACCGATGAGATATAGACAGGGCTGTACATTACAACCGATGAGATATAGACAGGGCTGAACATTACATTACAACCGATGAGATATAGACAGGGCTGTACATTACAACCGATGAGATATAGACAGGGCTGAACATTACAACCGATGAGATATAGACAGGGCTGTATATTACAACCGATGAGATATAGACAGGGCTGAACATTACAACCGATGAGGTATAGACAGGGCTGAACATTACAACCGATGAGATATAGACAGGGCTGAACATTACATTACAACCGATGAGATATAGACGGGGCTGAACATTACATTACAACCGATGAGATATAGACAGGGCTGTACATTACAACCGATGAGAAATAGACAGGGCTGTATATTACAACCGATGAGATATAGACAGGGCTGTATATTACAACCGATGAGATATAGACAGGGCTGAACATTACAACCGATGAGATATAGACAGGGCTGTATATTACAACCGATGAGATATAGACAGGGCTGAACATTACATTACAACCGATGAGATATAGACAGGGCTGAACATTACATTACAACCGATGAGATATAGACAGGGCTGTACATTACAACCGATGAGATATAGACAGGGCTGAACATTACATTACAACCGTTGAGATATAGACAAGGCTGAACATTACAACCGATGAGATATAGACAGGGCTGTACATTACAACCGATGAGATATAGACAGGGCTGAACATTACAACCGATGAGATATAGACAGGGCTGTACATTACAACCGATGAGATATAGACAGGGCTGAACATTACATTACAACCGATGAGATATAGACAGGGCTGTACATTACAACCGATGAGATATAGACAGGGCTGAACATTACAACCGATGAGATATAGACAGGGCTGTACATTACAACCGATGAGGTATAGACAGGGCTGTACATTACAACTGATGAGATATAGACAGGGCTGAACATTACAACCGTTGAGATATAGACAGGGCTGTACATTACAACCGATGAGATATAGACAGGGCTGAACATTACAACCGATGAGATATAGACAGGGCTGAACATTACAACCGATGAGATATAGACAGGGCTGAACATTACAACCATTGAGATATAGACAGGGCTGTACATTACATTACAACCGATGAGATATAGACAGGGCTGAACATTACATTACAACCGATGAGATATAGACAGGGCTGTACATTACAACCGATGAGATATAGACAGGGCTGTATATTACAACCGATGAGATATAGACAGGGCTGAACATTACAACCGATGAGGTATAGACAGGGCTGAACATTACAACCGATGAGATATAGACAGGGCTGAACATTACATTACAACCGATGAGATATAGACGGGGCTGAACATTACATTACAACCGATGAGATATAGACAGGGCTGTACATTACAACCGATGAGAAATAGACAGGGCTGTATATTACAACCGATGAGATATAGACAGGGCTGTATATTACAACCGATGAGATATAGACAGGGCTGTACATTACAACCGATGAGATATAGACAGGGCTGTATATTACAACCGATGAGATATAGACAGGGCTGAACATTACATTACAACCGATGAGATATAGACAGGGCTGAACATTACATTACAACCGATGAGATATAGACAGGGCTGTACATTACAACCGATGAGATATAGACAGGGCTGAACATTACATTACAACCGTTGAGATATAGACAAGGCTGAACATTACAACCGATGAGATATAGACAGGGCTGTACATTACAACCGATGAGATATAGACAGGGCTGAACATTACAACCGATGAGATATAGACAGGGCTGTACATTACAACCGATGAGATATAGACAGGGCTGAACATTACATTACAACCGATGAGATATAGACAGGGCTGTACATTACAACCGATGAGATATAGACAGGGCTGAACATTACAACCGATGAGATATAGACAGGGCTGTATATTACAACCGATGAGATATAGACAGGGCTGAACATTACAACCGATGAGGTATAGACAGGGCTGAACATTACAACCGATGAGATATAGACAGGGCTGAACATTACATTACAACCGATGAGATATAGACGGGGCTGAACATTACATTACAACCGATGAGATATAGACAGGGCTGTACATTACAACCGATGAGAAATAGACAGGGCTGTATATTACAACCGATGAGATATAGACAGGGCTGTATTTTACAACCGATGAGATATAGACAGGGCTGAACATTACAACCGATGAGATATAGACAGGGCTGTATATTACAACCGATGAGATATAGACAGGGCTGAACATTACATTACAACCGATGAGATATAGACAGGGCTGAACATTACATTACAACCGATGAGATATAGACAGGGCTGTACATTACAACCGATGAGATATAGACAGGGCTGAACATTACATTACAACCGTTGAGATATAGACAAGGCTGAACATTACAACCGATGAGATATAGACAGGGCTGTACATTACAACCGATGAGATATAGACAGGGCTGAACATTACAACCGATGAGATATAGACAGGGCTGTACATTACAACCGATGAGATATAGACAGGGCTGAACATTACATTACAACCGATGAGATATAGACAGGGCTGTACATTACAACCGATGAGATATAGACAGGGCTGAACATTACAACCGATGAGATATAGACAGGGCTGTACATTACAACCGATGAGGTATAGACAGGGCTGTACATTACAACTGATGAGATATAGACAGGGCTGAACATTACAACCGTTGAGATATAGACAGGGCTGTACATTACAACCGATGAGATATAGACAGGGCTGAACATTACAACCGATGAGATATAGACAGGGCTGAACATTACAACCGATGAGATATAGACAGGGCTGAACATTACAACCATTGAGATATAGACAGGGCTGTACATTACATTACAACCGATGAGATATAGACAGGGCTGAACATTACATTACAACCGATGAGATATAGACAGGGCTGTACATTACAACCGATGAGATATAGACAGGGCTGTATATTACAACCGATGAGATATAGACAGGGCTGAACATTACAACCGATGAGGTATAGACAGGGCTGAACATTACAACCGATGAGATATAGACAGGGCTGAACATTACATTACAACCGATGAGATATAGACGGGGCTGAACATTACATTACAACCGATGAGATATAGACAGGGCTGTACATTACAACCGATGAGAAATAGACAGGGCTGTATATTACAACCGATGAGATATAGACAGGGCTGTATATTACAACCGATGAGATATAGACAGGGCTGTACATTACAACCGATGAGATATAGACAGGGCTGTATATTACAACCGATGAGATATAGACAGGGCTGAACATTACATTACAACCGATGAGATATAGACAGGGCTGAACATTACATTACAACCGATGAGATATAGACAGGGCTGTACATTACAACCGATGAGATATAGACAGGGCTGAACATTACATTACAACCGTTGAGATATAGACAAGGCTGAACATTACAACCGATGAGATATAGACAGGGCTGTACATTACAACCGATGAGATATAGACAGGGCTGAACATTACAACCGATGAGATATAGACAGGGCTGTACATTACAACCGATGAGATATAGACAGGGCTGAACATTACATTACAACCGATGAGATATAGACAGGGCTGTACATTACAACCGATGAGATATAGACAGGGCTGAACATTACAACCGATGAGATATAGACAGGGCTGTATATTACAACCGATGAGATATAGACAGGGCTGAACATTACAACCGATGAGGTATAGACAGGGCTGAACATTACAACCGATGAGATATAGACAGGGCTGAACATTACATTACAACCGATGAGATATAGACGGGGCTGAACATTACATTACAACCGATGAGATATAGACAGGGCTGTACATTACAACCGATGAGAAATAGACAGGGCTGTATATTACAACCGATGAGATATAGACAGGGCTGTATAT
>NC_088407.1:9213050-9235550 GCF_034236695.1 Oncorhynchus nerka
CTCTCTCTCTCTCTCTCCTCTTCCTACCTCTCTCTCTCTCTCTCTCTCTCTCTCTCTCTCTCTCTCCTCCCCCTCCCCCTCTCCCCCAGGTCTTTTCCAAGGTGTTCAGTCATGAGGCTCTGCAGTCCTACCTCCCTAAGATCCAGCAGGTGATCCAGGAGTCACTGAGGCTGTGGAGCTCCAACCCAGAACCCATCAACGTCTACAGGTGACTTCTAAAACCCACTCCAGCTAGAAGAGCCCCCCCCACCACACACACACACAGAGCAAGCAGAACCTGAAGCAGTAGTGCAGTGGTTAGGAGAAACTCCCTTGGAAGGATGAAACCTGGAGAGGAACCCTGATTGTTTATAGATACCATCCTCTGTCTGAAGATACCTTCCTGGACTCTCACTGATTGGTTGACTGAGTGATTGACTGATTGGTTGACTGATTGGTTGACTGATTGGTTGACTGATTGGTTGACTGATTGGCTGACTGATTGGCTGACTGATTGGTTGACTGATTGGTTGGTTGACTGATTGGTTGACTGATTGGTTGACTGATTGGCTGACTGATTGGTTGACTGATTGGTTGACTGATTGGTTGACTGATTGGTTGACTGAGTGATTGACTGATTGGTTGACTGATTGGTTGACTGATTGGTTGACTGATTGGTTGACTGATTTGCTGACTGATTGGCTGACTGATTGGTTGACTGATTGGCTGACTGATTGGTTGACTGAGTGATTGACTGATTGGTTGACTGATTGGTTGACTGATTGGTTGACTGATTAATTGACTGCTTCCCCCAGGGAATCCCAGAGGCTGTTGTTTCACATGGCAGTGAGGGTGTGGTTGGAGCTTCAGGGTCTTCAGCCTACATAAAGGCTACATAGGGCTACGTAGGGTTGCTATGTCTGGTTATTAACCCCTCCCCCCCTCCCTCCCTCCCCCAGGGAATCCCAGAGGCTGTCGTTCCACATGGCAGTGAGGGTACTGCTGGGGTTCAGAGTAGCAGACGAGGAGATGAGACATCTGTTCAACACCTTCCAGGAGTTTATAGACAACATCTTCACCTTACCCATAGACCTGCCTTTCAGTGGATACAGGAAGGTACAAACAGCACTTTGATAACAGACAAATACACATATGCCTGGATTTAATCTGATCAACGAGAGGCTGACGTAAATCAACTGTAATTAGACCTGAGGCTGTTCTGACTTGAAGCTGTTGTGAAACCGTACTGTGTAATTCAACACATTCCATTCTTGTTTGTCACACACATCACTGACCACATGTCTCTGTGGGGTTTTGACTTTTGTAGGGTATCCGTGCCAGGGACACACTGCAGAAAGGAATAGAAAAAGCCATCAGGGAGAAACCCCTCTCTTCCCAGGGGAAGGATTATAGCGACGCACTTGATATCTTGCTGGAGAGCGCAAAAGAGAACGGCACTGAACTCACCATGCAGGAACTCAAGGTAGGAACCTTTCTTTCCTAGGAACCCTCTACCTCGCTACTCTCTCTACCTCGCTACCTCTCTCTACCTCGCTACCTCTCTCTACCTCTCTACCTCTCTACCTCTCTACCTCTCTCTACCTCTCTCTACCTCTCTTTACCTCTCTACCTCTCTACCTCTCTCTACCTCTCTTTACCTCTCTACCTCTCTACCTCTCTCTACCTCGCTACCTCTCTCTACCTCTCTACCTCTCTTTACCTCTCTACCTCTCTTTACCTCTCTACCTCTCTACCTCTCTCTACCTCGCTACCTCTCTCTACCTCGCTACCTCTCTACCTCGCTACCTCTCTCTACCTCGCTACCTCTCTCTACCTCTCTACCTCTCTTTACCTCTCTACCTCTCTCTACCTCTCTACCTCTCTCTACCTCGCTACCTCTCTCTACCTCTCTACCTCTCTCTACCTCTCTACCTCTCTCTACCTCGCCACCTCTCTCTACCTCTCTACCTCTCTCTACCTCTCTACCTCTCTCTACCTCTCTTTACCTCTCTACCTCTCTACCTCTCTACCTCTCTTTACCTCTCTACCTCTCTACCTCTCTACCTCTCTACCTCTCTCTACCTCGCCACCTCTCTCTACCTCGCCACCTCTCTCTACCTCTCTACCTCTCTTTACCTCTCTACCTCTCTACCTCTCTACCTCTCTACACCTCGCTACCTCTCTCTACCTCGCTACCTCTCTCTACCTCGCCACCTCTCTCTACCTCTCTACCTCTCTCTACCTCTCTACCTCTCTTTACCTCTCTACCTCTCTACCTCTCTACCTCTCTTTACCTCTCTACCTCTCTACCTCTCTACCTCTCTACCTCTCTCTACCTCGCCACCTCTCTCTACCTCGCTACCTCTCTCTACCTCTCTACCTCTCTTTACCTCTCTACCTCTCTACCTCTCTTTACCTCTCTACCTCTCTACCTCTCTACCTCTCTCTACCTCGCCACCTCTCTCTACCTCTCTACCTCTCTCTACCTCTCTACCTCTCTCTACCTCGCTACCTCTCTCTACCTCTCTACCTCTCTCTACCTCGCTCTACCTCTCTACCTCTCTTTACCTCTCTACCTCTCTACCTCTCTTTACCTCTCTACCTCTCTACCTCTCTACCTCTCTCTACCTCGCTACCTCTCTCTACCCCTCTACCTCTCTCTACCTCGCCACCTCTCTCTACCTCTCTACCTCTCTCTACCTCGCCACCTCTCTCTACCTCTCTACCTCTCTACCTCTCTACCTCGCTACCTCTCTCTACCTCTCTTTACCTCTCTACCTCTCTACCTCTCTACCTCTCTCTACCTCGCTACCTCTCTCTACCTCGCTACCTCTCTCTACCTCGCCACCTCTCTCTACCTCTCTACCTCTCTTTACCTCTCTACCTCTCTACCTCTCTACCTCTCTACCTCTCTCTACCTCGCTACCTCTCTCTACCTCGCTACCTCTCTCTACCTCGCCACCTCTCTCTACCTCTCTACCTCTCTCTACCTCTCTCTACCTCTCTACACCTCGCTACCTCTCTCTACCTCGCTACCTCTCTCTACCTCTCTACCTCTCTCTACCTCGCTACCTCTCTCTACCGCGCTACCTCTCTCTACCTCTCTACCTCTCTACCTCGCTACCTCTCTCTACCTCGCTACTTCTCTCTACCTCTCTACCTCTCTCTACCTCGCTACCTCTCTACCTCTACCTCTCTACCTCGCTACCTCTCTACCTCTCTACATCGCTACCTCTCTACCTCGCTACCTCTCTCTACCTCGCCACCTCTCTCTACCTCGCTACCTCTCTCTACCTCGCCACCTCTCTCTACCTCGCTACCTCTCTCTACCTCGCTACCTCTCGCTACCTCTCTCTACCTCGCTACCTCTCTCTACCTCGCTACCTCTCTCTACCTCGCTACCTCTCTCTACCGCTCTCTACCTCGCTACCTCTCTCTACCTCTCTCTACCTCTCTACCTCTCTACCTCTCTACCTCTCTCTACCTCTCTCTACCTCTCTACCTCTCCAAGTCTCCTTTAAGGTTTGTAAAATGCTTTCAGCTTTACAGGCTGAAAGTCACCATGGCTGTTTCCCAAAGGACACCCTACTCCCTATATAGTGCACTACTTTAGACCCTATTCCCTATATAGTGCACTACTTTAGACCAGGGCTGGCACCCTATTCCCTATATAGTGCACTACTTTAGACCAGGACTGGCACCCTATTCCCTATATAGTGCACTACTTTAGACCAGGGCTGGCACCCTATTCCCTATATAGTGCACTACTATAGACCAGGGCTGGCACCCTATTCCCTATATAGTGCACTACTTTAGACCAGGACTGGCACCCTATTCCCTATATAGTGCACTACTTTAGACCAGGACTGGCACCCTATTCCCTACATAGTGCACTACTATAGACCAGGGCTGGCACTATTCCTACATAGTGCACTACTATAGACCAGGGCTGGCACCCTATTCCCTAATAGTGCACTACTTTAGACCAGGACTGGCACCCTATTCCCTACATAGTGCACTACTTTAGACCAGGACTGGCACCCTATTCCCTATATAGTGCACTACTTTAGACCAGGACTGGCACCCTATTCCCTATATAGTGCACTACTTTAGACCAGGACTGGCACCCTATTCCCCTACATAGTGCACTACCATGTAAGTGCAGACCGAGGCCGTCAGCACCAGATCACACCAATGTATGAACAGCTCCTGATGTGCACTAAAACCTAAAACCCAACTCAACAACCCAACTTTACTGTACATATATCCCAGAGATATATGATGGATCATTTCTGGATTGTCTCACTTTGTAACACTGCCTTTAAATAAAGGTGCAATCCAATAACAATAAGCTCCTCCATTGCTATTTTTACATTGGTTTAAAGTTGGATATCTGACTAGTATCACAGATCAATGTATTGGATATCTGACCAGTATCACAGATCAATGTCTTGGATATCTGACCAGTATCACAGATCAATGTATTGGATATCTGACTAGTATCACAGATCAATATATTGGATATCTGACTAGTATCACATATCACCCTGACTAGTATCACAGATCAATGTATTGGATATCTGACTAGTATCACAGATCAATGTCTTGGATATCTGACCAGTATCACAGATCAATATATTGGATATCTGACTAGTATCACAGATCACCCTGACTAGTATCACATATCACCCTGACTAGTATCACATATCAATGTATTGGATATCTGACTAGTATCACAGATCAATGTATTGGATATCTGACTAGTATCACAGATCAATATATTGGATATCTGACTAGTATCACATATCACCCTGACTAGTATCACATATCACCCTGACTAGTATCACATATCACCCTGACTAGTATCACATATCACCCTGACTAGTATCACATATCACCCTGACTAGTATCACATATCACCCTGACTAGTATCACATATCACCCTGACTAGTATCACAGATCACCCTGACTAGTATCACATATCACCCTGACTAGTATCACATATCACCCTGACTAGTATCACAGATCACCCTGACTAGTATCACATATCACCCTGACTAGTATCACATATCACCCTGACTAGTATCACATATCACCCTGACTAGTATCACATATCACCCTGACTAGTATCACATATCACCCTGACTAGTATCACAGATCACCCTGACTAGTATCACAGATCACCCTGACTAGTATCACAGATCACCCTGACTAGTATCACAGATCAATGTATTGGATATCTGACTAGTATCACAGATCAATGTATTTCAGAAGCGATATCGGTGCTATAGTGTAGTTGTAATATCAGTTTTCCTACAGATGACCTCATCCTAATGAACACATCTCTCCTCTTCCTCTTCCTCTCGTCTCCAGGAGGCGACCATTGAGCTGATCTTCGCAGCGTTTGCCACCACGGCCAGTGCCTCCACCTCTCTCATCATGCAGCTCCTACGCCACCCTGCCGTGCTGGAGAAGTTACGAGAGGAACTCCGGACCAGGGGGATCCTCCACAACGGCTGTCTGTGCGAGGGGGAACTGGGTCTGGACACCATCGTTAGTCTGAAATATCTGGACTGTGTGATTAAGGAGGTGCTGAGGCTCTTCACACCCGTGTCTGGGGGTTATAGGACGGCCCTGCAGACCTTTGAACTAGACGTGAGTGTTATATTTGTATTGTGTCATCTGTTAATCTCTCTCTCTCTCCCTTCCCATCTTGTCTTCTTGTGTTTTCTTGTCTTTTGTCTATTTTGTCTTGTCCGTTGTCTTGTCTTGTCCGTTGTCTTGTCTTATATTTTGTCTTGTCCGTTGTCTTGTCTTATATTTTGTCTTGTCCGTTGTCTTGTCTTATATTTTGTCTTGTCCGTTGTCTTGTCTTATATTTTGTCTTGTCCGTTGTCTTGTCTTATATTTTGTCTTGTCCGTTGTCTTGTCTTATATTTTGTCTTGTCCGTTGTCTTGTCTTGTCCGTTTTCTTGTCTTGTCTTATATTTTGTCTTTTCCGTTGTCTTGTCCGTTGTCTTGTCTTATATTTTGTCTTGTCCGTTGTCTTGTCTTATATTTTGTCTTGTCCGTTGTCTTGTCTTATATTTTGTCTTGTCCGTTGTCTTGTCTTGTCCGTTTTCTTGTCTTGTCTTATATTTTGTCTTGTCCGTTGTCTTGTCCGTTGTCTTGTCTTATATTTTGTCTTGTCCGTTGTCTTGTCTTATATTTTGTATAGTCCGTTGTCTTGTCTTATATTTTGTCTTGTCCGTTGTCTTGTCCGTTTTCTTGTCTTGTCTTATATTTTGTCTTGTCCGTTGTCTTGTCTTGTCCGTTGTCTTGTCTTATATTTTGTCTTGTCCGTTGTCTTGTCTTATATTTTGTCTTGTCTGTTGTCTTGTCTTATATTTTGTATTGTCCGTTGTCTTGTCTTATATTTTGTCTTGTCCGTTGTCTTGTCTTATATTTAGTCTTGTCCGTTGTCTTGTCTTATATTTTGTCTTGTCCGTTGTCTTGTCTTATATCTTATATTTTGTCTTGTCATTTGTCTTGTCTTGTCTTATATTTTGTCTTGTCCGTTGTCTTGTCTTCTCTTATATTTTATCTTGTCATTTGTCTTGTCTTATATGTTGTCTTGTCTTATATGTTGTCTTGTCTGTTGTCTTGTCTGTTGTCTTGTCTTGTCTGTTGTCTTGTCTGTTGTCTTGTCTTGTCTGTTGTCTTGTCTGTTGTCTTGTCTGTTGTCTTGTCTTGTCTGTTGTCTTGTCTGTTGTCTTGTCTGTTGTCTTGTCTGTTGTCTTGTCCGTTGTCTTGTCTTGTCTGTTGTCTTGTCCGTTGTCTTGTCTTGTCTGTTGTCTTGTCTGTTGTCTTGTCTGTTGTCTTGTCTGTTGTCTTGTCTTGTCTGTTGTCTTGTCTGTTGTCTTGTCTGTTGTCTTGTCTGTTGTCTTGTCCGTTGTCTTGTCTGTTGTCTTGTCCGCTGTCTTGTCTGTTGTCTTGTCTGTTGTCTTGTCTTGTCTGTTGTCTTGTCTGTTGTCTTGTCTGTTGTCTTGTCCGTTGTCTTGTCTGTTGTCTTGTCCGCTGTCTTGTCTGTTGTCTTGTCTGTTGTCTTGTCCGTTGTCTTGTCTTTGTAAATGACTCTTCCTCGTTTCTCTCTCTCTGTCCCCAGGGGGTACAGATCCCGAAGGGTTGGAGTGTGATGTACAGCATCAGAGACACACACGATACCTCCTCCGTCTTCAAGGACGTGGACGCCTTCGACCCCGACCGATTCTCCCAGGAACGCAGCGAAGACAAGGAGGGACGCTTCCACTACCTCCCGTTCGGCGGCGGCATCCGCTCCTGTCTCGGGAAACAGCTCGCCACTCTCTTCCTCCGTATACTGGCCATCGAGCTGGCCAGCACCAGCCGGTTTGAGTTGGCGACCCGGAATTTTCCTCGAGTGGTGACGGTGCCGGTGGTTCACCCGGTGGACGGGTTGAAGGTGAAGTTCTACGGTCTGGATTCTAACCAGAACGAGATTCCGGCCGATCTACTAGCCGACATCAAAACGGAAGAGCTGCTGGGAGCCGCGGTGTAGATCGTTGATTTTGGATTGGACGAAGCACGGGTGAAGGAGGAAGGGAGGGATGGAATAGAGGGAGGAGAAATGAGAGAGAGGAGGATGGATGGAGGACATGGCAGAGAGAATAAAAGGAGGATGGGAGGTCAGGACTGATCTAGCATCCTCCCCCCATTTTGCTGATATCTTGGAATGTTGGATGTCTCCGTTGAACTCTAAAAAGGAACATTCTGAATTCCGATTCCTTCTCTTTTGTCGCGTTATTGTTAGGTCATTGGAACTTTCTGGGAGACTAAGAAGAAGAACAGAGGCTGCCAAAAAAAAAGTGTATAATCTCTATTCCGTTTGTTTTCCAAGAAATATACAAAACTACGTATAAAATGAAAAGTAATGTAATATAATGAATGAATTAAAAAACAGGAGATTTAATGTTGAGAGAAGTTATGTTAGGATTCTTACGGGGAGTGTATTTGGATTAGAGGGATGGATGGAGGTAGGGAAGAACGAATGACATAATGGGATAAAACAGGGTATAATGATTTAAGAAGCTTAGGGAAAGGATAACAGACAGGAGAATCTAAACAGGAGAGAGAGAGAGAGAGACTCTTAAAGTGAATGAAACATCCAGCGCTAGAGAGAGAAGGGTCAGAGGTGGGTTCATACACACTTGTATATATCAAGGTGCTCCAAATCCAGTCCTGGCAAGTGGTAAGGTTTTACAGGCTTTTCTTCCAGCCATATGCTCTAACACACGTCTCTCAAACAATCTATCAACCTATCAACTATCACGATTAGTTAAGTGAGGCGTTTTTACCCGGAAAATGGACTATAATTCTCCAGGATGGGGTTGAAGCAGAGACCCCCTGCTATAAAGGACTTCAGGGAGAATGCGAAAGAGAGACTCAAAACCTGGAAAGGACTTTAGGATTGTGTGTTAATAGCTCAGGTGTGGAAGGGGATCTTTCATTGGACGTATTTTCATATCTTCATTTTTTTTATTACTCAACCTGCACATAAGAGTTGTTCCCAATCATCCTCCTTCCCCTTCAAACCCTCGAATCTGTGCTATGATGTCATCTGTGCTATGATGTCATCTGTGCTATGATGTCATCGGACGATGTGTCCGTGTGTCCGTCGCTTGGCCTGATATCTGCCTCTTTGCTTGACTGGATGTGTTACGGACATAAAGGAGAACCATTTTTCTAAAGCTTATCAGAATCGTCTAAGCTGGAGGAAGAATGATAGAGAGAAAGAGAAGGGGAGATAAAGAAAGAGAAGAAGAGATAAAGAAAGAGAAGACGACAGGGAGAGATAAAGAGAGAGGGGAAGAGAGGGAGAGATAGAGGAGAGGAGACCTATATACTTGCTGCTTGAGAGTTGCTTGGTTTTTGTTTTTGTATTTCAGTTGGAGCAGAGTGTTGTTGTACTCTGTGGGACGTGAAGGTGACATTTTGACTAGCTGCTCCTCTTTATCAACACAAAAAATGCTAAATTGATTTAAAGAAAAATCTAAACTTTATTAGCTAATGAGATTTAACAACGTGAGACGATTGCACAATCAGAATCATTTTTTGGAACTTATTACTAACCCCAACACCAGGAAATGTCCATCATGGATACGGAGAGAAAATACTTCCAAAACAAAACTACTTCCTCTATAACTCATCAAAAGAACACTTAGAACTTAATGAACATTCCGGAACTCACAAGCATTCCGGAATTCACAAGCATTCTGGAACTCACAAGAATTCTGGAACTCACAAACATTCTGGAACTCACAAACATTCTGGAACTCACAAACATTCTGGAATTCACAAGCATTCTGGAACTCACAAGCATTCTGGAACTCACAAACATTCTGGAACTCACAACATTTTTGGAATTCACAAACATTCCGGAACATTCTGGAACATTCTGAAACAAAATCCCGGAATCCTTGGACAATTGGGAGTTTTATCTGGAGGGAGCTAGGGACCCAGGGACTGTTGGGAAAAGCTTCTATAAATGATATTCTACTACCGTCTTCTACAGATATATAATGTCTATAGTGTTGAAGACGTATATATTCTGGGACCAACTACACCACTGATTGTCTACACATACTATAAGTACAGTGAGCTGCTTGTGTGTTTCTACATGACAGTTATAGAAGTGCTATCATATATTGAGATTCCTCGACATTTCTCGTTTTTTTATTGTATTTTAAAATTGTATTTAGCAAATATTTTGTATTTTGTGAAAAGCAAAGAGGGAGTTCTGTTTATTCTGATTCTTGTGTTTAGTAAGTAAGCCATGAGTTAACACCTGTTCTATCTAATACCCTAATATTATTATTGACTATTAATATTTCTTATTGTAATAAAATATTATTATTTTAAGTTGCCATTTTTATTATATTTCCAGAGTTTTAGTATAAATGTCAAAAGTCTGTTTGTTGGTAAATATCTTTATATTTAGTACGATATGAATTATTTCAGTTATATTGTAAAACAGCGTTGAATATGTTAATATTGTTTATTGTAATAATTATTCTTATTTTGGGTTATTATTATAATTATCATTATAATTATTATACTAATAATTATTATTATTATCACCACATTCATTTATCATTCATATTAAGAAGACAATTACTTGCGAGGTTCAGTATTGAAGTGTCACATGGCTTCATTGGTTATTTTCTCTGATGTGTCCCATTTGACACCCTATTCCCTATACAGTGCACTACTTTTGATCAGAGTCCTATGGTAAGTAGTGAACTAATTAGGGACTAGGGTGTCATTTGCGATGCAAGTCTATCGCTGTCTGTCTGTCTGTCTTTCTGTACATAATGTGTATTTCATTTTACAGATCCCAACAATTCACTTAGTTCAAATATGAATGTTTTTCAACTGTGATTCTTAAATGTACTCCTGTAATAAAATATAATGTGAAAATTAAGACTAACGATTATTTCAATTGTCCGATGTCAACTGATAAATCAATAGTTCTCTGTCGATTATTTAGCTGTCCAGATACCCGAGGGACACATCAACAATCAGCCAAACAAGTTGGTGGTTTCTCTGTTCTGTGGTTTCCATGGTTGCACGATTCCGTGGTTCTGTGATTCCGTGGTTCTGTAGTTCTAATGCCCCACTTTTACAAGGTTCTTCTCAGGGCTCCAGGGATGAGCGACATAAGCGGTCAGCCCTCGCTTATTTACACATCTTTTATTTTTTTAGGAACTCAATCGGCGTCTCAACTTTCTATTGAGAGTTAAAATAGTAGAATACACAAGGAGAAATTTGAACATCAGCAGTTGTTCTCCTATGTCAGACACTGACAGTCACTCTCGATTGGTAAATCTAGCCAGCTATCTAAAAATAGCGAAATGGGTAGAATTTTAGTAAATTAGCAGCAAAAGATTTTTTTAAATATCTGAGCCACATGGCAAAATTAGTAGAATTGCATGAAATTTGTTCGGAACCCCAACCAAATCTCTTAGGGCCTCCATATGGCTAGATCCTTGTTTCTTCTATGGTTCCTGAAAGACCCTGAGCCGACCCTGTTTCTTCTGTAGTTCCTGAAAGACCCTGAGCCGACCCTGTTTCTTCTGTAGTTCCTGAAAGACCCTGAGCTGACCCTGTTTCTCCTCATCGTCATGAAAGACCCTGAGCCGACCCTGTTTCTTCTGTAGTTCCTGAAAGACCCTGAGCCGACCCTGTTTCTTCTCATCGTCATGAAAGACCCTGAGCCGACCCTGTTTCTTCTCATCGTCATGAAAGACCCTGAGCCGACCCTGTTTCTTCTGTGGTTCCTGAAAGACCCTGAGCCGACCCTGTTTCTTCTGTAGTTCCTGAAAGACCCTGAGCGGACCCTGTTTCTTCTGTGGTTCCTGAAAGACCCTGAGCTGACCCTGTTTCTTCTCATCGTCATGAAAGACCCCCTCCATGTTGGTCACAGAGGGAGAGACGCAGGTTGTGTGTGTGTGTGTGTGCCTGTGTGTGTCTGTGTGTGTGTGTGTGTGTCTCTGTTTGTGTGTGTCTGTGTGTGTGTGTGTGTGTGTCTCTGTTTGTGTGTGTCTGTGTGTGTGTGTGTGTCTCTGTTTGTGTGTGTCTGTGTGTGTGTGTTTGTGCACGTTTAGATGTGTGTATGGGTGAGGAACTACAATATGTTACTCTACCATTGCTTCATAACCACAAACAAATCTTTTGATGAACAGAATCAATCATGTAACACAACCACAGTTGACCCTCAACACTGGAGCTCCCCAGGGGTGCGTGCTCAGTCCCCTCCTGAATCAATCATGTAACACAACCACAGTTCCTACTGAAGGACAACAGAACAATACACTCATGTCAATGTAGTCTTTGTTTGGGTTCATAGATTCAGGACCAGAACAACATATTTGTTTTTACATAGAAACATTGGGGACAAAACTCGATGTTGCTCAAAACATCATCCGTAATTTGACATGCCGACCGGGCGTGCGTCATCGTCCGCATGCTGATATTGTCCATTCACATCAGACGCGATCAGGACACGCAGGTTGAAATATAAAAAACAAACTCTCAACCATACTATATTAATTTGGGGACAGGTTGATAAGCATTAAACCTTTTGGCTAGCTAGCTTGCTATTGCTAGCTCATTTGTCCTGGGATATAATTTTTTTTATGAAACTAGGCAAGTCAGTTAAGAACAAATTCTTATTTACAATGACAGCCTACGGGAGAACAGTGGGTTAACTGCCTTGTTCAGATGCAGAACAACATATTTTTATCTTGTCAGCTCAGGGATTTGATCCAGCAACCTTTCGGTTACTGGCCCAACGCTCCAACCACTAGGCTACCTGCTCTAACCTCTAGGCTACCTGCTCTAACCACTAGGCTACCTGCTTTAACCACTAGGCTACCTGCTCTAACCAATAGGCTACCTGCTCTAACCACTAGGCTACCTGCTCTAACCACTAGGCTACTTGCTCTAACCACTCGGCTACTTGCTCTAACCACTAGGATACCTGCTCTAACATGAGGCTACCTGCTCTAACCACTAGGCTACCTGCTCTAACCACTAGGCTACCTGCTCTAACCACTAGGATACCTGCTCTAACCACTTGGATACCTGCTCTAACACGAGGCTACCTGCTCTAACCACTAGGCTACCTGCTCTAAATAATAGGCTACCTGCTCTAACCACGAAGCTACCTGCTCTAACTACTAGGCTACCTGATCTAACCACTAGGCTACTGGGTTGCATTGGGTTGTTATTTTACCTGAAATACACAAGGTTCTCTACTCTGAAATAAACAAGGTCCTCTACTCTGAAATACACAAGGTTCTCTACTCTGAAATACACAAGGTTCTCTACTCTGAAATACACAAGGTCCTCTACTCTGAAATACACAAGGTTCTCTACTCTGAAATACACAAGGTCCTCTACTCTGAAATACACAAGGTTCTCTACTCTGAAATACACAAGGTCCTCTACTCTGAAATACACAAGGTCCTCTACTCTGAAATACACAATGTTCTCTACTCTGAAATACACAAGGTTCTCTACTCTGAAATACACAAGGTCCTCTACTCTGAAATACACAAGGTTCTCTACTCTGAAATACACAAGGTTCTCTACTCTGAAATACACAAGGTTCTCTACTCTGAAATACACAAGGTCCTCTACTCTGAAATACACAAGGTTCTCTACTCTGAAATACACAAGGTTCTCTACTCTGAAATACACAAGGTCCTCTACATTGACAATTACTCCACAGCTAAAAGGGTAAACCGAGTTTGTTTCTAGTAACCTCTCCTCATTCAGTCTTCCAGTAACCTCTCCTCCTCCAGTCTTCTAGTAATCTCTCCTCTCCTCTTTCAGTCTTCTAGTAACCTCTCCTCTCCTCCTTCAGTCTTCTAGTAACCTCTCCTCCTTCAGTCTTCTAGTAACCTCTCCTCTCCTCCTCCAGTCTTCTAGTAACCTCTCCTCCTTCAGTCTTCTAGTAACCTATCCTCCTTCAGTCTTCTAGTAACCTCTCCTCTCCTCCTTCAGTCTTCTAGTAACCCCTCCTCTCCTCCTTCAGTCTTCTAGTAACCTCTCCTCCTTCAGTCTTCTAGTAATCTCTCCTCTCCTCCTTCAGTCTTCTAGTAACCTCTCCTCTCCTCATTCAGTCTTCTAGTAACCTCTCCTCCTTCAGTCTTCTAGTAACCTCTCCTCCTCCAGTCTTCTAGTAACCTCTCCTCATTCAGTCTTCTAGTAACCTCTCCTCCTTCAGTCTTCTAGTAACCTCTCCTCCTTCAGTCTTCTAGTAATCTCTCCTCTCCTCCTTCAGTCTTCTAGTAACCTCTCCTCTCCTCCTTCAGTCTTCTAGTAACCTCTCCTCCTTCAGTCTTCTAGTAATTTCTCCTCCTTCAGTCTTCTAGTAATCTCTCCTCTCCTCCTTCAGTCTTCTAGTAACCTCTCCTCCTTCAGTCTTCTAGTAACCTCTCCTCCTTCAGTCTTCTAGTAATCTCTCCTCTCCTCCTTCAGTCTTCTAGTAATCTCTCCTCATTCAGTCTTCTAGTAACCTCTCCTCTTTCAGTCTTCTAGTAACCTCTCCTCTCCTCCTTCAGTCTTCTAGTAACCTCTCCTCTTCCAGTCTTCTAGTAACCTCTCCTCCTCCAGTCTTCTAGTAACCTCTCCTCTTTCAGTCTTCTAGTAACCTCTCCTCTCCTCCTCCAGTCTTCTAGTAACCTCTCCTCTCCTCCTTCAGTCTTCTAGTAATCTCTCCTCTCCTCCTTCAGTGTTCTAGTAACCTCTCCTCTCCTCCTTCAGTCTTCTAGTAACCTCTCCTCCTTCAGTCTTCTAGTAACCTCTCCTCCTTCAGTCTTCTAGTAACCTCTCCTCTTTCAGTCTTCTAGTAACCTCTCCTCTTTCAGTCTTCTAGTAACCTCTCCTCTCCTCCTTCAGTCTTCTAGTAACCTCTCCTCTCCCCGTTCAGTCTTCTAGTAACCTCTTCTCCTTCAGTCTTCTAGTAACCTCTCCTCTCCTCCTTCAGTCTTCTAGTAACCTCTCCTCCTTCAGTCTTCTAGTAACCTCTCCTCTTTCAGTCTTCCAGTAACCTCTCCTCTCCTCCTTCAGTCTTCTAGTAACCTCTCCTCCTTCAGTCTTCCAGTAACCTCTCCTCTCCTCCTTCAGTCTTCTAGTAACCTCTCCTCTCCTCCTTCAGTCTTCTAGTAATCTTTCCACCTTCAGTCTTCTAGTAACCTCTCCTCATTCAGTCTTCTAGTAATCTCTCCTCTTCCAGTCTTCTAGTAACCTCTCATCTCCTCCTTCAGTCTTCCAGTAACCTCTCCTCCTTCAGTCTTCCAGTAACCTCTCCTCCTTCAGTCTTCTATTAACCTCTCCTCTCCTCCTTCAGTCTTCTATTAACCTCTCCTCTCCTCCTTCAGTCTTCTAGTAACCTCTCCTCCTTCAGTCTTCTAGTAACCTCTCCTCTCCTCCTTCAGTCTTCTAGTAACCTCTCCTCCTTCAGTCTTCTAGTAACCTCTCCTCCTTCAGTCTTCTAGTAACCTCTCCTCCTTCAGTCTTCTAGTAACCTCTCCTCTTTCAGTCTTCCAGTAACCTCTCCTCTCCTCCTTCAGTCTTCTAGTAACCTCTCCTCCTTCAGTCTTCCAGTAACCTCTCCTCTCCTCCTTCAGTCTTCTAGTAACCTCTCCTCTCTCCTTCAGTCTTCTAGTAATCTCTCCACCTTCAATCTTCTAGTAACCTCTCCTCATTCAGTCTTCTAGTAATCTCTCCTCTTCCAGTCTTCTAGTAACCTCTCCTCTCCTCCTTCAGTCTTCCAGTAACCTCTCCTCCTTCAGTCTTCCAGTAACCTCTCCTCTCCTCCTTCAGTCTTCTATTAACCTCTCCTCTCCTCCTTCAGTCTTCTAGTAACCTCTCCTCCTCCAGTCTTCTAGTAACCTCTCCTCCTTCAGTCTTCTAGTAACCGCTCCTCCTTCAGTCTTCTAGTAACCTCTCCTCTTTCAGTCTTCTAGTAACCTCTCCTCTCCTCCTTCAGTCTTCTAGTAACCTCTCCTCTTTCAGTCTTCTAGTAACCTCTCATCTCCTCCTCCAGTCTTCTAGTAACCTCTCCTCCTTCAGTCTTCTAGTAACCTCTCCTCCTCCAGTCTTCTAGTAACCTCTCCTCATTCAGTCTTCTAGTAACCTCTCCTCTCCTCCTTCAGTCTTCTTCTTCTGTGGACTTTATATGGCGGTTGGCCTCCAACTTTAAGGTACGTTACCATCACCACCTGGACTGGACTGTGGACCTCTTCTTTCAATCTCCCACGTGGGTATATGCTCCTTAAAACCAATGCGGAGATGGCAAGTAAGTATATGCTCCTAACAACCAATGAGGAGATCGGCACGTAAGTATATGCTTTTAAAACCAATGCGGAGATGGCACGTAAGTATATGCTCCTTAAAACCAATGCGGAGATGGCACGTAAGTATATGCTCCTTAAAACCAATGCGGAGATGGCACGTAAGTATATGCTCCTTAAAACCAATGCGGAGATGGCACGTAAGTATATGCTCCTTAAAACCAATGCGGAGATGGTAAGTAAGTATATGCTCCTAACAACCAATGAGGAGATTGGCACGTAAGTATATGCTCCTTAAAACCAATGAGGAGATGGCACGTAAGTATATGCTCCTAACAACCAATGAGGAGATGGGAGGGGAGGGACTTGCAGCGCGTCAAGCGTCACAAATAGAACCAAGTTCTATTTTAGCACCTGGCTACGCAGACGTTTGTTGCCGTGTGAGAGCAGTGTGAGTGAAGTGTGAGAGCAGTGTGAGAGCAGTGTGAGAGCAGTGTGAGAGCAGTGTGAGAGCAGTGTGAGAGCAGTGTGAGTGAAGTGTGAGAGCAGTGTGAGAGCAGTGTGAGAGCAGTGTGAGAGCAGTGTGAGTGAAGTGTGAGAGCAGTGTGAGTGAAGTGTGAGAGCAGTGTGCAGTGTGAGAGCAGTGTGAGAGCAGTGTGAGAGCAGTGTGAGAGCAGTGTGAGAGCAGTGTGAAGTGTGAGAGCAGTGTGAGAGCAGTGTGAGTGAAGTGTGAGAGCAGTGTGAGTGAAGTGTGAGAGCAGTGTGAGAGCAGTGTGAGAGCAGTGTGAGAGCAGTGTGAGAGCAGTGTGAGTGAAATGATTGAATAACATGAGTGTGTACATTTATTTCGAAACACTCGTGATGCGAGTGGAGTGCTAATTTGAACTCATCGAAATACCAAAAGGCGAAGGATATTTTTTTATATAGTTTTGCATAATAGTATTTTACTTATTCCTCATTTTCAGATTCTTATATGATTCCGACGTTTATCCAAGCTTCTTCAAACGTCAGATTTTCGAAGTTGCTCCATACGTCAGATTTCGAAGTGTTATTAAATCCCCCCTGGGTTGACTGCTCCTGCCCTGCACTCTCCAGTTTCTGCAAACATCACATTTCAAAGTTAAACGTTTTGGATAGGGTTCAAATATTATGTTTAGTCACTCATTCTGAATGGTTAAGTTAAGGGTTAACGTTCTGGATAGGGTTAAAATAGTATGTTTAGTCACTCATTCACACACTTATCAAGAGAACGTCCCTGGTCGTCCGCACTGTCTCTGATCTGGCGGACTTACTACACACAGATGCTTCCTTTGTACATGATGTGTGTTGGAGTGGGCCCCTGGCTATCCGTCAATAGAAAATACACAAGACAACTATGCCGCCTGGTTTGTTCAATGTAAAGAATTTTAAATGGTTAATCATTTTACTTTTACTTTTGATACTTAAGTATATTTGAAACCAAATACTTTTAGACTTTAACTCAAGTAGCATTTCACTGGGTGACTCTCATGGGGTGGCAGGGTAGCCTAGTGGTTAGAGCGTTGGACGAGTAACCGGAAGGTTGCAAGTTCAAACCCCCGAGCTGACAAGGTACAAATCTGTCGTTCTGCCCCTGAACAGGCAGTTAACCCACTGTTTCTAGGCAGTCATTGAAAATAATAATATGTTCTTAACTGACCTGCCTAGTTAAATAAAGGTATACAATAAAATTTACTTGAGTCATGTTCTATTAAAGTATCTTTTGTCCTGCCTCCTCTCGCTCTCCGTCCCTGGCGATCAAAGGCGCCAGGCTCCCCCTGCAATACGCACTCGTGCTACCATCATTACGCACTCGTGCTACCATCATTACGCACTCGTGCTACCATCATTACGCACTCGTGCTTCCATCATTAAGCACTCGTGCTACCATCATTACGCACTTGTGCTACCATCATTAAGCACTCGAGCTACCATCATTAAGCACTCGAGCTACCATCATTACGCCCTCGTGCTACCATCATTACGCACTCGTGCTACCATCATTAAGCACTCGTGCTACCATCATTACGCACTCGTGCTACCATCATTACTCACTCGTGCTACCATCATTACTCACTCGTGCTACCATCATTACGCCCTCGTGCTACCATCATTACGCACTCGTGCTTCCATCATTACGCACTCGTGCTTCCATCATTACGTACACGCACTCGTGCTACCATCATTACGCGCTCGTGCTACCATCATTACGCGCTCGTGCTACCATCATTACGCACTCGTGCTACCATCATTACGCACTCGTGCTTCCATCATTACGTACACGCACTCGTGCTACCATCATTACGCGCTCGTGCTACCATCATTACGTGCTCGTGCTACCATCATTACGCGCTCGTGCTACCATCATTACGCGCTCGTGCTACCATCATTACGCGCTCGTGCTACCATCATTACGCACTCGTGCTACCATCATTACGCACTCGTGCTACCATGATTACGCACTCGTGCTACCATCATCACGCGCTCGTGCTACCATCATTACGCGCTCATGCTACCATCATTACGCGCTTGTGCTACCATCATTACGTGCTCGTGCTACCATCATCACGCACTCGTGCTACCATGATTACGCACTCGTGCTACCATCATCACACGCTCGTGCTACCATCATTACGCGCTCGTGCTACCATCATTACGCACTTGTGATACCATCATTACGCGCTCATGTTACCATCATTACGCGCTTGTGCTACCATGATTACGCGCTCGTGCTACCATGATTACGCACACGCACTCGTGCTACCATCATTACGCGCTCGTGCTACCATCATTACGCACACGCACTCGTGCTACCATCATTACGCACTCAAGCGAACCACTGCTTTTAATCAGGGCAAGGTGTCTGGTAACATGACCGAATACAAACAGTGCAGCTATTCCCTCCGCAAGGCTATCAAACAAGCTAAGCGTCAGTACAGAGACAAAGTAGAATCTCAATTCAACGGCTCAGACACAAGAGGCATGTTGGAGGGTCTACAGTCAATCACGGACTACAAGAAGAAACCCAGCCCAGTCACGGACCAGGATGTCTTGCTCCCAGGCAGACTAAATAACTTTTTTGGCCGCTTTGAGGACAATACAGTGCCACTGACACAGCCTGCAACGAAAACATGCGGTCTCTCCTTCACTGCAGCCGAGGTGAGTAAGACATTTAAAGGTGTCAACCCTCGCAAGGCTGCAGGCCCAGACGGCATCCCCAGCCGCGCCCTCAGAGCATGCGCAGACCAGCTGGCCGGTGTGTTTACGGACATATTCAATCAATCCCTATACCAGTCTGCTGTTCCCACATGCTTCAAGAGGGCCACCATTGTTCCTGTTCCCAAGAAAGCTAAGGTAACTGAGCTAAACGACTACCGCCTGGTACGGCAACTGCTCCGCCCTCAACCGTAAGGCTCTCCAGAGGGTAGTGAGGTCTGCACAACGCATCACCGGGGGCAAACTACCTGCCCTCCAGGACACCTACACCACCCGATGTTACAGGAAGGCCATAAAGATCATCAAGGACATCAACCACCCGAGCCACTGCCTGTTCACCCCGCTATCATCCAGAAGGCGAGGTCAGTACAGGTGCATCAAAGCTGGGACCGAGAGACTGAAAAACAGTTTCTATCTCAAGGCCATCAGACTGTTAAACAGCCACCACTAACATTGAGTGGCTGCTGCCAACACACTGACATTGACACTGACCCAACTCCAGCCACTTTAATAATGGGAATTGATGGGAAATGATGTAAATATATCACTAGCCACTTTAAACAATGCTACCTTATATAATGTTACTTACCCTACATTATTCATCTCATATGCATACGTATATACTGTACTCTACATCATCGACTGCATCCTTATGTAATACATGTATCACTAGCCACTTTAACTATGCCACTTTGTTTACTTTGTCTACATACTCATCTCATATGTATATACTGTACTCGATACCATCTACTGTATGCTGCCCTGTACCATCACTCATTCATATATCCTTATGTACATATTCTTTATCCCCTTATCCCCTGTGTATAAGACAGTAGTTTTGGAATTGTTAGTTAGATTACTTGTTGGTTATTACTGCATTGTCCGGAACTAGAAGCACAAGCATTTCGCTACACTCACACTAACATCTGCTAACCATGTGTATGTGACAAATAAAATTTGATTTGATTTGATTTAATTTACCATCATTATGCACTCGTGCTACCATCATTACGTGCTCGTGCTACCATCATTACGCACTCATGCTACCATCATTACGCACTCGTGCTACCATCATTACGCGCTCGTGCTACCATCATTACGCGCTCGTGCTACCATCATTACGCACTCCTGCTACCATCATTATGCACTCGTGCTACCATCATTACGCGCTCGTGCTACCATCATTACGCGCTCGTGCTACCATCATTACGCACTCGTGCTACCATCATTACGCGCTCGTGCTACCATCATTACGCGCTCGTGCTACCATCATTACGCACACCTGCCTTCCCCACCGTCACGCGCATCAGCGATTATTGGACTCACCTCAACTCAATCCCCTGTGTCATCTCCTCCCCTATATCTGTCTGTTCCCTGCCTCAGGATTAATGTTAGTCTGTCTGTTCCCTGCCTCAGGATTAATGTTAGTCCGTCTGTTCCCTGCCTCAGGATTAATGTTAGTTTGTCTGTTCCCTGCCTCAGGATTAATGTTAGTTTGTCTGTTCCCTGCCTCAGGATTAATGTTAGTCCGTCTGTTCCCTGCCTCAGGATTAATGTTAGTCCGTCTGTTCCCTGCCTCAGGATTAATGTTAGTCCGTCTGTTCCCTGCATCAGGATTAATGTTAGTCCGTCTGTTCCCTGCCTCTGTTCCCAGGATTAATGTTAGTCCGTCTGTTCCCTGCCTCAGGATTAATGTTAGTCCGTCTGTTCCCTGCCTCAGGATTAATGTTAGTCCGTCTGTTCCCTGCCTCAGGATTAATGTTAGTCCGTCTGTTCCCTGCCTCAGGATTAATGTTAGTCCGTCTGTTCCCTGCCTCAGGATTAATGTTAGTCCGTCTGTTCCCTGCCTCAGGATTAATGTTAGTCCGTCTGTTCCCTGCCTCAGGATTAATGTTAGTCCGTCTGTTCCCTGCCTCAGGATTAATGTTAGTCCGTCTGTTCCCTGCCTCAGGATTAATGTTAGTCCGTCTGTTCCCTGCCTCAGGATTAATGTTAGTCCGTCTGTTCCCTGCCTCAGGATTAATGTTAGTCCGTCTGTTCCCTGCCTCAGGATTAATGTTAGTCCGTCTGTTCCCTGCCTCAGGATTAATGTTAGTCCGTCTGTTCCCTGCATCAGGATTAATGTTAGTTAGTCTGTTCCCTGCCTCAGGATTAATGTTAGTCCGTCTGTTCCCTGCCTCAGGATTAATGTTAGTCCGTCTGTTCCCTGCCTCAGGATTAATGTTAGTCCGTCTGTTCCCTGCCTCAGGATTAATGTTAGTCTGTCTGTTCCCTGCCTCAGGATTAATGTTAGTTTGTTCCCTGCCTCAGGATTAATGTTAGTTTGTCTGCCTCAGGATTAATGTTAGTTTGTCTGTTCCCTGCCTCAGGATTAATGTTAGTTTGTCTGTTCCCTGCCTCAGGATTAATGTTAGTTTGTCTGTTCCCTGCCTCAGGATTAATGTTAGTCCGTCTGTTCCCTGCCTCAGGATTAATGTTAGTCCGTCTGTTCCCTGCCTCAGGATTAATGTTAGTTTGTCTGTTCCCTGCCTCAGGATTAATGTTAGTTTGTCTGTTCCCTGCCTCAGGATTAATGTTAGTCCTGTCTGTTCCCTGCCTCAGGATTAATGTTAGTCCGTCTGTCCTGTCAGGATTAATGTTAGTTCTGTTCCCTGCCTCAGGATTAATGTTAGTCCGTCTGTTCCCTGCCTCAGGATTAATGTTAGTCCGTCTGTTCCCTGCCTCAGGATTAATGTTAGTTTGTCTGTTCCCTGCCTCAGGATTAATGTTAGTTTGTCTGTTCCCTGCCTCAGGATTAATGTTAGTCTGTCTGTTCCCTGCCTCAGGATTAATGTTAGTTTGTCTTAGCGGTTCTGTCTCTGTCCAGTTTGTTGTCTGTTCCATATGGAATGTTCTACTCCCCGTTCCTGCTTCTCTTCTCCATTATCTTTACTTGTTAGTTTGTACTTTTTTCAGGTTTGGGACCATTAAGTTTAGTCATTAACTCTGTATGGTTAAGTTAAGGGTTAAGGTTTGGCATAGGGTTCAAATAAATAAAGTGAGTGTCTACCGCTGGGAATCGTCAGATCTGGAGTCTGCTACCCTTTTCCACTACGCCCTTAAAAAACAACAACCCTACGTGATGGTAATAGTGCTCAGGTTTTGAAGGCGTTTCCCCGACGTCTTCCGGACATGGACAGACGTCCAATTTAGAAGTCAATCTTGAGCGATCTGCCTCTAGAATAAACATTGATACAATAAGAGCCACTAGAAAAGTTTTCTGGTAAAACACAATGTTGCTCGTTGCATCCTTGTCCTTGTAGAAATGTCTCCCACAGGAACAGTGAAATAGCTGAAAACAGTCAGATGTTGAAATAGAGACAATGGCAGGAAGACTTTAAGCGTTAAGAGAGAGCACATACTGACACATAAAGGGAAGTGACGTCATTTC
>NC_088407.1:9240550-9253050 GCF_034236695.1 Oncorhynchus nerka
GAAGAACAAACACCATTGTAAATACAACCCATATTTATGCTTATTCATTTTATCTTGTGTCCTTTAACTATTTGTACATTGTATATATATATATATATATATAAATATGACATTTGTAATGTCTTTACTGTTTTGAAACTTCTGTATGTGTAATGTTTACTGTTAATTTTTGTTGTTTTTCACTTTATATATTCACTTTGTATGTTGTCTACCTCACTTGCTTTGGCAATGTTAACACATGTTTCCCATGCCAATAAAGCCCTTGAATTGAATTGAATTGAATTGATAGAGAGAGAGAGACAGAGAGATAGACAGACAGAGAGAGAGAGAGAGAGAGAGAGAGAGAGAGAGAGAGAGGAAGGTGAGAAACTACAATAGTTGGGGCAGCGAGAGAGAGATGAGATGTGTTTTTGGGGACCTCAGAGTTTTCAGGAGAGAAACTGGGAGGGGTTGGTCTAAATAACGGTTGTTGATGTCTTTCAGGGGAAAGGTCCTGGTCACTAACAGCTTGGCCTCTTCAATGTTCTGGTAGAGGCTGAAGGTGTTGGACCCCCTTACAGTCTCATCAAGCAAATGCCGACGTTATTGGGGGATTTATTTTGACCAACACTGGACACGTGAAGCATTGTAACACCCCCCCCCATTTGAATGAGGGGGGTCCAAGGGCCAGTGGACATTGGGTCCAGAGTGATAGCTTTCCGTCTACAAACTGCACAGAGATTTCTGTACCAGCAGAGGGTGTGCTGGAGAGACACGGCTTGGTGCTCTTCTGAGGAGAGCAGGGGATCTTGGGTATGACAGGCATTCGTTCCTGTCGGATCTGTCAATCATTACTTCATCACACCAGAGTTGTGCTTTGGGGCAAAAGACTGTCTGTTCACAGAGACGTTTCACGGCCAGGAGCACGGAACATTTAGGAGCCACTGTTTCACAACCCTCCACTTCCAGACCACAGTGCTGACCTCCTCCAGCGTGTGGACCAGGCTTGTGACAGCGCGGTTCCAGACCACAGTGCTGACCTCCTCCAGCGTGTGGACCAGGCTTGTGACAGCGCGGTTCCAGACCACAGTGCTGACCTCCTCCAGCGTGTGGACCAGGCTTGTGACAGCGCGGTTCCAGACCACAGTGCTGACCTCCTCCAGCGTGTGGACCAGGCTTGTGACAGAGCGGTTCCAGACCACAGTGCTGACCTCCTCCAGCGTGTGGACCAGGCTTGTGACAGCGCGGTTCCAGACCACAGTGCTGACCTCCCAGCGTGTGGACCAGGCTTGTGACAGAGCGGTTCCAGACCACAGTGCTGACCTCCTCCAGGGTGCTGACCTCCTCCAGGGTGCTGACATCCTCCAGCGTGTGGACCAGGCTTGTGACAGCGCGGTTCCAGACCACAGTGCTGACCTCCTCCAGGGTGTGGACCAGGCTTGTGACAGCGCGGTTCCAGACCACAGTGCTGACCTCCTCCAGGGTGTGGACCAGGCTTGTGACAGCGCGGTTCCAGACCACAGTGCTGACCTCCTCCAGGGTGTGGACCAGGCTTGTGACAGCGCGGTTCAGACCACAGTGCTGACCTCCTCCAGCATGTGGACCAGGCTTGTGACTGCGGTTCCAGACCACAGTGCTGACCTCCTCCAGGGTGTGGACCAGGCTTGTGACAGCGCGGTTCCAGACCACAGTGCTGACCTCCTCCAGCATGTGGACCAGGCTTCCTTCATGAAGTTCCAGACCACAGTGCTGACCTCCTCCAGGGTGTGGACCAGGCTTGTCCAGCGCGGTTCCAGACCACAGTGCTGACCTCCTCCAGCATGTGGACCAGGTGGTGGAGCGCGGTTCCAGACCACAGTGCTGACCTCCTCCAGGGTGTGGACCAGGCTTGTGACAGCGGTTCCAGACCACAGTGCTGCCTCCTCCAGGGTGTGGACCAGGCTTGTGACAGCGCGTTCCAGACCACAGTGCTGACCTCCTCCAGGGTGTGGACCAGGCTTGTGACAGCGGTTCCAGACCACAGTGCTGACCTCCTCCAGCATGTGGACCAGGCTTGTGACAGCGCTGTTCCAGACCACAGTGCTGACCTCCTCCAGGGTGTGGACCAGGCTTGTGACAGCGCGGTTCCAGACCACAGTGCTGACCTCCTCCAGGGTGTGGACCAGGCTTGTGACAGCGCGGTTCTGTTGACCTCCTCCAGCGTGTGGACCAGGCTTGTGACAGTCTGTTCCAGACCACAGTGCTGACCTCCTCCAGGGGTGGACCAGGCTTGTGTTCACTAAGTTGGAGGACGTGCAAGAAGTGTCTGGGTGTCTTCCAGCGACTTGGTGGAGGCTTCCTTCATGAAGTCCAGCAGGCTGCTGTACCAGGTGGTGGAGGCTTCCTTCATGAAGTCCAGCAGACTGCTGCACCAGGTGGTGGAGGGGTCTGTTCACCAGGTGGTGGAGGTGTCCGTGCTGCACCAGGTGGTGGAGGGGTCCGTGATGCACCAGGTGGTGGAGGTGTCCGTGTTCGTGGAGGGGTCCGTGATGCACCAGGTGGTGGAGGGGTCCGTGCTGCACCAGGTGGTGGAGGCTTCCTTCATGAAGTCCAGCAGACTGCTGCACCAGGTGGTGGAGGTGTCCGTCTGCACCAGGTCGTGGAGGGGTCCGTGATGCACCAGGTGGTGGAGGGGTCCGTGCTGCACAACTAGATTATTTCACAGAGGTTCTGGGTGAGCAGTAGTTCTATAGGATTGTACCATCTGACCGTGAATGACACTGACCTACCTCATGTCTGTTATATAGGGGAGAAGGTGTCTGTTCTATAGGGGAGAGGGTGTCTGTTCTATAGGGGAGGGGTGTCTGTTCTATAGGGGAGGGGTGTCTGTTCTATAGGGGAGAGGGTGTCTGTTCTATAGGGGAGGGGTGTCTGTTCTATAGGGGATGGGTGTCTGTTCTATAGGGGAGGGGTGTCTGTTCTATAGGGGAGGGGTGTCTGTTCTATAGGGGAGGGGGTCTGTTCTATAGGGGATGGGTGTCTGTTCTATAGGGAGGGGTGTCTGTTCTATAGGGAGGGGTGTCTGTTCTATAGGGGAGAGGGTGTCTGTTCTATAGGGGATGGGTGTCTGTTCTATAGGGGAGGGGTGTCTGTTCTATAGGGGAGAGGGTGTCTGTTCTATAGGGGAGGGGGTGTCATTTCTATAGGGGAGAGGGTGTCTGTTCTATAGGGGAGGGGTGTCTGTTCTATAGGGGAGGGTGTCTGTTCTATAGGGAGGGGTGTCTGTTATATAGGGGAGGGGTGTCTGTTCTATAGGGGAGGGGTGTCTGTTCTATAGGGGAGAGGGTGTCTGTTATATAGGGGAGGGGTGTCTGTTCTATAGGGGAGGGGTGTCTGTTCTATAGGGGAGGGGTGTCTGTTCTATAGGGGAGGGGTGTCTGTTATATAGGGGAGGGGTGTCTGTTCTATAGGGGAGGGGTGTCTGTTCTATAGGGGAGGGTGTCTGTTCTATAGGGGAGGGGTGTCTGTTCTATAGGGGAGGGGTGTCTGTTCTATAGGGGAGGGGGTGTCTGTTCTATAGGGGAGGGGTGTCTGTTCTATAGGGAGGGGTGTCTGTTCTATAGGGGAGGGGTGTCTGTTCTATAGGGGAGGGGTGTCTGTTCTATAGGGGAGGGGTGTCTGTTCTATAGGAGAGGGGTGTCTGTTCTATAGGGGAGGGGTGTCTGTTATATAGGGGAGGGGTGTCTGTTCTATAGGGGAGGGTGTCTGTTCTATAGGGAGAGGGTGTCTGTTATATAGGGGGGGGTGTCTGTTCTATAGGGGAGGGGGTGTCTGTTCTATAGGGTGGGGGTGGGGAGGGGGGTGTCTGTTCTGTAGGGGAGGGGGTGTTTGTTCTATGGGGAGGGGGTGTCTGTTCTATAGGGGAGGGGGTGTCTGTTCTATAGGGAGGGGGTGTCTGTTATGTGGGGAGGGGGTGTCTGTTATGTAGGGAGGGGGTGTCTGTTCTATAGGGAGGGGGTGTCTGTTATGTGGGGAGGGGGTGTCTGTTCTGTAGGGGGGGGTGTCTGTTCTATAGGGGAGGGGGTGTCTGTTATGTGGGGAGGGGGGTGTCTGTTATGTAGGGAGGGGGTGTCTGTTCTATAGGGAGGGGGTGTCTGTTATGTGGGGAGGGGGGTGTCTGTTACGTAGGGAGGGGTGTCTGTTATGTCGGGAGGGGGTGTCTGTTCTATAGGGAGGGGTGTATGTTATGTAGTGAGGGGGTGTCTGTTTGTGTGGAGGGGGTGTCTGTTCTGTAGGGAGGGGGTGTCTGTTCTGTAGGGAGGGTGTGTCTGTTATGTGTGGAGGGGGTGTCTGTTCTGTAGGGAGGGGGTGTCTGTTCTGTAGGGAGGGGTGTCTGTTATATGGGGAGGGGGGTGTCTGTTCTATAGGGAGGGGGTGTCTGTTATGTAGGGATTGGGTGTCTGTTATGTGGGGAGGGGGGTGTCTGTTATGTAGGGAGGAGGTGTCTGTTTTTCTTTTGTTCCAGGTGGGTGTTTCTGAAAAGCAATCAAATTAATCGTTTACCTTTGATGATCTTCGGATGTTTTCACTCACAAGACTCCCAGTTACACAACAAATGTTCCTTTTGTTCCATAAAGATTATTTTATATCGAAAATACCTCCGTTGTTGTTTGTCGCGTCATGTTCAGAAGTCCACAGGAAAGAGTTGTCACGACAACGCAGACGGAAATTCCAAATAGTTCCCATAATGTCCACAGAAATATGTCAAACGTTTTTTTATAATCAATCCTCAGGTTGTTTTTAAAATATATATTCGATAATATATCAACCGTAAATGTCTTTCCCAGTAGGAGAGGGAAAAGCAATACCTCTCCAAACTCTGTTGCGCGAGCAAAACTCATGTGACCATTTGACGCTATGTTATCGTTCTGGCTCATTTTTCAAAATAAAAGCCTGAAACTATGAATGTAGACTGTTGACACCTTGAGGAAGCGATAGGAAAAGGAATCTGGTTCATATCCCTTTAAATCCAGCAAAGGGAGGCTATGGAACATGGAGTTTTCAAAATAGAAGCCACTTCCTGTTTTGAGTTTCCCCAGGGTTTCGCCTGCAATATCAGTTCTGTTATACTCACAGACAATATTTTGACATTTTTGGAAACTTTAGAGTGTTTTCTATCCAATAATAATAATAATAATATGCATATATTAGCAAATGAGTCTGAGGAGCTGGCCGTTTACAATGGGCACCTTTTCATCCAAGCTACTCAATACAGCCCCTGCAGCCATAAGAAGTTTTAACAAATCACCGTACAACAGGCCATAAAAAGTTAAGGGTTGATCTGAGCGTTCTGTACCAACAACAGCAGTCAAGCTGTCAAGACCTTTATTATACACAGATTCAAAATAGCTATTGATAACAAATGTGTATTTGTGGTTGTGACCCAGAGACCATTTATTTAGGACTATTCTAATGTCAGAAGATTTTGGAGTGAGTTAGAAGATTTTATTTTAAAATAAATATTATTATTATAATATTACTATTAATGTCAATTTGAAAGACTGATATTTTGTTGTATTTTGATCCAAATGAAATGGACCCTGATTTAACTTTCATTGTTCATTTGTTTATTTTTAATGCCAGACTGTTTATCCATGAAATTTAGTGGGTGGAGAACAATTGTTTACGATAGAATGTAAATATTATTCTGAAATGATCAGTAACTTATTTTTGAACTTTGTCAAAATAATTTATAACTGAATTTTTCCACTATAATATAGGTTCAGCAAATCCCCTTATTGTTTGGGAGACCTTTAAAGTTTTAACACTAATCCACTGATGGGTCAGTTTTACATTTCAATATTAGATAAGACTAATAACAAAGCAGTTTCCTAGATCTGTGCTAAGAGACATTTAAGACCACTAATGCTAAACTACTGTGTGTGAAAGCGTGTGTGTCCATGAACTAATACTACTTAGGTGAAGCAATAAAAACAATACTACAGAGATACACACACCCACTGCAATAGTTTAACCTCAGAGATGGTCGACCCAGGTCTAAACTATGCAGTTATTTGTTTTTTTGACATTCTACATTGTGAAAAGTGTTATTACAATTTCAGAGAGGAACTGTGTAAGAACCAGGAATACGTCTTTCCCAAAGCGTATCCTTTGTTCGGACCTCCACCCTGGACATGCCACCTTGTCCCAGAGGCCGACCCAAAACAACGTGGTCACCACAGGAGAGGCAGCGGAGCAGCCTACTGGTCAGACTCAGAAGGAAAGCACTCCATCCACCATTTTAGCATATTAGTCACCAATGTCCAATCTCTAGACAACAAGGTGGCTGAAATTAGGGCACGAGTTGCCTTCCAGAGAGACATCAGAGATTTAACATTCTCTGTTTCACAGAAACATGGCTCACTTCGGGATATGTTGTCAGAGGAAAAACTGGTTTCTTCATGCACGCTGACAGAAACAAACATCTCTCTGGCAAGAAGGAGGGTGGAGGTGTATGCCTTATGATTAACGACTCATGGTGTGATCACAACAACAACAGGAACTCAAGTCCTTTTGTTCACCTGACCTAGAATTCCTTACAATCAAATGCCTGACCGCAGAGAATTCTCTTCATTATAGTCACAGACGTGTATATCTCCCCAAGCAGACATCGTCTAGGTCTTGAAAGAATTTCACTGGACTTTTCTTAAACTCAAACCCACATACAGGAGGCTGCATTTATTGTAGCTGGGGATTTTAACAAAGCAAGTGGGATATTTTCCTATACCATAAGAAGTTAACAAAGCTAACCGGACTTTTCCATATTGACGGGTAGCATTCTGGATTATTGTTGATCTTTACAAAGCCCTCCTCGCCCTGTCTTCAGCAAATCTGACCTTGACTCCATTTTTGCTCCCAGCCCTAAACAGAAACTAAAACAGGAAACGCCAGTGCTCAGGTCTGTTTCTGACCAATGATTCCACACTTCAAGATTTGATCACGTGGACTGGGATATGTTTTGAATTTGAAAAAAAAGCGAGTTTATTAGCAAGTGCATCGGAGATGTCGTACCCACTGTGACTTTAACCTCTTCACGACCCTCTACTTTTTGTTTTTCGTTTATCACACAGTCTACATATAACGATATCTAGGCTTTATATGGACCGATTTAATCGAAATAAAGACCCAAATAGTGTTTATGGGACATCTAGGAGTGCCAACAAAGAAGATGGTGAAAGGTAATGAATGTTTTCTATTTTATTGTGCGGTTTGTGTAACGCCGAAATGCTAATTATTTTGTTTACGTCCCCTGTGGGTCTTTTGGGGTGTTGCATGCTATCAGATAATAGCTTCTCATGCTTTCGCCGAAAAGCATTTTAAAAATCTGACTTGTTGCCTGGATTCACAACGAGTGTAGCTTTAATTCGATACCCTGCATGTGTATTTTAATGAACTTTTGAGTTTTAACTAATACTATTAGCATTTAGCGTAGCGCATTTGCATTTCCAGAGCTCTAGTTGGGACGCAAGCGTCCCGAGTAGAAGCAACAGGTTAAAAGAAAAACACTTGAGGAACTTATTCAAGAACGATCTAATGTAATCTATTATAAAAATAAAACAAACTGGATGGAATATGGAGAAAAATGCACAAAATTATTCCTGAATCTCAGGAAGGCTAACAAAAAGAACTTGCAGAAACTCGTTATTGAAGACGGAGTCATCTATGATTCTCCAAATTATATTTTAAATGAGGAAGCTGATTATCTCAGGTAGATGTTCTCTTTTCCATCTCATCCTTTCCCACTGAATGAAGATTATGGAATTCTTTACAAATAATATAAAACATGGAAAACTAACAAATGTACAGAAAGATCAGTGTGAAGGCCAAATTACAGAGGAAGAACTTTGTGAAGCTATTAAATCCTTTCAGTCTGGAAAAACCCCAAGGCTTGATGGCATACCGGTAGAGGTATATCAAGTATTGTTAGATTGTTTTAACTCCTATAGAAATGGTAGTCTGTCAGGTACTCAGCAGGAAGGTCTGATTTCTCTATTATTAAAACAAGACCCAGATGGTAAATATAAAGACCCAGTCTATCTAAAAAACTGGAGGCCCCTTCCACTTCAATGTTGTGATGCAAAGATACTAGCGACATGCATAGCACTCAGAATTAAGAGGGTTTTACTTATCCTGATCAGACAGGTCATTTACATGGACGATACATTGGAGATAATATACGACAACTACTAGAAATAATAGAACATCATGAAACATCTAAGAAGCCAGGTATTTATAGCGGATGTTGATAAAGTAAGAATGGATTTTCTTTATAAATGCCTGGATTGTTTCAATTTCGGTAATTGTCTTATAAAATGGGTAAAAAATTATGTATAGCAACCCCAGGTGTAAAATAGTAAATAACGGCAACTCCTCAGAGAGTTTTGAATTGTCAAGAGGAGTTATTATTACCCACATATTAGCATATTAGCATATTAGCATATGAGCATATTAGAATATTAGCATATTAGCATATTAGCATATTAGCATATTAGAATATTAGCATATTAGCATATTAGCATATTAGCATATGTAGTCTTAGAAATAAGGTTAATGAAATCAATAACTTGCTAACATCAGAAAATGTTCATATATTCATATATTATACTCAGAGCCATATCCCTGCAATACTTAGAGAAGATATTGTCTAATTGAAGTGTTGTAGTTGCAGGTTCACTTGGAACATCTTTTTATTTCGGGGTGTTGCTATACCTGCCCTACTTTGCAAAAAGGCAGTAACTGCTCATTTGGTCGAATATGAGTTAATGTCAGTATTTGCATTAACACATTGTTTCTACATTAAATACATGCTTAATCACGTGAACAAGTATCCTGACTCTTTTGTATTGTGTCTTGGATAAAATTGATATTTTATCTATTTATGTATTTATTTTAGATTATACATGTTAGCAGTAACTGTATGAAGTTACTATGAAACCAAGGTAAATAAAAGCATTTTTTCTCAGTTCCACGCTACGAGCAGTTGCTGCCCTTTTTGCTTGGTCGGGCAGTATAGGCCACTAAGTGTGAACAGTCAGTATCTAAATAATATGTGTGAAATGCTTGATAGTATTTCTTGGGGACCTGAATATTGACTGGTTTTCATCAAGCTGTCCGCTCAATAGGAAGCTTCTCACTGTAACCAGTGCCTGTAATCTGGTTCAGGTTATTAATCAACCAACCAGGGTGTTTAGAAACACTACAGAAACAAGATCATCCACATGTATTGATCACATTTTTACTAATACTGTAGAACTTTGTTCTAAAGCTGTATCCGTACCCATTGGATGCACTGATCACAATATAGTGGCTATATGCAGGAAAGCCAAAGTTCCAACATCTAGGCCAACAGCTGGGATTTTGCTGTGACTCTTATGTGGATAATACAAATATTTGTTGGTCTGATGTGATTAATAAGGAGCATCCAGATACTACTCTTGATGAATTTATGAAATTGCTTCTTCCAATTATTGATGAACGTGCACCTGTTAAGAAACTGACTGTTAGAACTGTTAAGACTCCATGGATTGAAGAGGAATTGAAAAAGTGTAAAGAGATGGGGGCAAAAGGAGTGAATAAGTCTGGATGCACATCTGACTGGCTGACTTACTTGCACATTGAGAAATGATGTGACTAAACTCAACAAAAAGTAGTACTGCATTATGAAGCCAAGGTCAATGATATAAAGAACTATGGAAAACAAACTTTACATGCATTATGGGCAGAAAGACAAATTCTACTCCATCTTTCATCCAATCAGCTTATTCATAACAAAACCATGTGATCAAATATTTTAATGATCACTTCAATGGCAAAGTGGGTACATTTAGGCGGGAAAAATGGCAACAATGAACAGCGAGCCATCGTACTCATTCAAAAAATACAAATAATGTCCTGTAAAGTTAGCGTGGGAGAGGTTGAAGAATTATTGTTATCGATCAAATTTAACAAACCTCCTGGCATTGACAACTTAGATGGAAAGCTACTGGGGATGGTAGCTGACTATAGCCACTCCTATCTGTCATATATTTAATCTGAGGAAAGTCTTTGTCCTCAGGCCTGGAGGGAAGCCAAAGTCATTCCGCTACCCAAGAGTGGTAAAGCGGCCTTTACTGGTTCCAACAGCAAGACCTATCAGCTTGCTGCCAGCTCTTAGCAAACTGTTGGAAAGAATTGTGTTTGACCAAATACAATGCTATTTCTCTGTAAACAAATTAACAAAAAACTTTCAGCATGCCTATAGAGAAGGGTACTCAACATGTACTGCACTGACACAAATGACTGATGATTGGTTGAAAGAAATTGATAATAAGAAGATTATGGGAGATGTACTGTTAGATTTCACTGCAGCCTCTGATATTATTGACCATAACCTGTTGTTGGAAAAATGAATGTTTTGGCTTTTCAACCTCTGCCATAACATTGATTCAGAGCCATCTATCTAATAGAACTCAAGAGGGTTTTCTTTAATGGAAGTGTCTCTAATGTCAAACATGTCAAGTGTGGTGTACCGCAGGGCAGCTCTCTAGGCCCTCTACTCTTTTCTATTTTTACCAATGACCTGCCACTGGCATTAAACAAAGCATGTGTGTCCATGTATGCTGATGATTCAACCATATACTCATCAGCAACCACAGCTAATGATGTCACTGAAACCCTTAACAAAGAGTTTCAGTCTGTTTTGGAATGGGTGGCCAGTAATAAACTGGTCCTGAACACCTCTAAAACTAAGAGTGTTGTATTTGGTACAAATCATTCCCTATGTTCTAGACCTCAGCTGAATCTGGTAATGAATTGTGTGGCTGTTGAATAAGTTGAAGAGACTAAATTACTTGGCGTTACCTTAGATTGTAAACTGTTATGGTCAAAACATATAGATTCAATGGTTGTAAAGATGGGGAGAGGTCTGTCCGTAATAAAGAGATGCTCAGATTTTTTGACACCACACTCCAACAAGCAAGTTCTGTAGGCTCTAGTTTTGTCTAATCTTCATTATTGTCCAGTCATGTGGTCCAGTGCTGCAAGGAAAGACCTAGTTAAGCTGCATCTGGCCCAGAACAGAGCGACACGTCTTGCTCTTCATTGTAATCAGAGGGCTGATATAAATACTATGCTGCCAGTCTCTCTTGGCTCAGAGTTGAGGAGAGACTGACTGCATCACTTCTTATTTTTATAAGAAACATTGTGTTTTTTGTGATGAAAATCACAAATTGTTTGCATAGTCAACTTACACACAGCTCTGACACACACACTTACCCCACCAGACATGCCACCAGGGGTCTTTTCACAGTCCCCAAATACAGAACACATTCAAGAAAGCGTACAGGATTATATGGAGCCCTTATTGCATGGAACTTCCTTCCATCTCATATTGCTCATATAAACAGCAAACCTGGTTTAAAAAAATAGACAAAGCAACACCTCACGGCACAACGCCTCTCTCCTATTTGACCTAGATAGTTTGTGTGTATGTATTGATATGTAGGCTACGTGTGCCTTTTAAAAAATGTATGTAGTTCTGTCCTTGAGCTGTTCTTGTCTATTGATGTTCTCTATTATGTCATATTTCATGTTTTGTGTGGACCCCAGGAAGAGTAGATGCTGCTTTTGCAACAGCTAATGGGGATCCTAATAAAATACCAAAAGAAAAATACCGGGGTCACACTCTGACTGTCTGAGTGTGACCCCCTCCCAATGGGTTACTGCAGTTAGTGTTGTCAGCACTGCCACGGTCTGGGTGGGGGACACCACACCGGAATCCCCACCGGCTAGGTACAAGTTCGTCATGGTTCCCATTAGCAGCTTTGAGATGTTACATTATTTGACTCCTCCATGAGAATTGAGTCATTTTTAGAATGGCCACAGAGTATTCTTTGTGTCTCGGGAATATTTGGTTGTCAATATACAGCTTATCGACTACGAGGGCTAAACACTTCCCTTTTAATCTCCCTTTAATAATCTAGTCTCCTTGAAGGTTGGGAACTTTACGCCGCCATCTCCCTCGGGAACTTTACGCCGCCATCTCCCTCGGGAACTTTACGCCGCCATCTCCCTCGGGAACTTTACGCCGCCATCTCCCTCGGGAACTTTACGCCGCCATCTCCCTCGGGAACTTTACGCCGCCATCTCCCTCGGGAACTTTACGCCGCCATCTCCCTCGGGAACTTTACACCGCCATCTCCCTCGGGAACTTTACGCCGCCATCTCCCTCGGGAACTGATCATTCATGCCTATTTTTGTGCCAGTGAGTCTTTCACCCTGGCGTTTAACCATTACTTTAAAGAAAGCAAATTTGGCAACGATTGGGCGCTCATATCTCTGTCCTCTTGGTCCGAAACGGTGTACCCCTTCGAGTTGGATTTTATCGACAGCATCGAGTGGGATTTGAAGCGCTGTAAAAAAATAAAAATAAAAATTCCTTCACTAGTCTTTCGTGGAACTTCTCCTTCTCTTTCTTGAATACCAGTAAGTACTCTCATTTTCTC
>NC_088407.1:9258050-9263050 GCF_034236695.1 Oncorhynchus nerka
ACGTGGTGCACATACAGTATGTGACGTAGTACACAGGTATCAGGGACCACTTTTGACTTTGAGCGCTACAAAGGTACTGGAGAATCTTTTAAAAGTGGCGAATCATTCTTTACAAATGTGTGGGTGTAGATTTTCCTTCAGTCGGGATGTGTGGTTGTGTGTGAGAGTGCAGCTGTGTGTGTGTGTTTTTTTTTGTGTTTTTTGTTATGTGTGTGTGTGTGTGTGTGATTATTTCCCTTCACAAAGTATCCACACCCCTTGACTTATTTGACCATATTTTGTTGTTACAGCCTGAATTAAAAAATAATGAAATGTTTAAAAAAACATCTTCACACAATACCCCATAATGACATCACAATACCCCATAATGACATCACAATACCCCATAATGACATCACAATACCCCATAATGACATCACAATACCCCATAATGACATCACAATACCCCATAATGACATCACAATACCCCATAATGACATCACAATACCCGATAATGAAATCACAGTAGCCCATAATGACATCACAATACCCAATACCCCATAATGAAATCACAATACCCCATAATGACATCACACCCCATAATGACATCACAATACCCCATAATGACATCACAATACCCGATAATTAAATCACAATACCCCATAATGACATCACAATACCCCATAATGACACCACAATACCCCATAATGACATCACAATACCCCATAATGACATCACAATACCCCATAATGACATCACAATACCCCATAATGACATCACACTACCTCATAATGACATCACAATACCCCATAATGACATCACAATACCCCATAATGACATCACAATACCCCATAATAACATCACAATACCTCATAATGACAAAGTGAAAACATGTTTTTAGAAATGTTTGCTTATTTATTGAAAATGAAATACAGAAATATCTAATTTAAATAATTATTCCCTGAGTGTATACATGTTAGAATCCCCTTTGGCAGCGATTACAGCTGTGAGTCTTTCTGGGTAAGTCTCTAACAGATGTGAGTCTTTCTGGGTAAGTCTCTAACAGCTGTGAGTCTTTCTGGGTAAATCTCTAACAGCTGTGAGTCTTTCTGGTTAAGTCTCTAACAGCTGTGAGTCTTTCTGGGTAAGTCTCTAACAGATGTGAGTCTTTCTGGGTAAGTCTCTAACAGCTGTGAGTCTTTCTGGGTAAATATCTAACAGCTGTGAGTCTTTCTGGGTAAGTCTCTAACTGCTGTGAGTCTTTCTGGGTAAATCTCTAACAGCTGTGAGTCTTTCTGGGTAAATATCTAACAGCTGTGAGTCTTTCTGGGTAAGTGTCTAACAGCTGTTAACATGTAAATCTCTAACAGCTGTTAACAGGTAAATCTCTAACACAAATTGAAAAAGTCAATGGGGTGTGAATACTTTCTGATGGCACAGTATCTCTTTTTACAATCTACCCAAAGTACATCCAAGTCAAAGTCTGAATTATGATAAGTGAATTATTCAATTCACTTATCAATCCAGCTCAATCTGCACTATTTATACAATAACAGAATCTCTCACTGTCAGGACACTTCTGTGCATCCCAAATGGCACCCTATTCCCTACATTGCACCCTATGGGCTCTGGTAAAAAGTACTATAAAGGGAATAGGGTGCCACTTGGCAAGGAAGGAAGGAAGGAAGGAATGAGGGAAGGAAGGAAGGAAGGAGGAATGGAGGGAGGGAGGGAAGAAAGGAGGAATGGAGGGAGGGAAGAAAGGAGGAATGGAGGGAGGGAGGGAGGGAGAGAGGGATGGAGGGAAGGAAGGAAGGAGGGAGGGATGGAAGGAGGTATGGGAGGGAGGGAGGGGAGGGATGGAGGGAGGGAGAGGATGGAGGGAGGGAGGGAGGGAGGGAGGGAAAGGATGGAGGGAGGGAGTGAGGGAGTGAGTGAGTGGATGGATGGATGGAGGGAGGGGGGATGGAGGGAGGGAAGGAGTGAGAGGAGAGGTGGAGGGAGGGAGGGATGGAGTATGAGGATGAGAGAGGGAGGGAATTTGTGGAAAGATATTTTGGAAAAGAGGGAAAGATGATTTCGGGATGGTGGTTGGTCTCATTTACTCTTGTTCTGCGGGGATGTTAACAGGTTAACATGTTATCAGGTTAGCATGGTTAACAGGTTAACCTGTTATCAGGTTATCCGGTTATCATGTTAACATGTTATCAGGTTACCAGGTTAACCTGTTAACTCTCCGAGTTGGGCATCTCCGGCGCGGCCCACGCTTGGATTGCGTCCTACCTGACAGGTCGCTCCTACCAGGTGGCGTGGCGAGAATCCGTCTCCACACCACGTGCTCTCACCACTGGTGTCCCCCAGGGCTCTGTTCTAGGCCCTCTCCTATTCTCGCTATACACCAAGTCACTTGGCTCTGTCATAACCTCACATGGTCTCTCCTATCATTGCTATGCAGACGACACACAATTAATCTTCTCCTTTCCCCCTTCTGATGACCAGGTGGCGAATCGCATCTCTGCATGTCTGGCAGACATATCCGTGTGGATGACGGATCACCACCTCAAGCTGAACCTCGGCAAGACGGAGCTGCTCTTCCTCCCGGGAAGGACTGCCCGTTCCATGATCTCGCCATCACGGTTGACAACTCCATTGTGTCCTCCTCCCAGAGCGCTAAGAACCTTGGCGTGATCCTGGACAACACCCTGTCGTTCTCAACTAACATCAAGGCGGTGGCCCGTTCCTGTAGGTTCATGCTCTACAACATCCGCAGAGTACGACCCTGCCTCACACAGGAAGCGGCGCAGGTCCTAATCCAGGCACTTGTCATCTCCCGTCTGGATTACTGCAACTCGCTGTTGGCTGGGCTCCCTGCCTGTGCCATTAAACCCCTACAACTCATCCAGAACGCCGCAGCCCGTCTGGTGTTCAACCTTCCCAAGTTCTCTCCGTCACCCCGCTCCTCCGCTCCCTCCACTGGCTTCCAGTTGAAGCTCGCATCCACTACAAGACCATGGTGCTTGCCTACGGAGCTGTGAGGGGAACGGCACCTCAGTACCTCCAGGCTCTGATCAGGCCCTACACCCAAACAAGGGCACTGCGTTCATCCACCTCTGGCCTGCTCGCCTCCCTACCACTGAGGAAGTACAGTTCCCGCTCAGCCCAGTCAAAACTGTTCGCTGCTCTGGCCCCCCAATGGTGGAACAAACTCCCTCACGACGCCAGGACAGCGGAGTCAATCACCACCTTCCGGAGACACCTGAAACCCCACCTCTTTAAGGAATACCTAGGATAGGATAAAGTAATCCCTCTCACCCCCCTCCCCCTGAAAAGATTTAGATGCACTACTGTTCCACTGGAGGTCATAAGGTGAATGCACCAATTTGTAAGTCGCTCTGGATAAGAGCGTCTGCTAAATGACTTAAATGTAAATGTAAATGTAATCAGGTTAGCATGGTTAACAGGTTAACATGTTATCAGGTTAACATATTATCAGGTTAACATGTTATCAGGTTAACCGGTTATCAGGTTAACATGTTACCAAATCAAATCACATTATGCACCGATACAACACCTTAGAGTGAAATGCTGAATACAAGCCCTTATCCAACAATGCCATTTTTTGATAAAATAAGTGTTAAAAGTAACAAAAATATAAGAATAACAAATAATTAAAGAGCAGCATTAAAATAACAGTAGCGAGGCCATATACAGAGGGTACCGGTACAGAGAGAATATCAATATGCAGGGATATAATAGTCAACTAATTGAGGTAATATGTACATGTAGGTATGTTATTAAAGTGATAGGAGGGGGCAATGCAAATAGTCTGGGTAGCCATTTGATTAGCTGTTCAGGAGTCTTATGGCTTGGGGGTAGAAGCTGTTTAGAAGCCTCTTGGACCTAAACTTGGCGGTCTGGCGGTCTGGCAATGATGCAGTGCTCTCGATGGTGCAGCAGTAGAACCTTTTGAGGATCTGAGGACCCATGCCAAATCTTTTCAGTCTCCTGAGGGGGAATTGGTTTTGACGTGGCCTCTTCACGACTGTCTTGGTGTGCTTGGACCATGTTAGTTTGTTGGTGATGTGGACGCCAAGGAACTTGAAGCGCTCAACCTGTTCCACTGCAGCCCCGTCGATGAGAATGGGGGCGTGGCTCTGTCCTCTTTTACATTTACATTTACATTTAAGTCATTTAGCAGACGCTCTTATCCTGTAGTCCACGATAATCTCCTTTGTCTTGCTCACGTTGAGGGAGAGGTTGTTATTCTGGCACCACATGGCCAGGTCTCTGACCTCCCTTTTGGCTGTCTCGTCGTTGTCGGTGATCAGTTGTGTCGTCAGGCAAACTTAATGACTGTGTGTGTGTGTGTGTGTATGTGTGTGAGTGTGTGTGTGCATCTCTTCAGTATTATATCCTCTCATTCCGCATGCTGGACCAACGCTTCAAACTTGGCCTTCGATAGCCAATACAGAAAGACCAGGAGAAACTCCCAGCCATTTGGCTTAATCGGCTTAATCTACCAACCAATCATCTCCCTCAACACATTAGCATCTGCCGATTCCGAGTTCTCAACAACAATGTAACTAGTTAAAAGCTGAACGAGGGGATATAATACTGAAGAGAAAGAAAAGAGATGATGTGATTTCCGCTTTTGGAACGTTAACAACGTGACACGCCATCTTAACTCCTCCTCCACATTTACTGGATTGGTTGAACAGTGAAGAAGAGAACCATTCCATCTTAACTCCTCCTCCACATTTACTGGATTGGTTGAACAGTGAAGAAGAGAACCATTCCATCTTAACTCCTCCTCCACATTTACTGGATTGGTTGAACAGTGAAGAAGAGAACCATGCCATCTTAACTCCTCCTCCACATTTACTGGATTGGTTGAACAGTGAAGAAGAGAACCATTCCATCTTAACTCCTCCTCCACATTTACTGGATTGGTTGAACAGTGAAGAAGAGAACCATGCCATCTTAACTCCTCCTCCACATTTACTGGATTGGTTGAACAGTGA
>NC_088407.1:9268050-9273050 GCF_034236695.1 Oncorhynchus nerka
ACCCCATAGACCCTGGTTAAACGTAGGGCACTAGCTCCATAGACCCTGGTTAAGCGTAGGGCACTAGCTCCATAGACCCTGGTTAAACGTAGGGCACTAGCTCCATAGACCCTGGTTAAACGTAGGGCACTAGCTCCATAGACCCTGGTTAAACGTAGGGCACTAGCTCCATAGACCCTGGTTAACCGTAGGGCACTAGCTCCATAGACCCTGGTTAAACGTAGGGTACTAGCTCCATAGACCCTGGTTAAACGTAGGGCACTAGCTCCATAGACCCTGGTTAAACGTAGGGTACTAGCTCCATAGACCCTGGTTAAACGTAGGGCACTAGCTCCATAGACCCTGGTTAAACGTAGGGCACTAGCTCCATAGACCCTGGTTAAACGTAGGGCACTAGATCCATAGACCCTGGTTAAACGTAGGGCACTAGCTCCATAGTCCCTGGTTAAACATAGGGCAATAGCTCCATAGACCCTGGTTAAACGTAGGGCACTAGCTCCATAGACCCTGGTTAAACGTAGGGCACTAGCTCCATAGACCCCCTGGTTAAACGTAGGGCACTAGCTCCATAGACCCTGGTTAAACGTAGGGCACTAGCTCCATAGACCCTGGTTAAACGTAGGGCACTAGCTCCATAGACCCTGGTTAAACGTAGGGCACTAGCTCCATAGACCCTGGTTAAACGTAGGGTACTAGCTCCATAGACCCTTGTTAAACGTAGGGCACTAGCTCCATAGACCCTGGTTAAACGTAGGGCACTAGCTCCATAGACCCTGGTTAAACGTAGGGCACTAGCTCCATAGACCCTGGTTAAACGTAGGGCACTAGCTCCATAGACCCTGGTTAAACGTAGGGCACTAGCTCCATAGACCCTGGTTAAACGTAGGGCACTAGCTCCATAGACCCTGGTTAAACGTAGGGCACTAGCTCCATAGACCCTGGTTAAACGTAGGGCACTAGCTCCATAGACCCTGGTTAAACATAGGGCACTAGCTCCATAGACCCTGGTTAAACGTAGGGCACTAGCTCCATAGACCCTGGTTAAACGTAGGGCACTAGCTCCATAGACCCCCCGGTTAAACATAGGGCACTAGCTCCATAGACCCCCTGGTTAAACGTAGGGCACTAGCTCCATAGACCCCCTGGTTAAACGTAGGGCACTAGCTCCATAGACCCTGGTTAAACGTAGGGCACTAGCTCCATAGACCCTGGTTAAACGTAGGGCACTAGCTCCATAGACCCTGGTTAAACGTAGGGCACTAGCTCCATAGACCCTGGTTAAACGTAGGGCATTAGCTCCATAGACCCTGGTTAAACGTAGGACACTAGCTCCATAGACCCTGGTTAAACGTAGGGCACTAGCTCCATAGACCCTGGTTAAACGTAGGGCACTACATAGGTGAAAGGGACAACTTGAATCTTGCAGTAAAGGTGAACCATAGTTCCTCTACATCTCTGCTGTGTCTGTGTGTCTGTGTGTGTGTGTGTGTGTGTGTGTGTGTGTGTGTGTGTGTGTGTGTGTGTGTGTGTGTGTGTGTGTGTGTGTGTGTGTGTGTGTGTGTGTGTGTGTGTGTGTGTGTGTGTGTGATCAGCTAGAGTTTTACCTCCTGTTTCATAACTAAGCTTTTCTTCTGTCTAATCTCCAATGAGACTATGGGAGATCAGAGAGGCAGAGGGAGAGGAAAAGAGAGGAAGAGACAGAAGAGAGAGAAATCAGAGAGGCAGAGGGAGAGAAGAGAGAGAGAGAAGAGAGAAAAGAGAGAGAGGAAGAGAGAGGGAGAGGAGAGAAGGAAGAGACAGAAGAGAGAAATCAGAGAGGCAGAGGGAGAGAAGAGAGAGGAAGAGAGAGAAGAGAGAAAAGAGAGAGAGAGATCAGAGAGGCAGAGGGAGAGGAAAAGAGAGGAAGAGACAGAAGAGAGAGAAATCAGAGAGGCAGAGGGAGAGAAGAGAGAGGAAGAGAGAGAAGAGAGAAAAGAGAGAGAGAGATCAGAGAGGCAGAGGGAGAGAAAGACAGGAAGAGAGAGAAATATGGGACGAAAAGGAATGCTGGGGTGAGGGAGACAGAGAGAGAGGTAGAGGAGAGAGATGGAGACAACTAGCACCACTCGGTTTATCGAAGGGGTAAATGTATTCCAGATTCCTCAAAGAAGAGGAGACTGACCTCAGATGACCTGCCCATTGAGAAGAGGAGACTGACCTCAGATGACCTGCCCATTGAGAAGAGGACTCTGACCTCAGATGACCTGCCCATTGAGAAGAGGAGACTGACCTCAGATGACCTGCCCATTGAGAAGAGGAGACTGACCTCAGATGACCTGCTTAGCTAACTGTGTATGTATTTTTATTCCACAGATTGTGATATGATCCTAGATGGTGTATGTGTTCCCATGAACACTTCCATAGTTTGTAGGGGATCTCAGAAGAAATCAGATGAGTAGGAAGTCAGAAGAGTAGGAAGTCAGAAGAGTAGGAAGTCAGAAGAGGAGGAAGTCAGAAGGGTAGGAAGTCAGAAGGGTAGGAAGTCACAAGAGTAGGGAGTCAGAAGAGCAAGAAGTCAGAAGAGCATGAAGTCGAGGTGAGACTCAGATGAAGAGAAACATAACTGTTTTAGGTCTTGTGACGTCACATGCTCACCTCTCACAATAGTGACATCAAGAGAAACGGAAAGAAAAGGGAGAGATAATTAAACATCATGTTGAAATCTAAGTCAGACGAACAAGGTCACTTCCTCCTGAGAAAGAGTTCAAATGAGAGCAAAGCCACATTTTATTGCTGAGTCAGAAAGAGCTGAGATGACAGCAGAGTCACAAACAGAGCTGGGATGACAGCAGAGTCACAGAAAGAGCTGAGATGAGAGCAGACCCACAGAAAGAGCTGAGATGACAGCAGAGCCACAGAAAGAGCTGAGATGACAGCAGAGCCACAGACAGAGCTGGGATGACAGCAGAGTCACAGAAAGAGCTGAGATGACAGCAGAGCCACAGAAAGAGGTGAGATGACAGCAGAGCCACAGAAAGAGCTGAGATGACAGCAGAGTCACAGAAAGAGCTGAGATGACAGCAGAGCCACAGAAAGAGCTGAGATGACAGCAGAGCCACAGAAAGAGCTGGGAAGACAGCAGAGCCACAGAAAGAGGTGAGATGACAGCAGAGCCACAACTTCACGGTCCAACGTCACGGTCCAACGTCACGGTCCATTGTCACGGTCCAACGTCACGGTCCATCGTCACGGTCCATCGTCACGGTCCATCCTCACGGTCCATCGTCACGGTCCATCGTCACGGTCCAACGTCACGGTCCATCGTCACGGTCCATCGTCACGGTTCGACCACTGCCTTATGGTTCAGGGCTGACCACACTCCCATGACCAAGAAAGGGGCCCGTCCTTAGGGCTCTGTCAAATCGCACCCCTCTCGTCTCCCCCCGGCTCTCCCCCAATAGAAGACTTTAAACAACCCCTCCACCCTCTACACCCTCCCTTCTCAGCTTGTAGCAATTACCAGAAATTGAAAACTTGCATCCTGATGGCTTGGAACAACTTGTAAAGCTTCCAATATTCTTCTCTCTCTCTCTCCCTCGCTATGTCCCCTTCTCTCTCTTCCTCTCCCCCTCTCTCTCCCCCTTCTCTTGCTCTCCCTCCCTCTCTCGCTCCCTCTCTCTCCCTCTCCCCCTCTCTGTCACCCTCTGTCACCCTCTCTCTCTCTCTCTCTCCCCCCTCTCTCTCTCTCTCTCTCTCTCTCTCTCCCCCTCCCTCCCTCCCTCCCTCCCTCCCTCCCTCCCTCCCTCCCTCCCTCCTCTCTCTCTCTCTCTCTCTCTCTCTCTCCCCACCCTCTCCTCTCCTCCTCTCTCCCCCTCCCCCCTTCTCTCCCTCTCTCTCAGCATTGCTTAAGAGCTGTTGGACAACCGCAAAATCTGTCACAGACTTTCTCAGAAGAGAGAGAAGAGAAGAGAAGAGACAGAAAACAAAGGATGAGGGATGAAGGGATGAGGAGAAGGAGGAGTAGGAAAACCAGACAGATAGCTTAAGTATGACTTTGAAATTGGGCACAGTGTCTATGGGGTCAAATTGCACTACCTAAGGCTTCCACTAGATGTCAACAGTCTTTAGAACCTTGTTTGATGCTTCTACTGTGATGGAGGGGGGAATGAGAGGGGATTGAGTCAGAGGTCTGCCAGAGTGCCATGAGCTGACCACGCGCGTTCACGAGAGTTAGCTTGAGTTCCATTGCATTTCTACAGACAAAGGAATTCTCCGGTTGGAACATTATTGAAGATTTATGTTAAAAACATCCTAAAATTGATTCTATACATCGTTTGACATGTTTCTACGTAACAGAAGTTTTGACTTTTCGTCTGCTCCTAGTGATCGAGCTTCATGAATTTGGATTTCTGGGCTAAACTCGCGAAGGTATTTGGACATAAATTATGGACATTATCGAACAAAACAAACATTTATTTCGGAACTGGGATTCCTGGGAGTGCATTCTGATGAAGATCATCAAAGGTAAGTGAATATTTATAATGTTATTTCTGACTTCTGTTGACTCCACAACATGGCGGATGTTTGGTCTCTGAGTGCCGTACATATTATAGCATGGTGTGCTTTTTTTTTGGGGGGGGGGATAAATCTGACACAGCGGTTGCATTAAGGGGAAGTGTATCTATAATTCCATAATTGTTGTATCTTTTATCAATGTTTATTGTGAGCATTTATGGAAATTGATGTGGCTCTCTGCAAAATCACCAGATGTTTGGAATTACTGAACGTAACACGCCAAAGTATACTGACATTTAAAAAAAAAAGAACTTTATCGAACAAAACATACATGTATTGTGTAACATGAAGTCCTATGAGTGTCATCTGATGAAGATCATCAAAAATGAATTATTCATTTATCTCTATTTCTGCTTCTTGTGACTCCTCTCTTTGGCTGGAAAAATGGCTGTGTTTTTCTGTGACTAGGTGCTGACCTAACATAATCATTTGGTTTGCTTTCGTCG
>NC_088407.1:9280550-9303050 GCF_034236695.1 Oncorhynchus nerka
CTATGATGTAACCCCTGTTTCCTGCTATGATGTAACCCCTGTTTCCTGCTATGATGTAACCCCTGTTTCCTGCTATGATGTAACCCCTGTTTCCTGCTATGATGTAACCCCTGTTTCCTGCTATGATGTAACCCCTGTTTCCTGCTATGATGTAACCCCTGTTTCCTGCTATGATGTAACCCCTGTTTCCTGCTATGATGTAACCCCTGTTTTCCTGCTATGATGTAACCCCTGTTTCCTGCTATGATGTAACCCCTGTTTCCTGCTATGATGTAACCCCTGTTTCCTGCTACGATTTAAACCCTGTTTCCTACTACACTATGATGTAACGATTGCAGGCATGTGATTGGTCAAAATCTTTGGAATTGATGGACAGACAGGAGAGCGAATGAAATGGTAGGAAGGACACCCCAGCTTCAAACTTTTTCAGATTTCACATCCTAAATCACACAGGCTCAGAAAATATACTCGGTGACAATGGAAACCAGGGCTATCGCTCAATGCGGGGTCCACAGATCGATTTAAAATGAGGGTTGTACGATTTAAGAGGATTTATTAAGAGCACTTTTCTCTCCATACGTATTCTGACCTTGAACTTCAGCCTGAGATCAGCCTGAGATCTGCCTACTGATTCATATAACTGATTCATATAACTGATTCAGTCATAATGGCAGCAAACTGATTCATATAACTGATTCAGTCATAATGGCAGCAAACTGATTCATATAACTGATTCAGTCATAATGGCAGCAAACTGATTCATATAACTGATTCATATAACTGATTCAGTCAATAATGGCAGCAAACTGATTCATATAACTGATTCATATAACTGATTCAGTCATAATGGCAGCAAACAGATTCATATAACTGATTCAGTCATAATGGCAGCAAACTGATTCATATAACTGATTCATATAACTGATTCAGTCATAATGGCAGCAAACTGATTCATATAACTGATTCATATAACTGATTCAGTCATAATGGCAGCAAACTGATTCATATAACTGAGTCATATAACTGATTCAGTCATAATGGCAGCAAACTGATTCAGATAACTGATTCATATAACTGATTCAGTCATAATGGCAGCAAACTGATTCATATAACTGATTCAGTCATAATGGCAGCAAACTGATTCATATAACTGATTCAGTCATAATGGCAGCAAACTGATTCATATAACTGATGCATATAACTGATTCAGTCATAATGGCAGCAAACTGATTCATATAACTGATTCATATAACTGATTCAATCATAATGGCAGCAAACTGATTCAGATAACTGATTCAGTCATAATGGCAGCAAACTGATTCATATAACTGATTCATATAACTGATTCAGTCATAATGGCAGCAAACAGATTCATATAACTGATTCAGTCATAATGGCAGCAAACTGATTCATATAACTGATTCATATGACTGATTCAGTCATAATGGCAGCAAACTGATTCATATAACTGATTCATATAACTGATTCAGTCATAATGGCAGCAAACTGATTCATATAACTGATTCATATAACTGATTCAGTCATAATGGCAGCAAACTGATTCAGATAACTGATTCATATAACTGATTCAGTCATAATGGCAGCAAACTGATTCATATAACTGATTCAGTCATAATGGCAGCAAACTGATTCATATAACTGATTCATATAACTGATTCAGTCATAATGGCAGCAAACTGATTCATATAACTGATTCATATAACTGATTCAGTCATAATGGCAGCAAACTGATTCAGATAACTGATTCATATAACTGATTCAGTCATAATGGCAGCAAACTGATTCATATAACTGATTCAGTCATAATGGCAGCAAACTGATTCATATAACTGATTCATATAACTGATTCAGTCATAATGGCAGCAAACTGATTCAGATAACTGATTCATATAACTGATTCAGTCATAATGGCAGCAAAGTGATTCATATAACTGATTCATATAACTGATTCAGTCATAATGGCAGCAAACTGATTCATATAACTGATTCAGTCAATAATGGAAGCAAACTGATTCATATAACTGATTCAGTCAATAATGGCAGCAAACTGATTCATATAACTGATTCAGTCATAATGGCAGCAAACTGATTCATATAACTGATTCAGTCATAATGGCAGCAAACTGATTCATATAACTGATTCAGTCATAATGGCAGCAAACTGAAGCTTATCAACATATCACCTTTCCCACAGGGAAGTTTATGACATGCTGGCCTTAAAACCTGGGATGAAATTTGGCGAGCCAAGCTATAGGCTTCCGTAGCCATGCGCAAATTACTGTATAGCGCCAAAACTACCGAGGTGATTTCTAGAATGTTTTAATTATGTGCCCAGACTTTTCACTGTATTTTTTACACAATTAGCATGGTATTAAATATTAGTCGCTAGCCTCCGTCAGTTATACCCATACCTACATCACTGTCCCTTCAGTGTTAGATTCCTTACTCTTTGCATCGTTTCCATTCCATTATTAGTTTTACCTTGCTTTTCTTTGTCACGTTGGTGCGGTTGTTCCTGAGGGTCGCTAGTGGATCCCATTTCTCCCTTTTTTTTCTGTTGACCGTATTCTTCTCAGGGACAGAGAGAAAAGTGCAAGAGAGAGACAGAAAGTGGGAACGCACCAACGAGAGCAAAAGTGAGAGGAGCGAAAAGAGAGGTGGGTCTGAGAGGATTTGAGTGGTTCTGGGAGGGTCTGAGAGGGGCTGAGAGGATCTGGGTTGGTCTTAGAGGGTCTGGGAGGATCTGAGTGGGTCTGAGAGGGTCTGAGAGGGTCTGAGTGGGTCTGGGAGGATCTGAGTGGGTCTGAGAGGGTCTGAGTGGGTCTGGGAGGATCTGAGTGGGTCTGAGAGGGTCTGAGAGGGTCTGAGAGGGTCTGAGTGGGTCTGGGAGGGTCTGAGAGGGTCTGAGTGGGTCTGAGAGGGTCTGAGAGGGTCTGAGAGGAACTGAGTGGGTCTGGGAGGATCTGAGTTGGTCTGGGAGGGTCTGAGAGGGTCTGAGAGGGTCCGAGTGGGTCTGAGAGGATCTGAGTTGGTCTGGGAGGGTCTGAGAGGGTTTGGGAGGATCTGAGAGGGTCTGAGAGGGTCAGAGAGGGTCCGAGAGGGTCAGAGAGGGTCCGAGTGGGTCTGAGAGGATCTGAGTTGGTCTGGGATGGTCTGAGAGGAACTGAGAGGGTCGGAGTGGAACTGAGAGGGTCTGAGAGGGTCAGAGAGGGTCCGAGTGGGTCTGAGAGGATCTGAGTTGGTCTGGGCGGGTCTGAGAGGGTCTGTGTGGGTCTGAGTGGGTCTGAGTGTGTTTGGGAGGATCTGAGTGGGTCTGGGAGGGTCTGAGATGAATAAACATTAATGGGTGGTATTATTTTCACGGATAGTACTTCATTAAGAACTCTATATACTCTGAGAATAAAATAGAAATTTCAAGAATAAAGTAAAAATTACCTTTGAGAATAAAGTAGCATTATTTCGAGAAAAAACATTGAAATTTAACTTAAATTTAAAATAAAGTCTTCATTTTGAGAATAATTTTGAGTTATATTTCAAGATTAAAGGGGATTTGGTTAATTGCATGCCTCCCTGGAAACTGTACTTTAGAATTGGCTTTAGTAACACATAAATCCTTGTTCTTTTAGGACGTAATTGTCACGTTCTGACCATAGTTCTGTTATTATATCTTTGTTTTAGTATGGTCAGGGCGTGAGTTGAGGTGGGCAGTCTATGTTTGTTTTTCTACACACACTACGATCATTGGCCATCGTCAATACTTTAGGCCTATTTTTAGCTTAATGATTATTTAAAGAAAGGAAGAATCCATCCATATATTCACAATTCTGAATTAAATGGAATTGACCCCAACCCTGGTTATTATGTGCTAAAAGAGCAGGAGACAGGGAGGCAGGGAGGCAGGGAGGCAGGGAGACAGGGAGGGAGGAAGGGAGGAAGGGAGGCAGGGAACAAGGAAGTTAGGGAGGCAGGGAGGCAGGGAAGAAGGGAGGAAGGGAGGAAGGGAGACAAGGAGGCAGGAAGGCAGGGAGGAAGGGAGGCAGGGAGGGAGGGAGGGAAGCAGGGAAGCAGGGAACCAAGGAGGCAGGTAGCCAGGGAGGCATTCAATTAAACAAATCCCAGTTTTCAATCAGAAAACATATTATTTTTGAAATATTTCTACTTTATTCTTGAAGTTTAATTTCTAGTTCATCATTTTTTTTTTACCAGGGCCCTAAAGTAGTCCACTATATATGAAATAGGGTGCCATTTGGGACAGATTCTGGAATGGGACGGAATCTGCAAGGAACCGGAATGCTAGGCCAAAAAGAACCAGAAGCCAAAACAGAAAGAGAGATAGAGGCCTCAGGGGGAGGGAGGAATGGAGAGGAGGGAGATGAGTGAGGGATGGATGGAGGGAGGGAGAAGAGGATGAGAGGTCAAGTGGGAATTCTACTATTTAGGCTCTCACGGACCAAACATTATTCTCTCTTTCCATATTTTTTATGTATGTCTGTCTGTCTCTCTCTCTCTCTCTCTCTCTCTCGCTCTCTCTCTCTCTCTCTTTTCCCCCTCTCTCCCTTTTTCTCTCTCCCTCTCTCTCTCTCTCTCTCTCTTTCCCCCCCTCTCTCTCTCCCTTTTTCTCTCTCTCCCTCTCTCTCTCTCTCCCATTCTCTCCCTTTCTCTCTCTCTCTCTCTCCCATTCGCTCCCTTTCTCTCTCTCTCTCCCATTCTCTCCCTTTCTCTCTCCCTTTCTCTCTCTCCATTTCTCTCTCTCTCTCTCTCTTTTTCCCTCTCTCTCTTTTTCTATCTCTCTCTCTCTCTCCCATTCTCTCCCTTTCTCTCTCCCTTTCTCTCTCCCTTTCTTTCTTTTTCTCTCTCTCTCTCTCTCTCTCTCTCTCTCTCCCATTCTCTCTCTTTCTCTCTCCCTTTCTCTCTCTCTCTCTCTCTCTCTCTCTCTCTCTCTCTCTCTCTCTCTCTCTCACTCTCTCTCTCTTTCTCTCTCTCTCTCTATTCCCCTGTCTCCATCCTACAGTAAAACCTCTGTTAGTCATTTTCTTGTCATTTAATTGATGGGGAACATTCAGTACAAATCCTTGTCTTGACCCGACGGTGTTCCGAGGCGAACGTGCTCTGACTCCCGTTGAAAACCGCAAATGAGTGACAGACATGACAACAACCAACCTCCTCTGGGAAAGAAAGAGACAGAGAGAGAATCATTTGTTTATTTCATTCCCTGAGACACTACCCGGAATATCGGAACATCGACATTCCCAAAAGAGCTGTTGGGAATGGGAGTACAGGGAGGTGTGGGGGTTCTATGTGTTCCCAATACATGATTAGATCATGGAGGGATGGATGGAGGGATACAGGGATGGATGGATGGATGGATATATATGAAGGAGGGACGGATGGATATATATGAAGGAGGGATGTAGGGGTGGGGGGATAGAGGGATGGATGGATATATATGAAGGAGGGATGTAGGGGTGGGGGGATAGAGGGATGGATGGATATATATGAAGGAGGGATGTAGGGGTGGTGGGATAGAGGGATGGATGGATATATATGAAGGAGGGATGTAGGGGTGGTGGGATAGAGGGATGGATGGATATATATGAAGGAGGGATGTAGGGGTGGGGGGATAGAGGGATGGATGGATATATATGAAGGAGGGATGTAGGGGTGGTGGGATAGAGGGATGGATGGATATATATGAAGGAGGGATGTAGGGGTGGTGGGATAGAGGGATGGATGGATATATATGAAGGGAGGGATGTAGGGGTGGGGGATAGAGGGATGGATGGATATATATGAAGGGAGGGATGTAGGGGTGGGGGATAGAGGGATGGATGGATATATATGAAGGGATGGATGTAGGGGTGGGGGATAGAGGGATGGATGGATATATGAAGGAGGGATGTAGGGTGGGGGATAGAGGGATGGATATATATGAAGGAGGGATGGATTGATATATATGAAGGAGGGATGTAGGGGTGGTGGGATAGAGGGATGGATGGATATATATGAAGGAGGGATGTAGGGGTGGTGGGATAGAGGGATGGATGGATATATATGAAGGAGGGATGTAGGGGTGGTGGGATAGAGGGATGGATGGATGGATATATATGAAGGGAGGGATGTAGGGGTGGGGGATAGAGGGATGGATGGATATATATGAAGGAGGGATGTAGGGGTGGGGGGATAGAGGGATGGATGGATATATATGAAGGAGGGATGTAGGGGTGGTGGGATAGAGGGATGGATGGATATATATGAAGGAGGGAGGTAGGGGTGGTGGGATAGAGGGATGGATGGATATATATGAAGGGAGGGATGTAGGGGTGGTGGGATAGAGGGATGGATGGATATATATGAAGGAGGGGATGTAGGGGTGGGGGATAGAGGGATGGATGGATATATGAAGGGAGGGATGTAGGGGTGGGGGGGATAGAGGGATGGATGGATATATATGAAGGAGGGATGTAGGGGTGGGGGGATAGAGGGATGGATGGATATATATGAAGGGAGGGATGTAGGGGTGGTGGGATAGAGGGATGGATGGATATATATATGAAGGGAGGGATGTAGGGGTGGTGGGATAGAGGGATGGATGGATATATGAAGGGAGGATGAGGGGTGGTGGGGAGGATGGATGGTATGGGGGGGTGGGATAGTGGGATGGATGGATGGATATATATGAAGGGAGGGATGTAGGGGTGGTGGGATAGAGGGATGGATGGATATATATGAAGGGAGGAGGGATAGAAGGATGAAGGGATGGTGGGACAGATGGATAGAGGATGGAGGGATGGCTATATATGAAAGGAGTAGGGACGGATGGATGGAAAGATGGAGATATAGAGGGATGGTGGGACAGATGGATAGAGGATGGAGGCATGGTGGGACAGATGGATAGAGGATGGAGGGATGGTGGGACAGATGGATAGAGGCTGGAGGGATGGTGGGACAGATGGTTAGAGGATGGAGGGATGGTGGGACAGATGGATAGAGGATGGAGGGATGGTGGGACAGATGGATAGAGGATGGAGGGATGGTGGGACAGATGGATAGAGGATGGAGGGATGGTGGGACAGATGGATAGAGGATGGAGGGATGGTGGGACAGATGGATAGAGGATGGAGGGATGGTGGGACAGATGGATAGAGGATGGAGGGATGGTGGGACAGATGGATAGAGGATGGAGGGATGGTGGGACAGATGGTTAGAGGATGGAGGGATGGTGGGACAGATGGATAGAGGATGGAGGGATGGTGGGACAGATGGATAGAGGATGGAGGGACAGATGGATAGAGGATGGAGGGATGGTGAGACAGATGGAGATATAGAGGGATGGAGCAGGAGTTCTTCTGTACAAATATAAACATGACAGGGTCCTCAAAGGCAGCTTGTGATACAAGACAGTATTCCATGTCCATCCATGTCTGAGGATATGGGGAGTTGATGTGGAAACCGACCACTAGGGGCAACGGTGAGCGATGCCATCCGTAGGTTTTGGTTTTACCATGTCGTTGTGGAAGGGGGATGGCATCTGCCTCTGTGTTTCTTTAACCCCTATCCCCAACCTTAACCGTTCATAACCCTATCCCAGACCTTAACCCTTACCTTAACCGTTCATAACCCTATCCCAGACCTTAACCATTCATAACCCTATCCCAGACCTTAACCCAGACCTTAACCATTCATAACCCTATCCCCAACCTTAACCCTTACCTTAACCATTCATAACCCTATCCCCAACCTTAACCCTTACCTTAACCATTCATAACCCTATCCCAGACCTTAACCATTCATAACCCTATCCCCAACCTTAACCCTTACCTTAACCATTCATAACCCTATCCCCAACCTTAACCCTTACCTTAACCGTTCATAACCCTATCCCAAACCTTAACCCTTACCTTAACCGTTCATAACCCTAACCCTATCCCCAACCTTAACCCTTACCTTAACCATTCATAACCCTATCCCAAACCTTAACCCTTACCTTAACCGTTCATAACCCTATCCCCAACCTTAACCCTTACCTTAACCATTCATAACCCTATCCCAGACCTTAACCATTCATAACCCTATCCCAAACCTTAACCGTTCATAACCCTATCCCAGACCTTAACCGTTCATAACCCTATCCCAGACCTTAACCCTTACCTTAACCATTCATAACCCTATCCCCAACCTTAACCCTTACCTTAACCGTTCATAACCCTATCCCAGACCTTAACCGTTCATAACCCTATCCCCAACCTTAACCCTTACCTTAACCGTTCATAACCCTATCCCCAACCTTAACCATTCATAACCCTATCCCAGACCTTAACCATTCATAACCCTATCCCCGACCTTAACCCTTACCTTAACCGTTCATAACCCTATCCCAGACCTTAACCATTCATAATCCTATCCCAGACCTTAACCATTCATAACCCTATCCCAGACCTTAACCATTCATAATCCTATCCCAGACCTTAACCATTCATAACCCTATCCCAGACCTTAACCATTCATAATCCTATCCCAGACCTTAACCGTTCATAACCCTATCCCCAACCTTAACCATTCATAACCCTATCCCAGACCTTAACCATTCATAACCCTATCCCCAACCTTAACCATTCATAACCCTATCCCAGACCTTAACCATTCATAACCCTATCCCCAACCTTCACCGTTCATAACCCTATCCCAGACCTTAACCATTCATAACCCTATCCCCAACCTTCACCGTTCATAACCCTATCCCAGACCTTAACCATTCATAACCCTATCCCAGACCTTAACCGTTCATAACCCTATCCCAGACCTTAACCATTCATAACCCTATCCCAGACCTTAACCATTCATAACCCTATCCCAGACCTTAACCGTTCATAACCCTATCCCAGACCTTAACCCTTACCTTAAACATTCATAACCCTATCCCAGACCTTAACCCTTACCTTAACCGTTCATAACCCTATCCCAGACCTTAACCATTCATAACCCTATCCCAGACCTTAACCCTTACCTTAAACATTCATAACCCTATCCCAGACCTTAACCATTCATAACCCTATCCCAGACCTTAACCATTCATAACCCTATCCCAGACCTTAACCATTCATAACCCTATCCCAGACCTTAACCATTCATAACCCTATCCCCAACCTTAACCATTCATAACCCTATCCCAGACCTTAACCATTCATAACCCTATCCCAGACCTTAACCATTCATAACCCTATCCCCAACCTTAACCATTCATAACCCTATCCCCAACCTTAACCATTCATAACCCTATCCCAGACCTTAACCTCTACCTTAACCATTCATAACCCTATCCCAGACCTTAACCATTCATAACCCTATCCCCAACCTTAACCCTTACCTTAACCGTTCATAACCCTATCCCAGACCTTAACCATTCATAATCCTATCCCAGACCTTAACCATTCATAACCCTATCCCAAACCTTAACCCTTACCTTAACCGTTCATAACCCTATCCCCAACCTTAACCATTCATAACCCTATCCCAGACCTTAACCATTCATAACCCTATCCCCAACCTTAACCATTCATAACCCTATCCCAGACCTTAACCGTTCATAACCCTATCCCCAACCTTAACCCTTACCCTAACCGTTCATAACCCTATCCCCAACCTTAACCGTTCATAACCCTATCCCAGACCTTAACCGTTCATAACCCTATCCCCAACCTTCACCGTTCATAACCCTATCCCAGACCTTAACCATTCATAACCCTATCCCAGACCTTAACCATTCATAACCCTATCCCAGACCTTAACCATTCATAACCCTATCCCAGACCTTAACCCTTACCTTAAACATTCATAACCCTATCCCCAACCTTAACCCAGACCTTAACCATTCATAACCCTATCCCCAACCTTAACCATTCATAACCCTATCCCAGACCTTAACCATTCATAACCCTATCCCAGACCTTAACCCTTACCTTAAACATTCATAACCCTATCCCCAACCTTAACCCTTACCTTAACCGTTCATAACCCTATCCCCAACCTTAACCCTTACCTTAACCATTCATAACCCTATCCCAGACCTTAACCCTTATCTTAACCATTCATAACCCTATCCCCAACCTTAACCATTCATAACCCTATCCCAGACCTTAACCGTTCATAACCCTATCCCCAACCTTAACCCTTACCTTAACCATTCATAACCCTATCCCAGACCTTAACCCTTACCTTAACCATTCATAACCCTATCCCAGACCTTAACCATTCATAACCCTATCCCAGACCTTAACCATTCATAACCCAATCCCCAACCTTAACCATTCATAACCCTATCCCAGACCTTAACCATTCATAACCCTATCCCCAACCTTAACCATTCATAACCCTATCCCCAACCTTAACCATTCATAACCCTATCCCAGACCTTAACCCCTACCTTAACCATTCATAACCCTATCCCAGACCTTAACCATTCATAACCCTATCCCAGACCTTAACCGTTCATAACCCTATCCCAGACCTTAACCGTTCATAACCCTATCCCAGACCTTAACCATTCATAACCCTATCCCAGACCTTAACCATTCATAACCCTATCCCCAACCTTAACCATTCATAACCCTATCCCAGACCTTAACCATTCATAACCCTATCCCCAACCATAACCCCTACCTTAACCATTCATAACCCTATCCCAGACCTTAACCCTTACCTTAACCATTCATAACCCTATCCCCAACCTTAACCATTCATAACCCTATCCCAGACCTTAACCATTCATAACCCTATCCCAGACCTTAACCCTTACCTTAACCGTTCATAACCCTATCCCCAACCTTAACCCTTACCTTAACCATTCATAACCCTATCCCCAACCTTAACCCTTACCTTAACCATTCATAACCCTATCCCCAACCTTAACCATTCATAACCCTATCCCAGACCTTAACCATTCATAACCCTATCCCCAACCTTAACCATTCATAACCCTATCCCAGACCTTAACCCTTACATTAACCATTATTAACCCTATCCCCAACCTTAACCCTTACCTTAACCATTCATAACCCTATCCCCAACCTTAACCCTTACCTTAACCATTCTTAACCCTATCCCCAACCTTAACCCTTACCTTAACCATTCATAACCCTATCCCCAACCTTAACCATTCATAACCCTATCCCAGACCTTAACCATTCATAACCCTATCCCAGACCTTAACCCTTACCTTAACCGTTCATAACCCTATCCCCAACCTTAACCCTTACCTTAACCATTCATAACCCTATCCCCAACCTTAACCCTTACCTTAACCATTCATAACCCTATCCCCAACCTTAACCATTCATAACCCTATCCCAGACCTTAACCATTCATAACCCTATCCCCAACCTTAACCATTCATAACCCTATCCCAGACCTTAACCCTTACATTAACCATTATTAACCCTATCCCCAACCTTAACCCTTACCTTAACCATTCATAACCCTATCCCCAACCTTAACCATTCATAACCCTATCCCAGACCTTAACCATTCATAACCCTATCCCCAACCTTAACCATTCATAACCCTATCCCAGACCTTAACCGTTCATAACCCTATCCCCAACCTTAACCCTTACCTTAACCATTCATAACCCTATCCCAAACCTTAACCATTCATAACCCTATCCCAAACCTTAATGTCTAATTCAGATACTAGACTGTGAGAGTTAGTAGCTCAAGGGATACAGGTGCAGGGATGAAAGGATGGAAGGAGAGATGGAAAAATGTTGGGATGAGGGATGGAGAGATGTTGGGATGAGGGATGGAGAGATGGAGGGATGGAGAGATGGAGAGATGTTGGGATGAGGGATGGAGAGATGGAGAGATGGAGGGATGGAGAGATGGAGGGATGAGGGATGGAGAGATGGAGAGATGGAGAGATGTTGGGATGGAGAGATGGAGAGATGGAGGGATGGAGGGATGGAGGGATGAGGGATGGAGAGATGGAGAGATGGAGGGATGAGGGATGGAGAGATGGATAGATGGAGGGATGGAGAGATGTTGGGATGAGGGATGGAGAGATGGAGAGATGGAGAGATGGAGGGATGAGGGGGATGGAGAGATGGAGAGATGGAGGGATGAGGGATGGAGAGATGGAGAGATGGAGGGATGGAGAGATGGAGAGATGGAGAGATTGAGGGATGGAGAGATGGAGGGATGAGGGATGGAGAGATGGAGAGATGGAGGGATGTTGGGATGAGGGATGGAGGGATGGAGGGATAGAAGGATAGAAAGATGGATGGAGGAATGGGGGATGGAGGGAAGGAGGGATAGAAGGATAGAAAGATGGATGGAGGGATGGAGGGATGGAGGTATAGAAGGATAGAAAGATGGATGGAGGAATGGGGGGATGGAGGGAAGGAGGGTTAGAAGGATAGATGGAGAGATGGAGAGATGTTGGGATGAGGGAAGGATAGATGGAGGGAAGGAGAGATGTTGGGATGAGGGATGGAGAGATGGAGAGATGTTGGGATGAGGGAAGGAGAGATGGAGGGATGGAGAGATGTTAGGATGAGGGATGGAGAGATGGAGGGTGGAATGGAATATAAATATATTCTTGCTCCAAAACAATGGAATGTAAAGTGCCAATAGGTATTATAAAGGAATAAAGCAGGCATTTTAAATCCGGACCCTGAAGCCAAATCTAATTAGTAAAGAAAAAAAGGCTATTTTGGATGCAAACAAGGTTGACAATCTGGAGGCGCTTTCAGCTGGCAGACGATGTTTAACTGTGACAAAGAAGGAGAGGAGGAGTCACACTCCTTTTGACCTCGTACTCTGTTCGCCATTCTTCACACACCCCAACACACACACACACACACACACACGCACACGCACGCACACACACACACACACACACACACACACACACACACACACACACACACACACACACACACACACACACACACACACACACACACACACACACACCCCAACGCACACACACACACACACACACCCCAACGCACACACACACACACAGACACACACACACACACACACACACACACACACACACACACACCAACACACACACACACACCAACGCACACACTCACACACCCCAACGCACACACACACACACACACACACACACACACACACCCCAACGCACACACACACACACACACGCACGCACGCACACACACACACACACAAACACACACACACACAACACACACTCACAAAGGCGGACTGGGACAAGAATACGGCCCTGGCACTTTTTCCACATCAGCGCACATCACTGCGCACGCAGTAATAAAAGCCATGCTAACGACTATATTGCAAATTAGTGCCTGTCATATGTGTTCCCCTGAATCAACACCTACTCTAAGTGGTAATTACTACAGGCTCCAGACTAACATGTTCCCCTAAATCAACATCTACCCTCAGTGGTAATTACTACAGGGTCCAGACTAACATGTTCCCCTGAATCAACACCTACCCTAAGTGGTAATTACTACAGGGTCCAGACTAACATGTTCCCATGAATCAACACCTACCCTAAGTGGTAATTACTACAGGCTCCAGACTAACATGTTCCCCTGAATCAACATCTACCCTCAGTGGTAATTACTACAGGGTCCAGACTAACATGTTCCCCTGAATCAACACCTACCCTAAGTGGTAATTACTACAGGCTCCAGACTAACATGTTCCCATGAATCAACACCTACCCTAAGTGGTAATTACTACAGGGTCCAGACTAACATGTTCCCCTGAATCAACACCTACCCTAAGTGGTAATTACTACAGGGTCCAGACTAACATGTTCCCCTGAATCAACACCTATCCTAAGGGGGTGAGAAGGTACATTTACAGGGTCCAGACTAACATGTTCCTGTAACGGCTCTCTTCTATCTCCTCCTCTGACGAAGATACAAAGTGGATTTAGAGTTGTAGAAAGTGGTTTAAGAGCACAGGGAGGGAAAGCCCAGACTAAGACCATAGGCGTGACAGTTCCCCTGAATCAACGGGAGATGACAAGTGCATTACCCTAAGTGGTCTTTACTACAGGGTCCAGACTAACATGTTCCCTGAATCAACACCTACCCTGAAGTGGTAATTTACATGCTCCAGACTAACATGTTCCCCTGAATCAACACCTACCCTAAGTGGTTTTACTACAGGGTCCAGACTAACATGTTCCCTGAATCAACACCTACTTCGAAAGGCAGCCTCAGTGGTAAGGGACTACAGGGTCCAGAGAAGTGGATGAACATGTTCCCCTGAATCAACACCTACCCTAAGTGGTAATTACTACAGGGTCCAGACTAACATGTTCCCCTGATGGCACCAGTCCATTTGTTTGGACCCAAATTAATAGTAATTATGTTATAAAGTCACTCATAGTGTTTTATTGAGAAGTGTAATAAATAGGTATTCAACAAATGAGTTGTTCCATCTAACAAATCCAAGCAGGAATCCATGACTCACTCAATATATTTTGGTGAGCAACCTAATCCAGTGATTGTCATGCATTTTGGGTTGATATATTTTGGTGAGCAACCTAATCGAGTGATTGTCATGCATTTTGGGTTGATATATTTTGGTGAGCAACCCAATCCAGTGATTGTCATGCATTTTGGGTTGATATATTTTGGTGAGCAACCTAATCCAGTGATTGTCATGCATTTTGGGTAGACAATTAGACAATAGGTGTTAGATTTCACCGTCGAAATATAATTTCCTGATATCTTTTCAAAAAATAGAGTGAGTGTTGCCCAGCTACAGAATTATCCAGCCTATCTGGCATTTTCCAGAATTGCCAGATGGCCAATACCCCCCCCCCACACACTTCACTATAGAGCCACCCAGTTCGCCTCAGAGGAGGCAGAGAATACAACAGAAACAGAAATAGAGACATTTTCCACGTGAATTTATGGAACTAATCATAGATGTATATATCATTTAGAACTCAGGGGAAGAACGGAGGGAGGGAAAGAATAGTAAAGGGGAGATGGAGAGAGAAAGGAGGGAGAGAGAGATAGAAAGGAGGGAGAGAGAGAGAGAAAGGAGGGAGAGAGAGAGAGAAAGGAGGGAGAGAGAAAGGAGGGAGAGAGAGAGAGAAAGGAGGGAGAGAGAAAGGAGGGAGAGAGAGAGAGAGAGAAAAAGGAGGGAGAGAGAAAGGAGGGAGAGAGAGAGAGCGAGAAAGAAAGGAGGGAGAGAGAGAGAGAGAGAAAGAAAGGAGGGAGAGAGAGAGAGAAAGGAGGGAGAGGGAGAGAGAGAGAAAGGAGGGAGAGAGAGAAAGGAGGGAGAGAGAGAGAGAGAAAGAAGGGAGAGAGAGAGAGAAAGAAAGGAGGGAGAGAGACAGAGAAAGGAGGGAGAGAGAGAGAGAAAGGAGGGAGAGAGAGAGAGAAAGGAGGGAGAGAAAAAGGAGGGAGAGAGAAAGGAGGGAGAGAGAGAGAGAGAAAGGAGGGAGAGAGAGAGAGAAAGAAAGGAGGGAGAGAGACAGAGAAAGGAGGGAGATAGAGAGAGAAAGGAGGGAGAGCGAGAGAAAGGAGGGAGAGAGAGAGAAAGGAGGGAGAGAGAGAGAGTGAGAAAGAAAGGAGGGAGAGAAAGAAAGGAGGGAGAGAGAGAGAGCGAGAAAGAAAGGAGGGAGAGAGAGAGTGCGAGAAAGAGAGGAGGGAGAGAGAGAGAGAGAACGGAGGGAGAGGGAGAGAGAGAGAAAGGAGGGAGATAGAAAGGAGGGAGAGAGAGAGAGAGAGAAAGGAGGGAGAGAGAAAGGAGGGAGAGGGAGAGAGAGAGAGAAAGGAGGGAGAGAGAGAGAGAAAGGAGGGAGAGAGAAAGGAGGGAGAGAGAAAGGAGGGAGAGAGAGAGAGAAAGAAAGGAGGGAGAGAGACAGAGAAAGGAGGGAGAGAGAGAGAGAAAGGAGGGAGAGAGAGAGAAAGGAGGGAGAGAGAGAGAGAAAGGAGGGAGAGAGAGAGAAAGAAAGGAGGGAGAGAGACAGAGAAAGGAGGGAGAGAGAGAGAGAAAGGAGGGAGAGAGAGAGAAAGGAGGGAGAGAGAGAGAGAAAGGAGGGAGAGAGAGAAAGGAGGGAGAGAGAGAGAGAAAGGAGGGAGAGAGAGAGAAATGAGGGAGAGAGAGAAAGGAGGGAGAGAGAGAGAGAAAGGAGGGAGAGAGAAAGGAGGGAGAGAGAGAAAGGAGGGAGAGAGAGAGAAAGGAGGGAGAGAGAGAGAAAGGAGGGAGAGAGAGAGAGAAAGGAGGGAGAGAGAAAGGAAGGAGAGAGAGAGAGAAAGGAGGGAGAGAGAAAGGAGGGAGAGAGAGAGAGAGAGAAAGGAGGGAGAGGGAGAGAGAGAGAGAAAGGAGGGAGAGAGAGAGAGAAAGGAGGGAGAGAGAAAGGAGGGAGAGAGAGAGAGAAAGGAGGGAGAGAGAGAGAGAAAGGAGGGAGAGAGAGAAAGGAGGGGAGAGAGAGAGAAAGGAGGGGAGAGAAAGGAGGGAGAGAGAGAAAGGAGGGAGAGAGAAAGGAGGGAGAGAGAGAGAGAAAGGAGGGAGAGAGAGAGAAAGAAAGGAGGGAGAGAGACAGAGAAAGGAGGGAGAGAGAGAAAGGAGGGAGAGAGAGAGAGAAAGGAGGGAGAGAGAGAGAGAAATGATGGAGAGAGAGAAAGGAGGGAGAGAGAGAGAGAAAGGAGGGAGAGAAAGGAGGGAGAGAGAGAAAGGAGGGAGAGAGAGAGAAAGAAAGGAGGGAGAGAGACAGAGAAAGGAGGGAGAGAGAGAAAGGAGGGAGAGAGAGAGAGAAAGGAGGGAGAGAGAGAGAGAAATGAGGGAGAGAGAGAAAGGAGGGAGAGAGAGAGAGAAAGGAGGGAGAGAAAGGAGGGAGAGAGAGAAAGGAGGGAGAGAGAAAGGAGGGAGAGAGAGAGAGAAAGGAGGGAGAGAGAGAGAAAGAAAGGAGGGAGAGAGACAGAGAAAGGAGGGAGAGAGAAAGGAGGGAGAGAGAAAGGAGGGAGAGAGAGAGAGAAAGAAAGGAGGGAGAGAGAAAGGAGGGAGAGGGAGAGAGAGAGAGAAAGGAGGGAGAGAGAGAGAGAAAGGAGGGAGAGAGAAAGGAGGGAGAGAGAAAGGAGGGAGAGAGAGAGAGAAAGAAAGGAGGGAGAGAGACAGAGAAAGGAGGGAGAGAGAGAGAGAAAGGAGGGAGAGAGAGAGAAAGGAGGGAGAGAGAGAGAGAAAGAAAGGAGGGAGAGAGACAGAGAAAGGAGGGAGAGAGAGAGAGAAAGGAGGGAGAGAGAGAGAAAGGAGGGAGAGAGAGAGAGAAAGGAGGGAGAGAGAGAAAGGAGGGAGAGAGAGAGAGAAAGGAGGGAGAGAGAGAAAGGAGGGAGAGAGAGAGAGAAAGGAGGGAGAGAGAGAGAGAAATGAGGGAGAGAGAGAAAGGAGGGAGAGAGAGAGAGAAAGGAGGGAGAGAGAAAGGAGGGAGAGAGAGAAAGGAGGGAGAGAGAAAGGAGGGAGAGAGAGAGAAAGGAGGGAGAGAGAGAGAGAAAGGAGGGAGAGAGAGAGAGAAAGGAGGGAGAGAGAAAGGAGGGAGAGAGAGAGAGAAAGGAGGGAGAGAGAAAGGAGGGAGAGAGAGAGAGAGAGAAAGGAGGGAGAGAGAAAGGAGGGAGAGGGAGAGAGAGAGAGAAAGGAGGGAGAGAGAGAGAGAAAGGAGGGAGAGAGAAAGGAGGGAGAGAGAAAGGAGGGGGAGGGAGAGAGAAAGGAGGGAGAGAGAGAGAGAAAGGAGGGAGATATAGAGAAAGGAGGGAGAGAGAGAGAGAAAGGAGGGAGAGAGAGAGAGAAAGGAGGGAGAGAGAGAAAGGAGGGAGAGAGAGAGAGAAAGGAGGGAGAGAAAGGAGGGAGAGAGAGAAAGGAGGGAGAGAGAAAGGAGGGAGAGAGAGAGAGAAAGGAGGGAGAGAGAGAGAAAGAAAGGAGGGAGAGAGAGAAAGGAGGGAGGGAGAGAGAGAAAGGAGGGAGAGAGAGAGAGAAAGGAGGGAGAGAGAGAGAGAAATGAGGGAGAGAGAGAAAGGAGGGAGAGAGAGAGAGAAAGGAGGGAGAGAAAGGAGCGAGAGAGAGAAAGGAGGGAGAGAGAAAGGAGGGAGAGAGAGAGAGAAAGGAGAGAGAGAGAGAGAAAGAAAGGAGGGAGAGAGACAGAGAAAGGAGGGAGAGAGAGAGAAAGGAGGGAGAGAGAGAGAGTGAGAAAGAAAGGAGGGAGAGAAAGAAAGGAGGGAGAGAGAGAGAGAGAGCGAGAAAGAAAGGAGGGAGAGAGAGAGAGAGAGCGAGAAAGAAAGGAGGGAGAGAGAGAGAGAAAGGAGGGAGAGGGAGAGAGAGAGAAAGGAGGGAGAGAGAAAGGAGGGAGAGGGAGAGAGAGAGAGAAAGGAGGGAGAGAGAAAGGAGGGAGAGAGAGAAAGGAGGGAGAGAGAAAGGAGGGAGAGAGAGAGAGAAAGGAGGGAGAGAGAGAGAGAAAGGAGGGAGAGAGAGAGAGAAAGGAGGGAGAGAGAAAGGAGGGAGAGAGAAAGGAGGGAGAGAGAGAGAGAAAGAAAGGAGGGAGAGAGACAGAGAAAGGAGGGAGAGAGAGAGAGAAAGGAGGGAGAGAGAGAGAAAGGAGGGAGAGAGAGAGAGTGAGAAAGAAAGGAGGGAGAGAAAGAAAGGAGGGAGAGAGAGAGAGCGAGAAAGAAAGGAGGGAGAGAGAGAGAGCGAGAAAGAAAGGAGGGAGAGAGAGAGAGAACGGAGGGAGAGGGAGAGAGAGAGAAAGGAGGGAGAGAGAAAGGAGGGAGAGAGAGAGAGAGAGAGAAAGGAGGGAGAGAGAGAGAGAAAGGAGGGAGAGAGAAAGGAGGGAGAGAGAAAGGAGGGAGAGAGAGAGAGAAAGGAGGGAGAGAGAGAGAAAGAAAGGAGGGAGAGAGACAGAGAAAGGAGGGAGAGAGAGAGAGTGAGAAAGAAAGGAGGGAGAGAAAGAAAGGAGGGAGAGAGAGAGAGCGAGAAAGAAAGGAGGGAGAGAGAGAGAGCGAGAAAGAAAGGAGGGAGAGAGAGAGAGAGAGAAAGGAGGGAGAGAGAGAGAGAAAGGAGGGAGAGAGAAAGGAGGGAGAGAGAAAGGAGGGAGAGAGAGAGAGAAAGGAGGGAGAGAGAGAGAGAAAGAAAGGAGGGAGAGAGACAGAGAAAGGAGGGAGAGAGAGAGAGAAACGAGGGAGAGAGAGAGAAACGAGGGAGAGAGAGAGAGAAAGGAGGGAGAGAGAGAGAGAAAGAAAGGAGGGAGAGAGACAGAGAAAGGAGGGAGAGAGAGAGAGAAAGGAGGGAGAGAGAGAGAAAGGAGGGAGAGAGAGAGAGAAAGGAGGGAGAGAGAGAAAGGAGGGAGAGAGAGAGAGAAAGGAGGGAGAGAGAGAAAGGAGGGAGAGAGAGAGAGAAAGGAGGGAGAGAGAGAGAGAAATGAGGGAGAGAGAGAAAGGAGGGAGAGAGAGAGAAAGGAGGAAGAGAGAAAGGAGGGAGAGAGAGAAAGGAGGGAGAGAGAAAGGAGGGAGAGAGAGAGAAAGGAGGGAGAGAGAGAAAGGAGGGAGAGAGAGAGAGAAAGGAGGGAGAGAGAAAGGAGGGAGAGAGAGAGAGAGAGAAAGGAGGGAGAGAGAAAGGAGGGAGAGGGAGAGAGAGAGAGAAAGGAGGGAGAGAGAGAGAGAAAGGAGGGAGAGAGAAAGGAGGGAGAGAGAAAGGAGGGAGAGAGAGAGAGAAAGGAGGGAGAGAGAGAGAGAAAGGAGGGAGAGAGAGAGAGAAAGAAAGGAGGGAGAGAGACAGAGAAAGGAGGGAGAGAGAGAGAGAAAGGATGGAGAGAGAGAGAAAGGAGGGGGAGAGAGAGAGAAAGGAGGGAGAGAGAGAGAGAAAGGAGGGAGATAGAGAGAAAGGAGGGAGAGAGAGAGAGAAAGGAGGGAGAGAGAGAGAGAAAGGAGGGAGAGAGAGAAAGGAGGGAGAGAGAGAGAGAAAGGAGGGAGAGAAAGGAGGGAGAGAGAGAAAGGAGGGAGAGAGAAAGGAGGGAGAGAGAGACAGAAAGGAGGGAGAGAGAGAGAAAGAAAGGAGGGAGAGAGACAGAGAAAGGAGGGAGAGAGAGAGAGAAAGGAGGGAGAGAGAGAGAGAAAGGAGGGAGAGAGAAAGGAGGGAGAGAGAGAGAGAAAGGAGGGAGAGGAAGAATAGTAAAGGGTGAGAGGGAGAGAGAAAGGAGGGAGAGAGAGAGAAAGGAGGGAGATAGAGAGAGAAAGGAGGGAGAGAGAGAGAAAGGAGGGAGAGAGAAAGGAGGGAGAGAGAGAGAGAGAGAAAGGAGGGAGAGAGAAAGGAGGGAGAGTGAGAGAGAGAGAAAGGAGGGAGAGAGAGAGAGAAAGGAGGGAGAGAGAGAGAGAAAGGAGGGAGAGAGAAAGGAGGGAGAGTGAGAGAGAGAGAGAAAGGAGGGAGAGAGAGAGAGAAAGGAGGGAGAGAGAAAGGAGGGAGAGAGAAAGGAGGGAGAGAGAGAGAGAAAGGAGGGAGAGAGAGAGAGAGGAGGGAGAGAGAAAGGAGGGAGAGAGAGAGAAAGGAGGGAGAGAGAGAGAAAAAGAAAGGAGGGAGAGAGACAGAGAAAGGAGGGAGAGAGAGAGAGAGAAAGGAGGGAGAGAGAGAGAAAGGAGGGAGAGAGACAGAGAAAGGAGGGAGAGAGAGAGAAAGGAGGGAGAGAGAGAGAAAGGAGGTTGAGAGAGAGAGTGAGAAAGAAACGAGGGAGAGAAAGAAAGGAGGGAGAGAGAGAGAGCGAGAAAGAAAGGAGGGAGAGAGAGAGAGAAAGGAAGGAGAGAGAGAGAGCGAGAAAGAATGGAGGGAGGGAGAGAAATGAGGAAAGGAAGAGAAAGATATGAGGGAGAGAGAGATAAAGGGGGAGATAGAGGGAGAAAAAGAAAGGAGGGAGAGAAAGAAAGGAGGGGGAGAAAGGGGGAGGGAGAAAGTGGTTGGGAGAGGGAGAGGAAGGAAGAGAAAGCGGGAGAAAGAAAGGAGAGAGGGAGAGAAAGGGGTAGGGAGAGAAAGGGAGATAAAGGGGGAAGGAGAGGGAGAGAAAGGGGGAGAGGGGAGATAATGGGGAGAGGGAGGAAGAGAAAGGGGGATAGGGAGGTAATGGGGAAGAGGGAGGGAGAGAAAGGGGGAGAGGGAGATAAGGGGGAGAGGGAGGTGAGAGAAAGGGGGAGAGGGAGATAATGAAAGGAGGGGGAGAAAGGGGGAGGGAGAGAGAGAAAGTGGTTGGGAGAGGGAGAGGAAGGAAGAGAAAGGGGAGAAAGAAAGGAGAGAGGGAGAGAAAGAAAAAAGGGAGAGAAAGAGAAAGGGGAGGGAGAGGGAGAGAAAGGGAGGAGAGGTAGAGAAAGGGAGGAGAGGGAGAGGGAGAGAAAAGGGGAAAAGGGAGCGAAAGAAAGTTTGGAGAGAGAGAGAAAGAAATGGGGGACAGGAAGGAGGAGAGAGAAAGAAATGGGGGACATGAAGGAGGAGAGAGAAAGAAATGGGGGACAGGAAGGAGGAGAGAGAAAGAAATGGGGGACAGGAAGGAGGAGAGGGAGAGAAAGGGGGACAGGAAGGAGGAGAGGGAAAGAAAGGGAGGAGAGGGAGAGAAAAGGGGGAAAAGGGAGTGAAAGAATGTTTTGGAGAGAGAGAGAAAGAAATGGGGGACAGGGAAAGAAAGGGGGAGCGAGAGAGAAAGAAAGGAGGAGAGGGAAAGGAGGAGAAGAACAGTGAGCGTGGCAGACATTCTTGGATGGGAAATCCCCCCAAGCCCCTTGTAGGTTATGTGTGCTTGTGTGGTGCGCGTGTGGTGTGTGTGGTGCGTGTGGTGTGTGTGGTGCGTGTGGTGTGTGTGGTGTGTGTGGTGCATGTGGTGTGTGTGGTGCGTGTGGTGCGTGTGGTGTGTGTGGTGCGTGTGGTGTGTGTGGTGTGTGTGGTGCGTGTGGTGTGTGTGGTGTGTGTGGTGCGTGTGTGGGTCAGAGAATTAGAGTGACCCTGAAAAGTGCTGAACTGTACAAATGTTACACTTCATAACCATTTCCACTTTCCCCTCCTCCTCTTCGTCCTCCCTCCTCACACTCCAAACCCGCCTCACCCCTTCCCGTGTCCCCCTAAACACCCCATACCCCCTTCACTACCCTCCCTCCCTCTTTCCCCCTCTAACAGAGGGAAGTGTCCATTGAGAGGTTAAAGGGGCAGGGGGTTCACACACCTGTCATAGAGTTGTAGAACCTGACAGTGTGTATTGTACTAACCACCTTCAGCCAGTAGAGGCAGTATTGAGTAGAGGCAGTACTGAGTAGAGGCCGTACTGAGTAGAGGCCGTACTGAGTAGAGGTAGTATTGAGTAAAGGCCGTACTGAGTAGAGGTAGTATTGAGTAGAGGCCGTACTGAGTAGAGGTAGTATTGAGTAAAGGCCGTACTGAGTAGAGGTAGTATTGAGTAGAGGCCGTACTGAGTAGAGGCAGTATTGAGTAGAGGCCGTACTGAGTAGAG
>NC_088407.1:9310550-9333050 GCF_034236695.1 Oncorhynchus nerka
TTGAATATACACAGTATCGTATCATCACCTAGCTGGGTCTGTCTCTAAACAGCAGTATCATCACCTAGCTGGGTCTGTCTCTAAACAGCAGTATCATCACCTAGCTGGGTCTGTCTCTAAACAGCAGTATCATCACCTAGCTGGGTCTGTCTCTAAACAGCAGTATCATCACCTAGCTGGGTCTGTCTCTAAACAGCAGTATCATCACCTAGCTGGGTCTGTCTCTAAACAGCAGTATCATCACCTAGCTGGGTCTGTCTCTAACGGCAGTATCATCACCTAGCTGGGTCTGTCTCTAACAGCAGTATCATCACCTAACTGGGTCTGTCTCTAACACCAGTATCATCACCTAGCTGGGTCTGTCTCTAACAGCAGTATCATCACCTAGCTGGGTCTGTCTCTAACAGCAGTATCATCACCTAGCTGGGTCTGTCTCTAACACCAGTATAATCACCTAGCTGGGTCTGTCTCTAACAGCAGTATCATCACCTAGCTGGGTCTGTCTCTAACAGCAGTATCATCACCTAGCTGGGTCTGTCTCTAACACCAGTATCATCACCTAGCTGGGTCTGTCTCTAACAGCAGTATCATCACCTAGCTGGGTCTGTCTCTAACAGCAGTATCATCACCTAGCTGGGTCTGTCTCTAACACCAGTATCATCACCTAGCTGGCTCTGTCTCTAACAGCAGTATCATCACCTAGCTGGGTCTGTCTCTAACAGCAGTATCATCACCTAGCTGGGTCTGTCTCTAACACCAGTATCATCACCTAGCTGGGTCTGTCTCTAACAGCAGTATCATCACCTAGCTGGGTCTGTCTCTAACACCAGTATCATCACCTAGCTGGGTCTGTCTCTAACAGCAGTATCATCACCTAGCTGGGTCTGTCTCTAACAGCAGTATCATCACCTAGCTGGGTCTGTCTCTAACACCAGTATCATCACCTAGCTGGGTCTGTCTCTAAACAGCAGTATCATCACCTAGCTGGCTCTGTCTCTAACAGCAGTATCATCACCTAGCTGGGTCTGTCTCTAACAGCAGTATCATCACCTAGCTGGGTCTGTCTCTAACAGCAGTATCATCACCTAGCTGGGTCTGTCTCTAACACCAGTATCATCACCTAGCTGGCTCTGTCTCTAACAGCAGTATCATCACCTAGCTGGGTCTGTCTCTAACACCAGTATCATCACCTAGCTGGCTCTGTCTCTAACAGCAGTATCATCACCTAGCTGGCTCTGTCTCTAACACCAGTATCATCACCTAGCTGGCTCTGTCTCTAACAGCAGTATCATCACCTAGCTGGCTCTGTCTCTGTATCTCACCTAGCTGGCTCTGTCTCACAGCAGTATCATCACCTAGCTGGGTCTGTCTCTAACACCAGTATCATCACCTAGCTGGGTCTGTCTCTAACAGCAGTATCATCACCTAGCTGGGTCTGTCTCTAACAGCAGTATCATCACCTAGCTGGGTCTGTCTCTAACAGCAGTATCATCACCTAGCTGGTCTGTCTCTAACACCAGTATCATCACCTAGCTGGGTCTGTCTCTAACAGCAGTATCATCACCTAGCTGGGTCTGTCTCTAACAGCAGTATCATCACCTAGCTGGGTCTGTCTGTCTCACCTAGCTGGTCTGTCTCTAACAGCAGTATCATCACCTAGCTGGGTCTGTCTCTAACAGCAGTATCATCACCTAGCTGGGTCTGGTATCTCTGCTGGCTCTGTCTCTAACAGCAGTATCATCACCTAGCTGGGTCTGTCTCTAACACCAGTATCATCACCTAGCTGGCTCTGTCTCTAACAGCAGTATCATCACCTAGCTGGGTCTGTCTCTAACAGCAGTATCATCACCTAGCTGGGTCTGTCTCTAACAGCAGTATCATCACCTAGCTGGGTCTGTCTCTAACAGCAGTATCATCACCTAGCTGGTCTGTCTCTAACAGCAGTATCATCACCTAGCTGGGTCTGTCTCTAACAGCAGTATCATCACCTAGCTGGGTCTGTCTCTAACAGCAGTATCATCACCTAGCTGGGTCTGTCTCTAACAGCAGTATCATCACCTAGCTGGGTCTGTATCATCACCTAGCTGGGTCTGTCTCTAACAGCAGTATCATCACCTAGCTGGGTCTGTCTCTAACAGCAGTATCATCACCTAGCTGGGTCTGTCTCTAACACCAGTATCATCACCTAGCTGGGTCTGTCTCTAACACCAGTATCATCACCTAGCTGGGTCTGTCTCTAACAGCAGTATCATCACCTAGCTGGGTCTGTCTCTAACAGCAGTATCATCACCTAGCTGGGTCTGTCTCTAACACCAGTATCATCACCTAGCTGGCTCTGTCTCTAACAGCAGTATCATCACCTAGCTGGGTCTGTCTCTAACAGCAGTATCATCACCTAGCTGGGTCTGTCTCTAACACCAGTATCATCACCTAGCTGGGTCTGTCTCTAACAGCAGTATCATCACCTAGCTGGGTCTGTCTCTAACAGCAGTATCATCACCTAGCTGGGTCTGTCTCTAACAGCAGTATCATCACCTAGCTGGGTCTGTCTCTAACACCAGTATCATCACCTAGCTGGCTCTGTCTCTAACAGCAGTATCATCACCTAGCTGGCTCTGTCTCTAACACCAGTATCATCACCTAGCTGGCTCTGTCTCTAACAGCAGTATCATCACCTAGCTGGCTCTGTCTAACACCAGTCACCTAGCTCTAACACCAGTATCATCACCTAGCTGGGTCTGTCTCTAACACCAGTATCATCACCTAGCTGGGTCTGTCTCTAACAGCAGTATCATCACCTAGCTGGCTCTGTCTCTAACAGCAGTATCATCACCTAGCTGGCTCTGTCTCTAACACCAGTATCATCACCTAGCTGGGTCTGTCTCTAACAGCAGTATCATCACCTAGCTGGGTCTGTCTCTAACAGCAGTATCATCACCTAGCTGGGTCTGTCTCTAACAGCAGTATCATCACCTAGCTGGGTCTGTCTCTAACACCAGTATCATCACCTAGCTGGCTCTGTCTCTAACAGCAGTATCATCACCTAGCTGGGTCTGTCTCTAACACCAGTATCATCACCTAGCTGGGTCTGTCTCTAACAGCAGTATCATCACCTAGCTGGGTCTGTCTCTAACAGCAGTATCATCACCTAGCTGGGTCTGTCTCTAACAGCAGTATCATCACCTAGCTGGGTCTGTCTCTAACACCAGTATCATCACCTAGCTGGGTCTGTCTCTAACAGCAGTATCATCACCTAGCTGGGTCTGTCTCTAACAGCAGTATCATCACCTAGCTGGGTCTGTCTCTAACACCAGTATCATCACCTAGCTGGGTCTGTCTCTAACAGCAGTATCATCACCTAGCTGGGTCTGTCTCTAACAGCAGTATCATCACCTAGCTGGGTCTGTCTCTAACACCAGTATCATCACCTAGCTGGCTCTGTCTCTAACACCAGTATCATCACCTAGCTGGGTCTGTCTCTAACACCAGTATCATCACCTAGCTGGCTCTGTCTCTAACAGCAGTATCATCACCTAGCTGGGTCTGTCTCTAACAGCAGTATCATCACCTAGCTGGGTCTGTCTCTAACAGCAGTATCATCACCTAGCTGGGTCTGTCTCTAACAGCAGTATCATCACCTAGCTGGGTCTGTCTCTAACAGCAGTATCATCACCTAGCTGGGTCTGTCTCTAACAGCAGTATCATCACCTAGCTGGGTCTGTCTCTAACAGCAGTATCATCACCTAGCTGGGTCTGTCTCTAACAGCAGTATCATCACCTAGCTGGCTCTGTCTCTAACAGCAGTATCATCACCTAGCTGGGTCTGTCTCTAACAGCAGTATCATCACCTAGCTGGGTCTGTCTCTAACAGCAGTATCATCACCTAGCTGGGTCTGTCTCTAACAGCAGTATCATCACCAGCTGGGTCTGTCTCTAACAGCAGTATCATCACCTAGCTGGGTCTGTCTCTAACAGCAGTATCATCACCTAGCTGGCTCTGTCTCTAACAGCAGTATCATCACCTAGCTGGGTCTGTCTCTAACAGCAGTATCATCACCTAGCTGGGTCTGTCTCTAACACCAGTATCATCACCTAGCTGGGTCTGTCTCTAACAGCAGTATCATCACCTAGCTGGGTCTGTCTCTAACACCAGTATCATCACCTAGCTGGGTCTGTCTCTAACAGCAGTATCATCACCTAGCTGGGTCTGTCTCTAACACCAGTATCATCACCAGCTGGGTAGCAGTATCATCACCTAGCTGGGTCTGTCTCTAACAGCAGTATCATCACCTAGCTGGGTCTGTCTCTAACAGCAGTATCATCACCTAGCTGGGTCTGTCTCTAACAGCAGTATCATCACCTAGCTGGGTCTGTCTCTAACAGCAGTATCATCACCTAGCTGGGTCTGTCTCTAACACCAGTATCATCACCTAGCTGGGTCTGTCTCTAACAGCAGTATCATCACCTAGCTGGGTCTGTCTCTAACACCAGTATCATCACCTAGCTGGGTCTGTCTCTAACAGCAGTATCATCACCAGCTGGGTCTGTCTCTAACAGCAGTATCATCACCTAGCTGGGTCTGTCTCTAACAGCAGTATCATCACCTAGCTGGGTCTGTCTCTAACAGCAGTATCATCACCTAGCTGGGTCTGTCTCTAACAGCAGTATCATCACCTAGCTGGGTCTGTCTCTAACAGCAGTATCATCACCTAGCTGGGTCTGTCTCTAACAGCAGTATCATCACCTAGCTGGGTCTGTCTCTAACAGCAGTATCATCACCTAGCTGGGTCTGTCTCTAACAGCAGTATCATCACCTAGCTGGGTCTGTCTCTAACAGCAGTATCATCACCTAGCTGGGTCTGTCTCTAACAGCAGTATCATCACCTAGCTGGGTCTGTCTCTAACACCAGTATCATCACCTAGCTGGCTCTGTCTCTAACAGCAGTATCATCACCTAACTGGGTCTGTCTCTAACACCAGTATCATCACCTAGCTGGCTCTGTCTCTAACAGCAGTATCATCACCTAACTGGGTCTGTCTCTAACAGCAGTATCATCACCTAGCTGGGTCTGTCTCTAACAGCAGTATCATCACCTAGCTGGCTCTGTCTCTAACACCAGTATCATCACCTAGCTGGCTCTGTCTCTAACAGCAGTATCATCACCTAGCTGGGTCTGTCTCTAACACCAGTATCATCACCTAGCTGGGTCTGTCTCTAACAGCAGTATCATCACCTAGCTGGGTCTGTCTCTAACAGCAGTATCATCACCTAGCTGGCTCTGTCTCTAACAGCAGTATCATCACCTAGCTGGCTCTGTCTCTAACACCAGTATCATCACCTAGTATCATCACCTAGCTGGGTCTGTCTCTAACAGCAGTATCATCACCTAGCTGGGTCTGTCTCTAACAGCAGTATCATCACCTAGCTGGGTCTGTCTCTAACACCAGTATCATCACCTAGCTGGGTCTGTCTCTAACAGCAGTATCATCACCTAGCTGGGTCTGTCTCTAACAGCAGTATCATCACCTAGCTGGGTCTGTCTCTAACACAGCAGTATCATCACCTAGCTGGGTCTGTCTCTAACAGCAGTATCATCACCTAGCTGGGTCTGTCTCTAACACCAGTATCATCACCTAGCTGGGTCTGTCTCTAACAGCAGTATCATCACCTAGCTGGGTCTGTCTCTATCATCACCAGCTGGGTCTGTCTCTAACAGCAGTATCATCACCTAGCTGGGTCTGTCATCACCTAGCTAACAGCAGTATCATCACCTAGCTGGGTCTGTCTCTAACAGCAGTATCATCACCTAGCTGGGTCTGTCTCTAACAGCAGTATCATCACCTAGCTGGCTCTGTCTCTAACAGCAGTATCATCACCTAGCTGGCTCTGTCTCTAACAGCAGTATCATCACCTAGCTGGGTCTGTCTCTAACAGCAGTATCATCACCTAGCTGGGTCTGTCTCTAACACCAGTATCATCACCTAGCTGGGTCTGTCTCTAACACCAGTATCATCACCTAGCTGGCTCTGTCTCTAACAGCAGTATCATCACCTAGCTGGGTCTGTCTCTAACAGCAGTATCATCACCTAGCTGGGTCTGTCTCTAACAGCAGTATCATCACCTAGCTGGGTCTGTCTCTAACAGCAGTATCATCACCTAGCTGGGTCTGTCTCTAACACCAGTATCATCACCTAGCTGGGTCTGTCTCTAACAACAGTATCATCACCTAGCTGGGTCTGTCTCTAACAGCAGTATCATCACCTAGCTGGGTCTGTCTCTAACAGCAGTATCATCACCTAGCTGGCTCTGTCTCTAACAGTCTCTCTAACAGCAGTATCATCACCAGCTGGGTCTGTCTCTAACAGCAGTATCATCACCTAGCTGGGTCTGTCTCTAACACCAGTATCATCACCTAGCTGGGTCTGTCAGTATCATCACCTAGCTGGGTCTGTCTCTAACAGCAGTATCATCACCTAGCTGGGTCTGTCTCTAACAGCAGTATCATCACCTAGCTGGGTCTGTCTCTAACAGCAGTATCATCACCTAGCTGGCTCTGTCTCTAACACCAGTACCATCACCTAGCTGGGTCTGTCTCTAACAGCAGTATCATCACCTAGCTGGGTCTGTCTCTAACACCAGTATCATCACCTAGCTGGCTCTGTCTCTAACAGCAGTATCATCACCTAGCTGGCTCTGTCTCTAACACCAGTATCATCACCTAGCTGGGTCTGTCTCTAACACCAGTATCATCACCTAGCTGGGTCTGTCTCTAACAGCAGTATCATCACCTAGCTGGCTCTGTCTCTAACAGCAGTATCATCACCTAGCTAACAGCAGTATCATCACCTAGCTGGGTCTGTCTCTAACAGCAGTATCATCACCTAGCTGGGTCTGTCTCTAACAGCAGTATCATCACCTAGCTGGGTCTGTCTCTAACAGCAGTATCATCACCTAGCTGGGTCTGTCTCTAACAGCAGTATCATCACCTAGCTGGGTCTGTCTCTAACAAGCTGGGTCTGTCTCTAACAGCAGTATCATCACCTAGCTGGGTCTGTCTCTAACACCAGTATCATCACCTAGCTGGGTCTGTCTCTAACAGCAGTATCATCACCTAGCTGGGTCTGTCTCTAACAGCAGTATCATCACCTAGCTGGGTCTGTCTCTAACAGCAGTATCATCACCTAGCTGGGTCTGTCTAACAGCAGTATCATCACAGCTGGGTCTGTCTCAGTATCATCACCTAGCTGGGTCTGTCTCTAACACCAGTATCATCACCTAGCTGGGTCTGTCTCTAACAGCAGTATCATCACCTAGCTGGGTCTGTCTCTAACAGCAGTATCATCACCTAGCTGGGTCTGTCTCTAACAGCAGTATCATCACCTAGCTGGGTCTGTCTCTAACAGCAGTATCATCACCTAGCTGGGTCTGTCTCTAACAGCAGTATCATCACCTAGCTGGGTCTGTCTCTAACAGCAGTATCATCACCTAGCTGGGTCTGTCTCTAACACCAGTATCATCACCTAGCTGGGTCTGTCTCTAACAGCAGTATCATCACCTAGCTGGGTCTGTATCATCACCTCTGGGTCTCTAACACCAGTATCATCACCTAGCTGGGTCTGTCTCTAACAGCAGTATCATCACCTAGCTGGCTCTGTCTCTAACACCAGTATCATCACCTAGCTGGCTCTGTCTCTAACAGCAGTATCATCACCTAGCTGGGTCTGCAGTATCATCACCTAGCTGGGTCTGTCTCTAACAGCAGTATCATCACCTAGCTGGGTCTGTCTCTAACAGCAGTATCATCACCTAGCTGGGTCTGTCTCTAACAGCAGTATCATCACCTAGCTGGGTCTGTCTCTAACAGCAGTATCATCACCTAGCTGGCTCTGTCTCTAACAGCAGTATCATCACCTAGCTGGGTCTGTCTCTAACACCAGTATCATCACCTAGCTGGGTCTGTCTCTAACAGCAGTATCATCACCTAGCTGGGTCTGTCTCTAACAGCAGTATCATCACCTAGCTGGGTCTGTCTCTAACAGCAGTATCATCACCTAGCTGGGTCTGTCTCTAACAGCAGTATCATCACCTAGCTGGGTCTGTCTCTAACAGCAGTATCATCACCTAGCTGGGTCTGTCTCTAACAGCAGTATCATCACCTAGCTGGGTCTGTCTCTAACAGCAGTATCATCACCTAGCTGGTCTGTCTCTAACAGCAGTATCATCACCTAGCTGGGTCTGTCTCTAACAGCAGTATCATCACCTAGCTGGGTCTGTCTCTAACAGCAGTATCATCACCTAGCTGGGTCTGTCTAACAGCTCAACCAGCTAACAGCAGTATCATCACCTAGCTGGGTCTGTCTCTAACACAGCAGTATCATCACCTAGCTGGCTCTGTCTCTAACAGCAGTATCATCACCTAGCTGGGTCTGTCTCTAACACCAGTATCATCACCTAGCTGGCTCTGTCTCTAACAGCAGTATCATCACCTAGTCTCTAACACCAGTATCATCACCTAGCTGGGTCTGTCTCTAACACCAGTATCATCACCTAGCTGGGTCTGTCTCTAACAGCAGTATCATCACCTAGCTGGGCTCTGTCTCTAACACCAGTATCATCACCTAGCTGGCTCTGTCTCTAACAGCAGTATCATCACCTAGCTGGGTCTGTCTCTAACAGCAGTATCATCACCTAGCTGGGTCTGTCTCTAACAGCAGTATCATCACCTAGCTGGGTCTGTCTCTAACAGCAGTATCATCACCTAGCTGGCTCTGTCTCTAACAGCAGTATCATCACCTAGCTGGGTCTGTCTCTAACACCAGTATCATCACCTAGCTGGGTCTGTCTCTAACAGCAGTATCATCACCTAGCTGGGTCTGTCTCTAACAGCAGTATCATCACCTAGCTGGCTCTGTCTCTAACAGCAGTATCATCACCTAGCTGGGTCTGTCTCTAACAGCAGTATCATCACCTAGCTGGGTCTGTCTCTAACACCAGTATCATCACCTAGCTGGGTCTGTCTCTAACACCAGTATCATCACCTAGCTGGCTCTGTCTCTAACACCAGTATCATCACCTAGCTGGCTCTGTCTCTAACAGCAGTATCATCACCTAGCTGGGTCTGTCTCTAACGGCAGTATCATCACCTAGCTGGGTCTGTCTCTAACACCAGTATCATCACCTAGCTGGGTCTGTCTCTAACAGCAGTATCATCACCTAGCTGGGTCTGTCTCTAACAGCAGTATCATCACCTAGCTGGGTCTGTCTCTAACAGCAGTATCATCACCTAGCTGGGTCTGTCTCTAACAGCAGTATCATCACCTAGCTGGGTCTGTCTCTAACAGCAGTATCATCACCTAGCTGGGTCTGTCTCTAACACCAGTATCATCACCTAGCTGGGTCTGTCTCTAACAGCAGTATCATCACCTAGCTGGGTCTGTCTCTAACAGCAGTATCATCACCAGCTGGGTCTGTCTAACACCATCATCACCTAGCTGGGTCTGTCTCTAACAGCAGTATCATCACCTAGCTGGGTCTGTCTCTAACACCAGTATCATCACCTAGCTGGGTCTGTCTCTAACAGCATCACCTAGCTGGGTCTGTCTCTAACAGCAGTATCATCTAGCTGGGTCTGTCTCTAACAGCAGTATCATCACCTAGCTGGGTCTGTCTCTAACAGCAGTATCATCACCTAGCTGGGTCTGTCTCTAACAGCAGTATCATCACCTAGCTATCATCATCACCTAGCTGGGTCTGTCTCTAACAGCAGTATCATCACCTAGCTGGCTCTGTCTCTAACAGCAGTATCATCACCTAGCTGGGTCTGTCTCTAACACCAGTATCATCACCTAGCTGGCTCTGTCTCTAACAGCAGTATCATCACCTAGCTGGGTCTGTCTCTAACACCAGTATCATCACCTAGCTGGGTCTGTCTCTAACACCAGTATCATCACCTAGCTGGGTCTGTCTCTAACAGCAGTATCATCACCTAGCTGGCTCTGTCTCTAACACCAGTATCATCACCTAGCTGGCTCTGTCTCTAACAGCAGTATCATCACCTAGCTGGCTCTGTCTCTAACAGCAGTATCATCACCTAGCTGGCTCTGTCTCTAACAGCAGTATCATCACCTAGCTGGGTCTGTCTCTAACAGCAGTATCATCACCTAGCTGGGTCTGTCTCTAACAGCAGTATCATCACCTAGCTGGCTCTGTCTCTAACAGCAGTATCATCACCTAGCTGGGTCTGTCAGTATCATCACCTAGCTGGCTCTGTCTCTAACAGCAGTATCATCACCTAGCTGGGTCTGTCTCTAACACCAGCTAACACCAGTATCATCACCTAGCTGGGTCTGTCTCTAACACCAGTATCATCACCTAGCTGGCTCTGTCTCTAACACCAGTATCATCACCTAGCTGGGTCTGTCTCTAACAGCAGTATCATCACCTAGCTGGGTCTGTCTCTAACAGCAGTATCATCACCTAGCTGGGTCTGTCTCTAACACCAGTATCATCACCAGCTGGGTCTGTCTCTAACAGCAGTATCATCACCTAGCTGGGTCTGTCTCTAACAGCAGTATCATCACCTAGCTGGGTCTGTCTCTAACAGCAGTATCATCACCTAGCTGGGTCTGTCTCTAACAGCAGTATCATCACCTAGCTGGGTCTGTCTCTAACAGCAGTATCATCACCTAGCTGGCTCTGTCTCTAACAGCAGTATCATCACCTAGCTGGGTCTGTCTCTAACACCAGTATCATCACCTAGCTGGCTCTGTCTCTAACAGCAGTATCATCACCTAGCTGGGTCTGTCTCTAACACCAGTATCATCACCTAGCTGGGTCTGTCTCTAACACCAGTATCATCACCTAGCTGGGTCTGTCTCTAACACCAGTATCATCACCTAGCTGGCTCTGTCTCTGTCTCTAACAGCAGTATCATCACCTAGCTGGGTCTGTCTCTAACAGCAGTATCATCACCTAGCTGGGTCTGTCTCTAACACCAGTATCATCACCTAGCTGGGTCTGTCTCTAACAGCAGTATCATCACCTAGCTGGGTCTGTCTCTAACAGCAGTATCATCACCTAGCTGGGTCTGTCTCTAACAGCAGTATCATCACCTAGCTGGGTCTGTCTCTAACAGCAGTATCATCACCTAGCTGGCTCTGTCTCTAACAGCAGTATCATCACCTAGCTGGGTCTGTCTCTAACACCAGTATCATCACCTAGCTGGGTCTGTCTCTAACAGCAGTATCATCACCTAGCTGGTCTGTCTCTAACAGCAGTATCATCACCTAGCTCTAACAGCAGTATCATCACCTAGCTGGGTCTGTCTCTAACAGCAGTATCATCACCTAGCTGGGTCTGTCTCTAACACCAGTATCATCACCTAGCTGGGTCTGTCTCTAACAGCAGTATCATCACCTAGCTGGGTCTGTCTCTAACAGCAGTATCATCACCTAGCTGGGTCTGTCTCTAACAGCAGTATCATCACCTAGCTGGGTCTGTCTCTAACAGCAGTATCATCACCTAGCTGGCTCTGTCTCTAACAGCAGTATCATCACCTAGCTGGGTCTGTCTCTAACAGCAGTATCATCACCTAGCTGGCTCTGTCTCTAACAGCAGTATCATCACCTAGCTGGGTCTGTCTCTAACACCAGTATCATCACCTAGCTGGCTCTGTCTCTAACAGCAGTATCATCACCTAGCTGGGTCTGTCTCTAACACCAGTATCATCACCTAGCTGGGTCTGTCTCTAACACCAGTATCATCACCTAGCTGGGTCTGTCTCTAACAGCAGTATCATCACCTAGCTGGCTCTGTCTCTAACACCAGTATCATCACCTAGCTGGCTCTGTCTCTAACAGCAGTATCATCACCTAGCTGGGTCTGTCTCTAACAGCAGTATCATCACCTAGCTGGCTCTGTCTCTAACAGCAGTATCATCACCTAGCTGGCTCTGTCTCTAACAGCAGTATCATCACCTAGCTGGGTCTGTCTCTAACAGCAGTATCATCACCTAGCTGGCTCTGTCTCTAACAGCAGTATCATCACCTAGCTGGGTCTGTCTCTAACACCAGTATCATCACCTAGCTGGCTCTGTCTCTAACAGCAGTATCATCACCTAGCTGGGTCTGTCTCTAACACCAGTATCATCACCTAGCTGGGTCTGTCTCTCACCTAGCTGGGTCTGTCTCTAACAGCAGTATCATCACCTAGCTGGCTCTGTCTCTAACACCAGTATCATCACCTAGCTGGCTCTGTCTCTAACAGCAGTATCATCACCTAGCTGGCTCTGTCTCTAACAGCAGTATCATCACCTAGCTGGCTCTGTCTCTAACAGCAGTATCATCACCTAGCTGGGTCTGTCTCTATCATCACCTAGCTGGGTCTGTCTCTAACACCAGTATCATCACCTAGCTGGCTCTGTCTCTAACAGCAGTATCATCACCTAGCTGGGTCTGTCTCTAACACCAGTATCATCACCTAGCTGGCTCTGTCTCTAACAGCAGTATCATCACCTAGCTGGCTCTGTCTCTAACAGCAGTATCATCACCTAGCTGGCTCTGTCTCTAACAGCAGTATCATCACCTAGCTGGGTCTGTCTCTAACAGCAGTATCATCACCTAGCTGGGTCTGTCTCTAACAGCAGTATCATCACCTAGCTGGGTCTGTCTCTAACAGCAGTATCATCACCTAGCTGGGTCTGTCTCTAACAGCAGTATCATCACCTAGCTGGGTCTGTCTCTAACAGCAGTATCATCACCTAGCTGGGTCTGTCTCTAACAGCAGTATCATCACCTAGCTGGGTCTGTCTCTAACAGCAGTATCATCACCTAGCTGGGTCTGTCTCTAACACCAGTATCATCACCTAGCTGGGTCTGTCTCTAACACCAGTATCATCACCTAGCTGGGTCTGTCTCTAACAGCAGTATCATCACCTAGCTGGGTCTGTCTCTAACAGCAGTATCATCACCTAGCTGGGTCTGTCTCTAACACCAGTATCATCACCTAGCTGGGTCTGTCTCTAACAGCAGTATCATCACCTAGCTGGGTCTGTCTCTAACAGCAGTATCATCACCTAGCTGGGTCTGTCTCTAACACCAGTATCATCAGCTGGGTCTGTCTCTAACAGCAGTATCATCACCTAGCTGGGTCTGTCTGGTATCATCACCTAGCTGGGTCTGTCTCTAACACCAGTATCATCACCTAGCTGGGTCTGTCTCTAACAGCAGTATCATCACCTAGCTGGGTCTGTCTCTAACACCAGTATCATCACCTAGCTGGCTCTGTCTCTAACAGCAGTATCATCTAGCTGGGTCTGTCTCTAACACCAGTATCATCACCTGCTGGCTCTGTCTCTAACAGCAGTATCATCACCTAGCTGGGTCTGTCTCTAACAGCAGTATCATCACCTAGCTGGCTCTGTCTCTAACAGCAGTATCATCACCTAGCTGGGTCTGTCTCTAACACCAGTATCATCACCTAGCTGGCTCTGTCTCTAACAGCAGTATAACACCATCATCACCTAGCTGGCTCTGTCTCTAACAGCAGTATCATCACCTAGCTGGGTCTGTCTCTAACACCAGTATCATCACCTAGCTGGCTCTGTCTCTAACACCAGTATCATCACCTAGCTGGGTCTGTCTCTAACACCAGTATCATCACCTAGCTGGGTCTGTCTCTAACAGCAGTATCATCACCTAGCTGGCTCTGTCTCTAACAGCAGTATCATCACCTAGCTGGCTCTGTCTCTAACAGCAGTATCATCACCTAGCTGGCTCTGTCTCTAACACCAGTCATCACCTAGCTGGCTCTGTCTCTAACAGCAGTATCATCACCTAGCTGGCTCTGTCTCTAACAGCAGTATCATCACCTAGCTGGGTCTGTCTCTAACACCAGTATCATCACCTAGCTGGGTCTGTCTCTAACACCAGTATCATCACCTAGCTGGGTCTGTCTCTAACACCAGTATCATCACCTAGCTGGGTCTGGTCTGTCTCTAACAGCAGTATCATCACCTAGCTGGCTCTGTCTCTAACAGCAGTATCATCACCTAGCTGGGTCTGTCTCTAACAGCAGTATCATCACCTAGCTGGGTCTGTCTCTAACAGCAGTATCATCACCTAGCTGGCTCTGTCTCTAACAGCAGTATCATCACCTAGCTGGCTCTGTCTCTAACAGCAGTATCATCACCTAGCTGGGTCTGTCTCTAACAGCAGTATCATCACCTAGCTGGGTCTGTCTCTAACACCAGTATCATCACCTAGCTGGGTCTGTCTCTAACACCAGTATCATCACCTAGCTGGGTCTGTCTCTAACAGCAGTATCATCACCTAGCTGGGTCTGTCTCTAACAGCAGTATCATCACCTAGCTGGGTCTGTCTCTAACACCAGTATCATCACCTAGCTGGGTCTGTCTCTAACACCAGTATCATCACCTAGCTGGGTCTGTCTCTAACACCAGTATCATCACCTAGCTGGGTCTGTCTCTAACACCAGTATCATCACCTAGCTGGGTCTGTAGCTGGGTCTGTCTCTAACACCAGTATCATCACCTAGCTGGGTCTGTCTCTAACACCAGTATCATCACCTAGCTGGGTCTGTCTCTAACACCAGTATCATCACCTAGCTGGGTCTGTCTCTAACACCAGTATCATCACCTAGCTGGGTCTGTCTCTAACACCAGTATCATCACCTAGCTGGGTCTGTCTCTAACACCAGTATCATCACCTAGCTGGGTCTGTCTCTAACACCAGTATCATCACCTAGCTGGGTCTGTCTCTAACAGCAGTATCATCACCTAGCTGGCTCTGTCTCTAACAGCAGTATCATCACCTAGCTGGGTCTGTCTCTAACAGCAGTATCATCACCTAGCTGGGTCTGTCTCTAACAGCAGTATCATCACCTAGCTGGGTCTGTCTCTAACAGCAGTATCATCACCTAGCTGGGTCTGTCTCTAACACCAGTATCATCACCTAGCTGGGTCTGTCTCTAACAGCAGTATCATCACCTAGCTGGGTCTGTCTCTAACACCAGTATCATCACCTAGCTGGGTCTGTCTCTAACAGCAGTATCATCACCTAGCTGGGTCTGTCTCTAACACCAGTATCATCACCTAGCTGGGTCTGTCTCTAACAGCAGTATCATCACCTAGCTGGGTCTGTCTCTAACACCAGTATCATCACCTAGCTGGCTCTGTCTCTAACAGCAGTATCATCACCTAGCTGGCTCTGTCTCTAACACCAGTATCATCACCTAGCTGGGTCTGTCTCTAACAGCAGTATCATCACCTAGCTGGGTCTGTCTCTAACAGCAGTATCATCACCTAGCTGGGTCTGTCTCTAACACCAGTATCATCACCTAGCTGGGTCTGTCTAACAGCAGTATCATCACCTAGCTGGCTCTGTCTCTAACACCAGTATCATCACCTAGCTGGGTCTGTCTCTAACACCAGTATCATCACCTAGCTGGCTCTGTCTCTAACAGCAGTGTCTGTCTCTAACACCAGTATCATCACCTAGCTGGGTCTGTCTCTAACAGCAGTATCATCACCTAGCTGGCTCTGTCTCTAACAGCAGTATCATCACCTAGCTGGGTCTGTCTCTAACACCAGTATCATCACCTAGCTGGGTCTGTCTCTAACAGCAGTATCATCACCTAGCTGGGTCTGTCTCTAACACCAGTATCATCACCTAGCTGGCTCTGTCTCTAACACCAGTATCATCACCTAGCTGGGTCTGTCTCTAACAGCAGTATCATCACCTAACTGGGTCTGTCTCTAACAGCAGTATCATCACCTAGCTGGGTCTGTCTCTAACAGCAGTATCATCACCTAGCTGGGTCTGTCTCTAACAGCAGTATCATCACCTAGCTGGGTCTGTCTCTAACACCAGTATCATCACCTAGCTGGGTCTGTCTCTAACAGCAGTATCATCACCTAGCTGGGTCTGTCTCTAACAGCAGTATCATCACCTAGCTGGTCTGTCTCTAACAGCAGTATCATCACCTAGCTGGGTCTGTCTCTAACAGCAGTATCATCACCTAGCTGGGTCTGTCTCTAACACCAGTATCATCACCTAGCTGGGTCTGTCTCTAACACCAGTATCATCACCTAGCTGGGTCTGTCTCTAACAGCAGTATCATCACCTAGCTGGGTCTGTCTCTAACAGCAGTATCATCACCTAGCTGGCTCTGTCTCTAACAGCAGTATCATCACCTAGCTGGCTCTGTCTCTAACAGCAGTATCATCACCTAGCTGGGTCTGTCTCTAACAGCAGTATCATCACCTAGCTGGCTCTGTCTCTAACAGCAGTATCATCACCTAGCTGGGTCTGTCTCTAACAGCAGTATCATCACCTAGCTGGGTCTGTCTCTAACAGCAGTATCATCACCTAGCTGGGTCTGTCTCTAACACCAGTATCATCACCTAGCTGGGTCTGTCTCTAACAGCAGTATCATCACCTAGCTGGGTCTGTCTCTAACAGCAGTATCATCACCTAGCTGGGTCTGTCTCTAACAGCAGTATCATCACCTAGCTGGGTCTGTCTCTAACAGCAGTATATCACCTAGCTGGGTCTGTCTCTACACCAGTATCATCACCTAGCTGGGTCTGTCTCTAACACCAGTATCATCACCTAGATGGGTCTGTCTCTAACACCAGTATCATCACCTAGCTGGGTCTGTCTCTAACACCAGTATCATCACCTAGCTGGGTCTGTCTCTAACACCAGTATCATCACCTAGCTGGGTCTGTCTCTAACAGCAGTATCATCACCTAGCTGGGTCTGTCTCTAACAGCAGTATCATCACCTAGCTGGGTCTGTCTCTAACACCAGTATCATCACCTAGCTGGGTCTGTCTCTAACACCAGTATCATCACCTAGCTGGGTCTGTCTCTAACAGCAGTATCATCACCTAGCTGGGTCTGTCTCTAACACCAGTATCATCACCTAGCTGGGTCTGTCTCTAACAGCAGTATCATCACCTAGCTGGGTCTGTCTCTAACAGCAGTATCATCACCTAGCTGGGTCTGTCTCTAACAGCAGTATCATCACCTAGCTGGGTCTGTCTCTAACAGCAGTATCATCACCTAGCTGGGTCTGTCTCTAACAGCAGTATCATCACCTAGCTGGGTCTGTCTCTAACACCAGTATCATCACCTAGCTGGGTCTGTCTCTAACAGCAGTATCATCACCTAGCTGGGTCTGTCTCTAACAGCAGTATCATCACCTAGCTGGGTCTGTCTCTAACAGCAGTATCATCACCTAGCTGGGTCTGTCTCTAACAGCAGTATCATCACCTAGCTGGCTCTGTCTCTAACAGCAGTATCATCACCTAGCTGGGTCTGTCTCTAACAGCAGTATCATCACCTAGCTGGGTCTGTCTCTAACAGCAGTATCATCACCTAGCTGGGTCTGTCTCTAACAGCAGTATCATCACCTAGCTGGGTCTGTCTCTAACACCAGTATCATCACCTAGCTGGGTCTGTCTCTAACACCAGTATCATCACCTAGCTGGGTCTGTCTCTAACACCAGTATCATCACCTAGCTGGCTCTGTCTCTAACACCAGTATCATCACCTAGCTGGGTCTGTCTCTAACACCAGTATCATCACCTAGCTGGGTCTGTCTCTAACAGCAGTATCATCACCTAGCTGGGTCTGTCTCTAACACCAGTATCATCACCTAGCTGGGTCTGTCTCTAACACCAGTATCATCACCTAGCTGGGTCTGTCTCTAACAGCAGTATCATCACCTAGCTGGGTCTGTCTCTAACAGCAGTATCATCACCTAGCTGGGTCTGTCTCTAACACCAGTATCATCACCTAGCTGGTCTGTCTCTAACAGCAGTATCATCACCTAGCTGGGTCTGTCTCTAACACCAGTATCATCACCTAGCTGGGTCTGTCTCTAACACCAGTATCATCACCTAGCTGGCTCTGTCTCTAACCAGTATCATCACCTAGCTGGGTCTGTCTCTAACACCAGTATCATCACCTAGCTGGGTCTGTCTCTAACACCAGTATCATCACCTAGCTGGGTCTGTCTCTAACAGCAGTATCATCACCTAGCTGGGTCTGTCTCTAACACCAGTATCATCACCTAGCTGGGTCTGTCTCTAACAGCAGTATCATCACCTAGCTGGGTCTGTCTCTAACACCAGTATCATCACCTAGCTGGCTCTGTCTCTAACACCAGTATCATCACCTAGCTGGCTCTGTCTCTAACACCAGTATCATCACCTAGCTGGGTCTGTCTCTAACAGCAGTATCATCACCTAGCTGGCTCTGTCTCTAACACCAGTATCATCACCTAGCTGGGTCTGTCTCTAACAGCAGTATCATCACCTAGCTGGGTCTGTCTCTAACAGCAGTATCATCACCTTGCTGGGTCTGTCTCTAACACCAGTATCATCACCTAGCTGGGTCTGTCTCTAACAGCAGTATCATCACCTAGCTGGGTCTGTCTCTAACAGCAGTATCATCACCTAGCTGGGTCTGTCTCTAACAGCAGTATCATCACCTAGCTGGGTCTGTCTCTAACAGCAGTATCATCACCTAGCTGGGTCTGTCTCTAACACCAGTATCATCACCTAGCTGGCTCTGTCTCTAACAGCAGTATCATCACCTAGCTGGCTCTGTCTCTAACACCAGTATCATCCTTATTGAAGTGTGATTGTGTTCTGTCAGCCAAGCCAAGGTTAGAGTAGTCCTTATTGGTGTAAGGTTAGAGAGGAGATGGTGATGGATGTGTGTGTGTTTGTCTGCTTGTGTGTTTCTGTGTTTTTGTGTGTGTGTGTGTGTGTGTGTTTCAGCATTGAGAGGATGATGATGAAGGACGGTGAAAACTGCTATAAATCTTAACAGACTTGTAACGAGAGATTTGTCTCTGGAGAGAGAGAGAGAGAGAGAGGGGGGATGAGGGAGAGAGAGAGAGAGAGAGAGAGAGAGAGAGAGAGAGGGGAATGAGAGAGAGAGAGGGGAATGAGAGAGAAAGAGAGAGAGAGTGAGGGAGAGTGAGGGAGGAGAGAGAGAGAGAGAGAGAGGGAGGAGATTAGGGAGAGAGAGGAGGGAGAGAATGAGAGAGAAAGAGAGAGAGAGAGAGAGAGAGAGAGAGAGAGAGAGAGGGGGGATGAGGGAGAGAGAGAGAGAGAGAGAGAGGAATGGAAGCTTCTCCCAGAGATGGTAATGTTCTCATTTTACATGGCTCACCACCAAGCCCCCAAGCACATCTCTTCAGTTTCCATCCCTTTCCTTCCCCTTCCCCTCTCTCTCTCCCTCTCTCTCTCGCTCTCTCCCTCACTCTCTCTCTCTCTCTCTCTCTCTCTCTCTCTCTCTCTCTCTCTCTCCCTCCCCCTCTCCCTTCCCTCCTCTCTCTCCTTTCTCTCCTCCCTCCCCTCCCTCCCTCTCCCCCTCTCTCTCTCTCTTTTCTCTCTCTCTCTGTGAACTCTGTATTTATCCCACTCTGGGATGAGATTACTTGCTTATCCATCTCTACAAGAACTCTCCCCCAGCCGTTACCCCCTCTCACCCCTTCTTAACCCTGCACACACATGTATATATTTTTTCTCTCTCCATCTCTCGCTCTCTCTCTCTCTCTCTCCACCCAGGTTGCCGTCTCTCCCTCTCTCTCTCTCGCTCTCTTTCACTCTCTCTCTCTCCCACTAGCTCCCAGCCTCAGTCAACCTCTCCTTAACCCCACATATGCACTAGCTCCCAGCCTCAGTCAACCTCTCCTTAACCCCACATATGCACTAGCTCCCAGCCTCAGTCAACCCCTCCTTAACCCACATATGCACTAGCTCCCAGCCTCAGTCAACCGCTCCTTAACCCCACATATGCACTAGCTCCCAGCCTCAGTCAACCCCTCCTTAATAACCCCACATATGCACTAGCTCCCAGCCTCAGTCAACCCCTCCTTAATAACCCCACATATGCACTAGCTCCCAGCCTCAGTCAACCCCTCCTTAATAACCCCACATATGCACTAGCTCCCAGCCTCAGTCAACCCCTCCTCAACCCCTCCTTAACCCCACATATGCACTAGCTCCCAGCCTCAGTCAACCCCTCCTTAACCCCACATATGCACTAGCTCCCAGCCTCAGTCAACCCCTCCTTAACCCCACATAGTCTCACAGACGTTTGATTAGGGATTCTGTTTAATCTCTTGTGGATATTCTCTAGGCTGAGTATGGACATATGATAACTGTGGGGGGCCTGTGTGTGTGTGTGTGTGTGTCTGGGTGGGCACAGAGAGTCAGTCAGAGAGTTAAAGGGGGGTCAGGAGGTGTGTGGGTTTTTTCAGAAGGGGCAGGATTACAGGGATCAGTGTCATGCCTCACTTTCTCTGATCCCTCCATGAGCCCTTCTCATCCCCTCCTCTCCTCTCCTCTCCTCTCCTCTCCTCTCCTCTCCTCTCCTCTCCTCTCCTCTCCTCTCCTCTCCTCTCCTCTCCTCTCCTCTCCTCTCCTCTCCTCTCCTCTCCTCTCCTCTTCTCTCATCCTCTTCTCTTCTCCTCTTCTCCTCTCCTCTCCTCTCCTCTCCTCTCCTCTCCTCTCCTCTCCTCTCCTCCTCTTCTCCTCTCCTCTCCTCTCCTCTCCTCTTCTCTCATCCTCTTCTCCTCTCCTCTCCTCTCCTCTCCTCTCCTCTCCTCTCCCTCCTCTCCTCTCCTCTCCTCTCCTCTCCTCTCCTCTCCTCTCCTCTCCTCTCCTCTCCTCTCCTCTCCTCTCCTCTCCTCTCCTGTCCTCTCATCCTCTTCTCTTCTCCTCCTTCTCTCCTCTCCTCTCCTCTGCTCTCCTCCTCTTCTCCTCTCCTCTCCTCTCCTCCTCTCCTCATAATTTTTCCTTTTCTCCACTAGCTCCCTCCTTTCCTCTCTTCAGTCGTTCTTTTCTTTGCCGTCCTCCTCCTAATTCATTCTTTCTCTGGCTCTCTCTGTCTTTCCTTGTCTCCTTCCCGTCCCTTACCTCTGTTTCTGTATCCATCTGGATCTCAGATCAGATCCATTTCAGAAGCAGAGGAAAGGAAATACAGGGGGACCAAATTGAGAGACAAAATAAAAAAGAAGGAAATAAATACTACGACAGAGAGAAATAAAAAACGTGTTTTGAGCTGTCCAGGGTGCTGATCTCACTAGTGTCCTCTTAGGGCCAATCAATTGGTCTCATGTGAGTCATCCTCTCCATTACTGTTAGTCTGGTTGGTTGACTGCTACCAGAAGTCATGGAGTCAGAAAATACAAAACTATGAGGGAACGGGAGAAAGAGGGAACGGGAGAAAGAGGGAATGAGAGAAAGAGGGAACGGGAGAAAGAGGGAACGGGAGGAAGAGGGAACGGGGGAAGAGGGAACGGGGGAAGAGGGAATGGGAGAACGAGGGAACGGGAGAAAGAGGGAACGGGAGAAAGAGAGAACGATAGAAAGAGAGAAAGAGGGAACGGGAGAAAGAGGGAACGGGAGGAAGAGGGAACGGGAGGAAGAGAGAACGGGAGGAAGAGAGAACGGGAGGAAGAGGGAACGGGAGGAAGAGAGAACGGGAGGAAGAGGGAACGGGAGGAAGAGGGAACGGGGGAAGAGGGAATGGGAGAACGAGGGAACGGGAGAAAGAGAGAACGGGGGGAAGAGAGAACGGGAGGAAGAGGGAACGGGAGGAAGAGGGAACGGGAGGAAGAGGGAACGGGAGGAAGAGGGAGAGAGGGAGGAAGAGGGAACGGAAGGAACAGGGAACGGGAGGAAGAGGGAACGGGAGGAAGAGGGAACGGGGGAAGAAGAGGGAACGGGAGGAAGAGGGAACGGGAGGAAGAGGGAACGGGAGGAAGAGGGAACGGGAGGAAGAGAGAACGGGAGGAAGAGGGAACGGGAGGAAGAGGGAACGGGAGGAAGAGGGAACGGGAGGAAGAGGGAAAGGGAGGAAGAGAGAACGGGGGAAGAGAGAACGGGAGGAAGAGGGAACGGGAGGAAGAGAGAACGGGGGAAGAGAGAACGGGAGGAAGAGGGAACGGGAGGAAGAGGGAACGGGAGGAAGAGAGAACGGGAGGAAGAGAGAACGGGAGGAAGAGGGAACGGGAGGAAGAGAGAACGGGAGGAAGAGAGAACGGGAGGAAGAGGGAACGGGAGGAAGAGGGAACGGGAGGAAGAGAGAACGGGAGGAAGAGCGAACGGGAGGAAGAGAGAACGGGAGGAAGAGAGAACGGGAGGAAGAGGGAACGGGAGGAAGAGAGAACGGGAGGAAGAGGGAACGGGAGGAAGAGGGAACGGGAGGAAGAGGGAACGGGAGAAAGAGGGAACGGTGCAGTGAATCTATGTATCTCATTGATAACACTGTGACCCTTAGATACATTTCCCTATTCCCTATGTAGTGCACTACTTTAGACCAGGGCTGGCACCCTATTCCCTACATAGTGCACTACTTTAGACCAGGACTGGCACCCTATTCCCTATATAGTACACTACTTTAGACCGGGGCTGGCACCCTATTCCCTATATAGTGCACTACTATAGACCAGGACTGG
>NC_088407.1:9335550-9368050 GCF_034236695.1 Oncorhynchus nerka
TTTCCTCACCCCTGACCCCTTACCCCTCACCTCACCTCTACTTTCCTCACCCCTGACCCCTTACCCCTCACCTCACCTCTACCCCTTTACCCCTCACCCCCTGACCCCTTGACCCCCCCTCACCTCACCTCTACTATCCTCACCCCTGACCCCTTACCCCTCACCTCTACTATCCTCACCCCTGACCCCTTACCCCTCACCTCACCTCTACTTTCCTCACCCCTGACCCCTTACCCCTCACCTCACCTCTACTTTCCTCACCTGTGTTCCCTTTAGGGTGAGTTTCCTTTCTAACAACTACAAATTCAAACCCATAATCCCTTGTCTGTGAGTCAGTGTGGCCACCTCAGATGCAGCAACACATCTTCGCTCACAGAAAGGCCCCTCTGACCTTGTGACCTTTTCCTTCCCAGTGGACCTTTTGTCCAGTAAAATAAGCCTTCACAGTCACCACTCAGCCTGTTCAAAGGTCCTGTAGTCCAGCCTCAAGAGTTCTCTCTTTTCTCCCTCTATATCCCACTTTCTCTCTCTCTCTCTCTTTCTCTCTCTCCCTCTCTCCCCTCTCTCTCTCTCTCCCCATTGTGCGCCACCCTATGGGACTCCCAATCACGGCCAGTTGTGATGCATCCTGGATTCGAACCGGGGACTGTAGTGACGCCTCTAACGCTGAGACGCAGTGCCTTAGACCACTGCGTCACTCTTTCAAATGTCATATTATGTCTATATATAGTGCATTCGGGAAGTATTCAGACCCTTTGCATGTAGATTTATGAGATTATATATTTTTTTAGAATAAGGCTGTAACTTAACATCTTTGTAAAAAGTCAAGGGGTCAGAATACTCACTGTGTAAACTATTCAGACCCCTTGACTTTCCCCACATTTTGTCACGTTATCTATTCTGAAATTGATACAATCATTTTTTGTCCACGTCTACACACAATAATTATTATCACCATAATAACAGAGCGAAACAGGTGTAAAGGTTTTTTTTCTTCTCTTATTTACATAGCTATTCAGACCCTTTGTTATGAGACTCAAAATTGAGCTCAGCTGCATCCTGTTTCCCATTGATCTCGTCCTTGAGATGTTTCTACAACTTGATTGGAGTCCACCTGTGGTAAATTCAATTGATTGGACATGATTTGGAAAGACCCACACCTGTCTATATAAGGTCCCACAGTAGACAGTGCAAGTCAGAGCAGAAACCAAGCCATGAGGTTGAAGGAATTGTCCGTAGAGCTCAGAGACAGGATTGTGTCGAGGCACAGATCTGGGGAAGGTACACAAAAATGTCTGCAGCATTGAAGGTCCCCAAGAACACAGTGGCCTTCATCATTCTTAAATGGAAGACGTTTGGAACCACCAAGACTCTTCCTAGAGCTGGCCGGCTGGCCAAACTGAGCAGTCGGGGGAGAAGGGCTTTGGTCAGGAAGGTGACCAAGAACCCGATTGGCCACTCGGACAGAGCTCCAGAGTTCCTCTGTGGAGATGAGAGAACCTTCAATAAGGACAACCATCTCTGCACCAATCAGATCTTTATGGTAGAGTGACCATAATAACATAGACGGAAGCCACTCAGTAAAAGGCACGTGGCAGCCCACTTGGAGTTTGCCAAAAGGCACCTAAAGACTCTCAGACCATGAGAAACAAGATTCTCTGGTCTGATGAAACCAAGACTGTTGTCACGTTCTGATCTTAGTTGCTTTATTTTGTCTTTGTGTTAGTATGGTCAGGGCGTGAGTTGGGGTGGGCAGTCTATGTTTGTTTTTCTAGGTTGTGTTTATGTGTAACGGCGCAGCGTGGAACTTGTTCATGTTATTTATTTAAACTGAACAAGATCAAACAAAGAAACAAAAAGCACAAACAAAACAGCTCCTTCAGGTGCAAACCACTCTAAACAGAAAGTATAATCACCCACAACCCAATAGCAGTCGGGCATAACCGGCTTAAATAGCCCTAACCAAAACCCAAACAAGAAACAGGTGTAACCGAGAAGACAAAACTAACAGGAAAGGGGAAGGGGATCGGTAGCAGCTAGTAGACCGGTGACGACGACAGCCGAGCGCTGCCCGAACAGGAAGAGGAGCTTTGGTGGGAGTCGTAACAATAATATTTGTGTCCTTCAAACTTTGCTTTTGTCAAAGAATCGTCCATTTGCAGCAATTGTGGCCTTGCAGACCATTGGCATTCTAGTTGTCAAGGATACCGGCCAAGCCCTCCCTAACCCGGACGACACTAGTTCAATTGTGCGTCGCCCCACGGACCTCCCAGGCCGGCTGCGACAGAGTCTGGGCGCCAGGGTCTCTGGTGGCACAGCTAGCGCTGTGATGCAGTGCCCTAGACCACTGCGCCACCTGGGAGGCCTTGTCATAACACCTTTTTCCAATCTTACTCTGTCCAGTGTTCTTTGGCTCATCTTAATCTTATTTTTATTGGCCAGTCTGAGATATTATCGTTGCAACTCTGCCTAGAAGGCCAGCATCCTGGAGTCGACCTCTTCACTGTTGACGTTGAGACAGGCGTTTTTGCGGGTACCATTTAATGAAGCTGACAGTTGAGTACTTATGAGGCGTCTGTTTCTCAAACTAGACACTCTAATGTACCTGTCCTCTTGATAAGTTGTGCACCGGGGCCTCCCACTCCTCTTTCTATTCTGGTTAGAGCCCGTTGGTGCTGTGAAGGGAGTAGTACACAGCGTTGTACGAGATCTCTTGCATGGAATAGCCTTCATTTATCAGAACAAGAATAGACTGACAAGTTTCAGTAGAAAGTGCTTTGTTTCTGGCCATTTTGAGCCTGTAATCGAACCCACAAATGCTGATGCTCCTAATCAGCACACCAGTTTTCAGCTGTGCTAACATAATTGCAAAAGGGTTTTCTAATGATCAATTAGCTTTTTAAAATGATCAACTTGGATTAGCTAACACAACGTGCCATTTGGAACACAGGAGTGATGGATGCTGATAATGGGCCTCTCTATGTAGATATTCCATTAAACAATCATCTACAATAGTCATTTACAACAATAAACAATGTCTACACTGTATTTCTGATCAATTTGATGTTATTTTAATGGACAAATGTGCTTTTCTTTCAAAAACAAGGACAATGTTTAGTCACCCTCCTAGTGTGTATTTTCTATACAGTACCAGTCAAAAGTTTTAGAACACCAATTCATTCAAGGGTCTTTCTTTATTTTTACTATTTTCTACAACTATGAAATAACACATATGGAATCATATAGTAACCAAAAAAGTGTTAAACAAATGAAAATATATATTAGATTTCAGATTCTTCAAAGATGACCCCTCTTGGCATTTTACTCAAGTCTAACGGTAAGATTGAGTAAATATGTTGTCACGTTAGTAAAACCTGGTTTGTCCTGTTCCGTTAGCGTCTACTTTAACAAGGCAGCGGTTCAAATTTTTTTTGCTTTACTTTCAAAAACATTTTGACTGGTCGTGTATAGACACTGCTCAAAAAAAATAAAGGGAACACTAAAATAACACATCCTAGATCTGAATGAATGAAATATTCTTATTAAATACTTTTTTCTTTACATAGTTGAATGTGCTGACAACAAAATCACACAAAAATTATCAATGGAAATCAAATTTATCAACCCATGGAGGTCTGGATTTGGAGTCACACTCAAAATTAAAGTGGAAAACCACACTACAGGCTGATCCAACTTTGATGTAATGTCCTTAAAACAAGTCAAAATAAGGCTCAGTAGTGTGTGTGGCCTCCACGTGCCTGTATGACCTCCCTACAACGCCTGGGCATGCTCCTGATGAGGTGGCGGATGGTCTCCTGAGGGATCTCCTCCCAGACCTGGACTAAATCATCCGCCAACTCCTGGACAGTCTGTTGGTGGATGGAGCGAGACATGATGTACCAGATGTGCTCAATTGGATTCAGGTCTGGGGAACGGGCGGGCCAGTCCATAGCATCAATGCCTTCCTCTTGCAGGAACTGCTGACACACTCCAGCCACATGGGGTCTAGCATTGTCTTGCATTAGGAGGAACCCAGGGCCAACCGCACCAGCATATAGTCTCACAAGGGGTCTGAGGATCTCATCTCAGTACCTAATGGCAGTCAGGCTACCTCTGGCGAGCACATGGAGGGCTGTGCGGCCCCCCAAAGAAATGCCACCCCACACCATGACTGACCCACCACCAAACCGGTCATGCTGGAGGATGTTGCAGGCAGCAGAATGTTCTCCACTGCGTCTCCAGACTCTGTCATGTCTGTCATGTTCTCAGTGTGAACCTGCTTTCATCTGTGAAGAGCACAGGGCACCAGTGGCAAATTTGACAATCTTGGTGTTCTCAAGCTAATGCCAAACGTCCTGCACGGTGTTGGGCTGTAAGTACAACCCCCACCTGTGGACGTCGGGCCCTCATACCACCCTCATGGGGTCTGTTTCTGACCGTTTGAGCAGACACATGCACATTTGTGGCCTGCTGGAGGTCATTTTGCAGGGCTCTGGCAGTGCTCCTCCTGCTCCTCCTTGCACAAAGGCAGAGGTAGCGGTCCTGCTGCTGGGTTGTTGCCCTTCTACGGCCTCCTCCACGTCTCCTTATATACTGGCCTGTCTCCTGGTAGTGCCTCCATGCTCTGGACACTACGCTGACAGACACAGCAAACCTTCTTGCCGCAGCTCACATTGATGTACCATCCTGGATGAGCTGCACTACCTGAGCCACTTGTGTGGGTTGTAGACTCTGTCTCATGCCACCACCTGCAGAACCACTCCTTTATTGGGGGTGTCTTGCTAATTGCCTATAATTTGCACCTGTTGTCTATTCCATTTGCACAACAGCATGTGAAATGTATTGTCAATCAGTGTTGCTTCCTAAGTGGACAGTTTGATTTCACAGAAGTGTGATTGACTTGGAGTTACATTGTGTTGTTTAAGTGTCCCCTTTATTTTTTGAGCAGTGTATCTCTCTCTCTCTGTCTCTCTGTCTCTCTCTCTCTCTCTCTCTCTCTCTCTCTCTCTCTCTGTCTCTCAATTCAATTCAAGACGCTTTATTGGCATGGGAACACATGTCTACATTGCCAAAGCATGTTAATTGGATAAACAAAAGTGAAATAAACAATTAAAATGAACAGTAAAGATTGCACTCACAGAAGATCCAAAAGAATAAAGACATTTCAAATGTCAATTTATGTCTATATACAGTGTTGTAAAGATGTGCAAATAGTTAAAGTACAAAAGGGAAAATAAATATGTGGGTCTCTGTCTGTCTGTCTGTCTGTCTGTCTGTCTGTCTGTCTGTCTGTCTGTCTGTCTGTCTGTCTGTCTGTCTGTCTCTCCCTTTCTGTCTCCCTTTCTGTCTGTCTGTCTCTCCCTTTCTGTCTCCCTTTCTTGTTTTATGAGTTTGTGTTTTCAGTGAAGAGGCTAAAACCACATCATACATCACATCTCAGTAACAAGCTTTAAAAACACAGAGGATTGGTGAGTGGTTGGCCAACGAGACCAGATCAGATGCAGACCGAACCCTAACCCCTGGCTGGAATGTGAGACTTAAGAGACATGGTCACTATGGTGGGTGTGTCAGAGACCGTTAACACTAACCTCTGCCTGGAATGTTAGGGCACACATTGTGAGTTATGCAGAATCAACAACCTTAATGATATCCTGTCATTATATATATCCTTAAGCAGAGAGTTGTTTTACACCAGGATGTTTGTGTGTCTTGGAGAGGAGATGTATCTCAACCAGCACTTAAAGGCCCAGCGCAGTGAAAAACGGGATTTTACTGCTTTACATTTATACATATATATATATATGTATATATATATATATATATATATATGTATATATATATATATATGTATATATATACACATACATCTATCAACAACAACAGCTATCAACAACCACACCAAGATACACCCACACCTACATACACCTACATACACCCACACATAGAAATACCCACACCTAGATACACCTACATACACCCACACATAGAAATACACCTGCACCTACATACACCCACACCTAAATGCACCTATATACACCCACACATAGAAATACCCACACCTACATACACCTACATACACCCACACCTAAATACACTTATATACACCCACACATAGAAATACCCACACCTAGATACACCCACACCTAAATACACCTGTATACACCCACACCTAGAAATACACACACCTAGATACACCCACACCTACATACACCTACATACCCATACACCTGCACCTACATACACATACATACCCATACACCTGCACCTACATACACATACACCTACATACACATACACCTACATACACCCACACCTACATACACCTACATACCCATACACCTGCACCTACATACACATACACCTACATACACATACACCTACAAGTACATACACCTGCACCTACATACACCTGCACTTACATACACCTACATCCACCCACACTTACAATTACCTAGATACACTTACATACACCTACATACACCTACATACACCTACACCTACACCTAAATACACCTACACCTACATACACCTACATACACCTACACCTACATACACCTACATACACCTACACCTACATACACCTACATACACCTACACCTACATGCACCTACACCTACATACACCTACATACACCTACACCTACATACACCTACACCTACATACATCTACACCTACATACACCTACATACACATACACCTACATACACCTACATACACCTACACCTACATACACCTACATACACCTACATACACCTACACATACATACACCTACATACACCTACACCTACATACACCTAAACCTACATACACCTACATACACCTACACCTACATAGACCTACATACACCTACACCTACATACACCTACATACACATACACCTACATACACCTACATACACCTACACCTACATACACCTACATACACCTACACCTACATACACCTACACCTACATACACCTACATACACCTACATCCATCTACATGCACCTACCCCACATTTTCCAGGAAAACTCTTATCATGTTACTGAATGTTTCCAGACATTTTTTCAGATTTCATTATCGACAAATGCTGTTAAAAGTCCAGTAAATGTCAATTGCACATCAACACAAATCAACAGTGTACTGTTTGGATTCCGTCTTGTGTCCGGTGAACTGTCGCGGCGTCCTCACCTTCGGTCTACAACTTTTTTTTCCGTTATGTCCGAACTGTTCCCTTTCAATTGCTACTATGCTTATGCATTGCATGTTTCATCTGTAAATAACATTTAGATTTAGCCACATCCATATAGGCTTAACTTCTTCAAGTGTGAAGGAATTGGCACCTTTGTAAACTATATTTTCAGAGTAGCCGTGTGTTTGCGTTCGTGTCTGTGCCATTCCAAGCCTCTAATTTACACTGTGACTCATTGACCAACCAACCCAACTTAACTGACCGACCTTTCCAACCGACACCCACAACCAAAACTTTCTCCCGACCTCCGGACTTCTTCGGGAATGACACACTGTGTGTTCCCCGTTATTTCTCATCAGGAATGCTGTGTTGATGGAGGGATCTCTAAGGGCCGTTAACAACGGACTATCCCGGATCATTGGGATTCAGAGGGTGCTCCCAAATGGCAATCTACTCCCTGTATAGTGCACTACATTTTACCAGATATAATACATTTAATATTTTGCCATTTGGGATGCAGAGAGCCTTTTGGTTATTTTTCCGAGGCTATTTTTGGGAATACCACTGTTTGGACGTGGGTTGTTTGGGGAACGTCGCTGATTGGGAAAAAGTAAAGACTGTGGTCGGAATCCGGAAGCGTGGCCTCGATTGAAGAAGAGGAGGAAACCTGCTGCTGTGGAACCGGGAACGTCGGGATAAGGTTGAAACTGAGGGAAGAGGCCGGGGTAGAGAGGTTGAAACTGAGGGAAGAGGACGGGGTAGAGAGGTTGAAACTGAGGGAAGAGGCCGGGGTAGAGAGGTTGAAACTGAGGGAAGAGGCCCGGGATAGAGAGGTTGAAACTGAGGGAAGAGGCCGGGGTAGAGAGGATAAGGTTGAAACTGAGGGAAGAGGCCGGGATAGAGAGGTTGAAACTGAGGGAAGAGGCCGGGGTAGAGAGGTTGAAACTGAGGGAAGAGGCCGGGATAGAGAGGTTGAAACTGAGGGAAGAGGCCGGGGTAGAGAGGTTGAAACTGAGGGAAGAGGCCGGGGTAGAGAGGAAAAGGTTGAAACTAGAGAGGAAAAGGTTGAAACTGAGGGAAGAGGCCGGTTGAAACTGAGGGAAGAGGTTAGAGAAACTGAGGGAAGAGGGGAAGAGTTGCTGAGGGAAGAGGGGTAGAGAGGATAAGGTTGAAACTGAGGGAAGAGGCCGGGGTAGAGAGGTTGAAACTGAGGGAAGAGGCCGGGATAGAGAGGTTGAATCTGAGGGAAGAGGAAACTGAGGGAAGATAGAGAGGTTGAAACTGAGGGAAGAGGCCGGGGTAGGGTAGGGAAGAGGAGAGAGGTTGAAACTGAGGGAAGAGGCCGGGATAGAGAGGTTGAAACTGAGGGAAGAGGCCGGGATAGAGAGGTTGAAACTGAGGGAAGAGGCCGGGGTAGAGAGGTTGAAACTGAGGGAAGAGGCCGGGGTAGAGAGGTTGAAACTGAGGGAAGAGGCCGGGGTAGAGAGGTTGAAACTGAGGGAAGAGTCCGGGGTAGAGAGGGAAGAATAAACAGGGAGAATGGGGAAAGATGGGAAGAGAAGGAAGGTTGGTAAGATATACAGTGCCTTGCGAAAGTATTCGGCCCCCTTGAACTTTGCGACCTTTTGCCACATTTCAGGCTTCAAACATAAAGATATAAAACTGTATTTTTTTGTGAAGAATCAACAACATGTGGGACACAATCATGAAGTGGAACGACATTTAATGGATATTTCAAACTTTTTTAACAAATCAAAAACTGAAAAATTGGGCGTGCAAAATTATTCAGCCCCCTTAAGTTAATACTTTGTAGCGCCACCTTTTGCTGCGATTACATACCTTAAGGGAAGATTTTGGCAGTACCTGTATGGTTAGTGAGAAAGTCCATATTGCAAATGTACGGTCCCTTACTAGACGTCCGAAATCGTTTGTAAAATTCGCGGACGGCGTCGGGCCGAGCGGCAGGGCCGGACCTACCAGGAAGTCATCAAATGAACTTTGTCGGACATTCGGTTTCCGTTTTACAAAAATAATAAGATTTAGGTCATTTTTCCGCCGTCCCGGAAATTCCCACAAGAGGGCATAAGCAAACATATTGGTATTGGACAAAACATCACGATTCACGACGGGGCCTTATCTCGAAAACTGAAAATATTTAGAAGCCGAAACTCGGTGAGCGTAGGGGCGGCATAATGGGCAGTTGGCCCCGAACAAGATGGCGTCTAGGCCTCAACGGTTTTTGAGTTATGGCCATTCATCTGGGATTAAAGGTCCAAAATGAAAATAGAGAAATTATTTTTCCACTTCACGTCAAAGTCAAGGAGCCTCAGGTGTCAATAAAAAAAGAACCAGCCATTTATCTATCGTCATTTAAGAGAAATCGTACAATGACACCTAGGTGATGTTCACGGATAGGTTTTTTTTTTTTCAACGGTTACAGATCCAGTTGCAGGGTGTTCTTACGAATCTTTTTAAAGTGTGCTGCGGAGCTCTGCGAGATTTCTGTGATTTTCTATGATTTTCTGAAATAACACACACTCACTAAACCCTCCGTAAATAACTCAGTTCTTAACGTAAAGACTTCAAACTCAGGATTCTGTAAAGGCATACCCAAATCATGATATGAGTTTATTTATAGCTTCCTGTGCCAACCGGAAGTGCCTTAAATGGTGTCACAGTGGCAGTTTCCAAGGGTTAAAAAGGTCAGATCTTTTCAAAACTTCATATGTGTGATTAGGCAACCCCCATAAACTGTAAGTCAGTCATTTCTCCCAACAGATGTCAAAGAAAAGCACTCTCTCACACACACACACACAGAAACACACACACAGCAAGGATGGAGTGACAAAATGTGGTGCTTAAAGACACACAAAGCCTAAAAAGTGGGTTTGGTGTCAATTGGTATCAGTTCTGTGTCAGAATGACATCTAATTGACTGATGGACTCTGACTTGCTAGTTGACTTTTGTACATTAGCAATATGTTTAAACGGAGAGGGACCATCACCAAAATGGCATTCTGAAATCAACACAAAAAAATGGCATCACCATAGTCTCCAGACTGTGCCGAGTTCAACGAGACGCCCCGCTTGACCGTAGCTCGCTCTGAGTGCAGTGACCTTGAAAAAAAGCAGAACCAAAATGAAGCCTGGCCCTCAATGTCATTTGCTTTTGGGTGACAGTGAGAGAACCGTTAGGGTGAGAAGCACAATTCGACCTCAGGTACGTTCCTAAGGTCCTCCCGATCCGTGCAAGCCTAACCTTGACCGTGTAGCATTAACCCTTAATAGTTAAAAGAAGATGTTTACTTCAAAGAGTTTGCATTGACTTGTCTCCCCATAGGAATACATTGCCTGCACCCCTAAATTCAACCTGAAGTCTATATGGGTTATGAATGCCGTATGAACCTGTCTTTAGTAACAGTCCATTAGGGCAGTATGAGGTCTACCTGTGTTGATTCTAAGCTTCTGGATCAACCGGAAGTGGTTAAAATCACCCTAAAAGTGTTTTTCCATACCCTGACTGCAGTTTGATAGACATAGTGCATTCAACCCTGTGTAAATCAGTCAATTCTTAACGTAAGGACTTAAAACTCAGGATTCTGTAAAAGCATACCCCAGTGAGGATATGTGTTGACTTATAGCTTCCTGTGCCAACCGGAAGTGCCTTAATTGGTGTCTCAGGGGCTGTTTCGAGGGGTTAAAAAAGTCAGATCTTTCCAAAACTTCATATGTGTGATTAGGCAACCCCCATGAACTGTAAATCAGTCATTTTTCCCATAAAATTTCAAAGGAAAACTAAATCACACAGACACACTACTTGGAAGGAGGGACGTATTGGGGTTTGTAGAGACAGACAGTGCCTCCAATAGTTAGCTTTGTTCGAGCTAAAAAAGAACCGTCAGACCTAGAGTTCCGAAACTTTAGAAACCTGTTCTAGACCTCAGGTCGATAGTGCGTGGTGAGTTACGTGGCTCTAGACGGTTCTCGGACCGAGAAACAGCTTCGTACATTTGCAATGACTTCAATTCATTTTGACCATTACGAAAATGGCGACATTTAGAAATGTCTCAGAGACACAAGACTAGGTGCATTGTGACCGTCTCGGCCCATATAGACAGACCCCAACGTTTCGGTCCGATAGCTCATTCAAGGACCCGTAGCAAGTCATGGAAAAAAGTGGATTTTCAGCACCAATTAGGGTTTTGCTCGGACACCAAATGACCGATCGAGCCGAAACTTGGGATTCGGGGTCGCCTCAGCTAGGCCTACACATAACATAAGAAATGGACCCGCAGCTAGAACGTAACTACGTGTTTTATGTTTTTTTATGGTTTGAACATAAGGCGTTGTGAATTTTGGGCCAGCTCTGAAGTATGTGATAGTTGGCTACTAAACCAGTTGGAAAAAGTGGGTTTAGTGTCAGTTTGTATCAGTTTGTTGTCAGAATGATATCTAATTGACTGATGGACGGTGACTTGCTGGTGACTCTTGTCCATTTGCAATATGTTTAAACAGTGAGGTACCATCACCAAAAGTGACATTCTGAAATCAACCCTAACGAGCCATTGAGATGAACCAGAATCACTGCCCAGCCATCCCGAGTTCATCGGGCCAGTCAATTTCACATTCCTGCATGGTTTTTATAGCATGACAAATTCGTGATGGTACCTGCCCATTGAACCATATTGCAAATGCACAGTGACTTTGCAAAAGTGAGAAAACATAAACAAATGGACATGATGAAATCAACACAACGAGTGATGGAAAGGTACATCTATCACTGCTCGGCCACCCTGTGTTCATCAGGCCAGTCAATTTAGCATTTTTGAGCATGTCAAATTTCATATGGTAATTGTCCATTGAACCATATTGCAAATGCACGCGCACTTGCAATATGATTCTATAGTGAAAAAACATCACCTAATGGACATGATGAAATCAACACAACGAGTGATGGAAATGTACAACTATCACTGCTCGGCCATCCTGTGTTCATCAGACCAGTCAATTTTGCATTCCTGCAGGATTTTTATAGCATGACAAATTCGTGATGGTACCTGCCCATTGAACCATATTGCAAATGAACAGTGACTTTGCAAAAGTAAGCAAACATAAACAAATGGACATATAGAAATCACCTTATTTTTATTTTTGGGTTACCAGTTGCACAACAATGCACGTGCATTTGCAATATGATTCTATAGTGAAAAAACACCACCTAATGGACATTCTGAAATCAACCCTAACGAGCGATTGAGATGAACCAGAATCACTGCCCAGCCATCCCGAGTTCATCGGGCCAGTCAATTTAGCATTTTTGAGCATGTCAAATTTCATATGGTAATTGTCCATTGAACCATATTGCAAATGCACAGTGACTTTGCAAAAGTGAGAAAACATAAACAAATGGACATGATGAAATCAACACAATGAGTGATGGAAAGGTACAACTATCACTGCTCGGCCATCCTGTGTTCATCAGACCAGTCAACTTAACATTTTTGAGCATGTCAAATTTCATATGGTAATTGTCCATTGAACCATATTGCAAATGCACGTGCACTTGCAATATGATTCTATAGTGAAAAAAAATCACCTAATGGACATGATGAAATCAACACAACGAGTGATGGAAATGTACAACTATCACTGCTCGGCCATCCTGTGTTCATCAGACCAGCCAATTTTGCATTTTTGAGCATGTCAAATTTCATATGGCATTTGGCCCCAAAAAAAGTGAATTTTGACTTTGACTTTTGACTTCCTATGAAATCATATTGTAAATGGACAAATCATATTCCTTATGCACAAGTAAAAAGAAAAAAAAATATATATGATATTAAAATACAACTAACGTATGTTGATACAGTTCTTATACGTGTGTAATTGACACAAAATTTGAAAGAATTTCGAAAAACGGTCCAGAAAGAACTTTTTAAGGGTGTGTGAAGTTTTTTACAAAATTTTGACATTTTTGACTTTTGACTTTTGACTTCCTATGAAATCATATTGAAAATGGACAAAACATATTCCTTATGCGCATGTAAAAAAAAATAAATAAAATTATGATAATAAAATTGGACAAAAGTATATTCATACAGTTCTTACACATGTGTAATTGACAAAAAAATCGAAAGAATTTCGAAAAACGGTCCAGAAAGCACTGTTTTAAGGGGTGATAAGTTTTTTACAAAAAATTCATTTTTTCAAAATTTTGCTTTTGGACGTTGACTTGGGTTACATATCCAATATGAAAAACCACGGTGGAGCGGATTCGCCACCTGTTGAATTTTTAAAGTGTTACAACTGGCAATAGCCATATGGCATTTGCAATATGCTTTGCATGAATCAACGCCAAATTGGGTGGTATTGGACAATGTGTATATGGTTTGGCCACTGCCAATATGTTGCCATTCATTTTTGTCCAATACAGGGGGGTCTTCCCTTACAGCTGTAAGTCGCTTGGGGTATGTCTCTATCAGTTTTGCACATCGAGAGACTGAAATTTTTTCTCATTCCTCCTTGCAAAACAGCTCGAGCTCAGTGAGGTTGGATGGAGAACATTTGTGAACAGCAGTTTTCAGTTCTTTCCACAGATTCTCGATTGGATTCAGGTCTGGACTTTGACTTGGCCATTCTAACACCTGGACATGTTTATTTTTGAACCATTCCATTGTAGATTTTGCTTTATGTTTTGGATCATTGTCTTGTTGGAAGACAAATCTCCGTCCCAGTCTCAGGTCTTTTGCAGACTCCATCAGGTTTTCTTCCAGAATGGTCCTGTATTTGGCTCTATCCATCTTCCCATCAATTTTAACCATCTTCCCTGTCCCTGCTGAAGAAAAGCAGGCCCAAACCATGATCCTGCCACCACCATGTTTGACAGTGGGGATGGTGTGTTCAGGGTGATGAGCTGTGTTGCTTTTACGCCAAACATAATGTTTTGCATTGTTGCCAAAAAGTTCAATTTTGGTTTCATCTGACCAGAGCACCTTCTTCCACATGTTTGGTGTGTCTCCCAGGTGGCTTGTAGCAAACTTTAAACAACACTTTTTATGGATATCTTTAAGAAATGGCTTTCTTCTTGCCACTCTTCCATAAAGGCCAGATTTGTGCAATATACAACTGATTGTTGTCCTATGGACAGAGTCTCCCACCTCAGCTGTAGATCTCTGCAGTTCATCCAGAGTGATCATGGGCCGCTTGGCTGCATCTCTGATCAGTCTTCTCCTTGTATGAGCTGAAAGTTTAGAGGGACGGCCAGGTCTTGGTAGATTTGCAGTGGTCGGATACTCCTTCCATTTCAATATTATCGCTTGCACAGTGCTCCTTGGGATGTTTAAAGCTTGGGAAATCTTTTTGTATCCAAATCCGGCTTTAAACTTCTTCACAACAGTATCTCGGACCTGCCTGGTGTGTTCCTTGTTCTTCATGATGCTCTCTGCGCTTTTAACGGACCTCTGAAACTATCACAGTGCTGGTGCATTTATACGGAGACTTGATTACACACAGGTGGATTGTATTTATCATCATTAGTCATTTAGGTCAACATTGGATCATTCAGAGATCCTCACTGAACTTCTGGAGATAGTTTGCTGCACTGAAAGTAAAGGGGCTGAATAATTTTGCACGCCCAATTTTTCAGTTTTTGATTTGTTAAAAAAGTTTGAAATATCCAATAAATGTCGTTCCACTTCATGATTGTGTCCCACTTGTTGTTGATTCTTCACAAAAAAATACAGTTTTATATCTTTATGTTTGAAGCCTGAAAAATGTGGCAAAACTTTCGCAGGTTCTGTTCAAGGGGTCAGGAATAACCCAGAGACTGTTTGCTCAATCAGGCAGGGAATATCCCAGAGACTGTTTACTCTTAATCGGGACAGGAATATCCCAGAGACTGTTTACTCCATCAGGCAGGGAATATCCCAGAGACTGTTTACTCCATCAGGCAGGGAATATCCCAGAGACTGTTTCCTCCATCGGGACAGGAATATCCCAGAGACTGTTTACTCCATCAGGCAGGGAATATCCCAGAGACTGTTTACTCAATCAGGCAGGGAATGTTCAGGAATCCAGAGACTGTTTCCTCCATCGGGACAGACTGGGAATATCCCAGAGACTGTTTACTCCATCAGGCAGGGAATATCCCAGAGACTGTTTTTACAGGGAATATCAATCAGGCAGGAATATCCCAGAGACTGTTTACTCCATCAGGACAGGAATATCCCAGAGACTGTTTGCTCCATCAGGCAGGAATATCCCAGAGACTGTTTACTCCATCAGGCAGGGAATATCCCAGAGACTGTTTACTCCATCCAGATATCCCAGAGACTGTTTACTCCATCAGGCAGGGAATATCCCAGAGACTGTTTACTCCATCAGGCAGGAATATGAATATCCCAGAGACTGTTTACTCAATCAGGCAGGGAATATCCCAGAGACTGTTTACTCCATCAGGCAGGGAATATCCCAGAGACTGTTTACTCCATCAGGCAGGGAATATCCCAGAGACTGTTTACTCAATCAGGCAGGGAATATCCCAGAGACTGTTTACTCAATCAGGCAGGGAATATCCCAGAGACTGTTTACTCCATCAGGCAGGGAATATCCCAGAGACTGTTTACTCCATCAGGCAGGAATATCCCAGAGACTGTTTAATATCCCAGAGACTGTTTACTCAATCAGGCAGGGAATATCCCAGAGACTGTTTACTCAATCAGGCAGGAATATCCCAGAGACTGTTACTCAATCAGGCAGGGAATATCCCAGGAATATCCAGAATATCCCAGACTGTTTACTCCATCAGGCAGGGAATATCCCAGAGACTGTTTACTCCATCAGGCAGGGAATATCCCAGAGACTGTTTACTCCATCAGGCAGGGAATATCCCAGAGACTGTTTCCCAGAGACTGTTTACTCCATCAGGCAGGGAATATCCCAGAGACTGTTTACTCCATCAGGCAGGGAATATCCCAGAGACTGTTTACTCCATCAGGCAGGGAATATCCCAGAGACTGTTTACTCCATCAGGCAGGGAATATCCCAGAGACTGTTTATCCATCAGGCAGGGAATATCCCAGAGACTGTTTACTCCATCAGGCAGGAATATCCCAGAGACTGTTTACTCCATCAGGCAGGGAATATCCCAGAGACTGTTTACTCCATCAGGCAGGGAATATGTTTACTCCATCAGGCAGGGAATATCCCAGAGACTGTTTACTCCATCAGGCAGGGAATATCCCAGAGACCTATTTACTGTTTCCATCAGGCAGGGAATATCCCAGAGACTGTTTTCTGTTTACTCCATCAGGCAGGGAATATCCCAGAGACTGTTTACTCCATCAGGCAGAGGAATATCCCAGAGACTGTTTACTCCATCAGGCAGGGAATATCCCAGAGACTGTTTACTCCATCAGGCAGGGAATATCCCAGAGACTGTTTACTCCATCAGGCAGGGAATATCCCAGAGACTGTTTACTCCATCAGGCAGGGAATATCCCAGAGACTGTTTACTCCATCAGGCAGGGAATATCCCAGAGACTGTTTACTCCATCAGGCAGGGAATATCCCAGAGACTGTTTACTCCATCAGGCAGGGAATATCCCAGAGACTGTTTCAGGCAGGGAATATCCCAGAGACTGTTTACTCCATCAGGCAGGGAATATCCCAGAGACTGAAGGGAATATCCCAGAGACTGTTTATCCCAGAGACTGTTTACATCAGGCAGGGAATATCAGGCAGGGAATATCCCAGTTTACTCCATCAGGCAGGAATATCCCAGAGACTGTTTACTCCATCAGGGAATATCCCAGAGACTGTTTACTCCATCAGGCAGGGAATATCCCAGGGAATATCCTCCAGAGACTGTTTACTCCATCAGGCAGGGAATATCCCAGAGACTGTTTACTCCATCAGGCAGGAATATCCCAGAGACTGTTTATCCATCAGGCAGGAATATCAGAGACTGTTTACTCCATCAGGGGAATATCCCAGAGACTGTTTTTCAGGCAGGGAATATCCCAGAGACTGTTTACTCCATCAGGCAGGGAATATCCCAGAGACTGTTTACTCCATCAGGCAGGGAATATCCCAGAGACTGTTTACTCCATCAGGCAGGGAATATCCAGAGACTGTTTACTCCATCAGGCAGGGAATATCCCAGAGACTGTTTACTCCATCCATCAGACTGCAGGGAATATCCCAGAGACTGTTTACTCCATCAGGCAGGAATATCCCAGAGACTGTTTACTCCATCAGGCAGGGAACTGTTTATCCCAGAGACTGTTTTCCTCAGGGAATCAGGTTTACTCCATCAGGAATATCCCAGAACTGTTTACTCCAGGGAATATCCAGACTGTTTACTCCATCAGGCAGGGAATATCCCAGAGACTGTTTTCCATCAGGCAGGGAATATCCCAGAGACTGTTTACTCCATCAGGACAGGAATATCCCAGAGACTGTTTACTCAATCAGGCAGGGAATATCCCAGAGACTGTTTACTCCATCAGGCAGGGAATATCCCAGAGACTGTTTCCTCCATCGGGACAGGAATATCCCAGAGACTGTTTACTCCATCAGGCAGGGAATATCCCAGAGACTGTTTACTCCATCAGGCAGGGAATATCCCAGAGACTGTTTACTCCATCAGGCAGGGAATATCCCAGAGACTGTTTACTCCATCAGGCAGGGAATATCCCAGAGACTGTTTACTCCATCAGGCAGGGAATTTACTCCATCAGGCAGGGAATATCCCAGAGACTGTTTCCTCCATCGGGACAGGAATATCCCAGAGACTGTTTACTCCATCAGGCAGGGAATATCCCAGAGACTGTTTACTCCATCAGGCAGGGAATATCCCAGAGACTGTTTACTCCATCAGGCAGGGAATATCCCAGAGACTGTTTACTCCATCAGGCAGGGAATATCCCAGAGACTGTTTACTCCATCAGGCAGGGAATATCCCAGAGACTGTTTACTCCATCAGGCAGGGAATATCCCAGAGACTGTTTACTCCATCAGGCAGGGAATATCCCAGAGACTGTTTCCTCCATCGGGACAGGAATATCCCAGAGACTGTTTACTCCATCAGGCAGGGAATATCCCAGAGACTGTTTACTCCATCAGGCAGGGAATATCCCAGAGACTGTTTACTCCATTCCATCAGGCAGGGAATATCCCAGAGACTGTTTCCTCCATCGGGACAGGAATATCCCAGAGACTGTTTACTCCATCAGGCAGGGAATATCCCAGAGACTGTTTACTCCATCAGGCAGGGAATATCCCAGAGACTGTTTACTCCATCAGGCAGGGAATATCCCAGAGACTGTTTACTCCATCAGGCAGGGAATATCCCAGAGACTGTTTACTCCATCAGGCAGGGAATATCCCAGAGACTGTTTACTCCTCAGGCAGGGAATTCCCAGAGACTGTTTACTCCATCAGGCAGGGAATATCCCACTGTTTACTCCATCAGAATATCCCAGAGACTGTTTACTCCATCAGGCAGGGAATATCAGGCCAGAGACTGTTTACTCCATCAGGCAGGGAATATCCCAGAGACTGTTTACTCCATCAGGCAGGGAATATCCCAGAGACTGTTTACTCCATCAGGCAGGAATATCCCAGAGACTGTTTCCTCCATCGGGACAGGAATATCCCAGAGACTGTTTACTCCATCAGGCAGGGAATATCCCAGAGACTGTTTACTCCATCAGGCAGGGAATATCCCAGAGACTGTTTACTCCATCAGGCAGGGAATATCCCAGAGACTGTTTACTCCATCAGGCAGGGAATATCCCAGAGACTGTTTACTCCATCAGGCAGGGAATATCCCAGAGACTGTTTACTCCATCAGGCAGGGAATATCCCAGAGACTGTTTACTCCATCAGGCAGGGAATATCCCAGAGACTGTTTCCTCCATCGGGGGAATATCCCAGAGACTGTTTACTCCATCCATCAGGAATATCCCAGAGACTGTTTACTCCATCAGGCAGGGAATATCCCAGAGACTGTTTCCTCCCGGGACAGGAAGAGACTGTTTACTCCATCAGGCAGGGAATATCCCAGAGACTGTTTACTCCATCAGGCAGGGAATATCCCAGAGACTGTTTACTCCATCAGGCAGGGAATATCCCAGAGACTGTTTACTCCATCAGTGAAATGCTGTAAGGTGTTGTGGCACAGCATTGTTAGTAATGGAATTATAATAATAATAATAATACATTTTACGAGCACAAAGCGGACTGCTACATCCTACAACAGTATATTAGCGCGTGTGTGTGTGACAGGTACTGCTGAGTTTAGCGGACAAATTAATGATCCATACAGTTCAATAAAACTGTCAGGACCTATAAAATAAGAAACCTGTTATTTCAGAAAAGACGTTGAAAATGATCAGAATACAACTCATTACTGTGAGTCGTTCTGATATCCAGGAAAAGAAGAACGTGATAAATACATTGACTCACCTCACTCCCGTATCACTCATCAAACAAACATCACGATTTAATGTGGGGGGTGTTCTGTTTTCTCTAAGAGAGAGAGAGAGAGAGAGAGAAGAGAGAGAGAGACAGAGAGAGAGAGAGAGAGAGAGACAGAGAGAGAGAGAGAGAGAGAGAGAGACAGAGAGACAGAGAGAGAGAGAGAGAGCGAGAGAGAGAGCGACAGAGTGAGAGAGAGACAGAGAGAGAGAGAGAGAGAGAGAGAGAGAGACATAAACAGAATGAAACAGACTTCTGGCCCTAAGTTAAGAAAACAACACTAGGTTTTGGACCCTTGAGTCACTTAAACCCCTTCTGGTTAAGTGGTCATTAGTGTAAACCATTGTGTTTGTGTGGGTGTTAAAACAATGCTGTTTGGTTGTGGTTGAAATTACAGTAAGTTTGGGAAATTTGTTTTTTTGGGGGGTGGGATGGGGGGTGATGACCGATAAGAATCCTGTCCGACTGTGGTTGGAGAATGACGTATTTTAGTCAGGTTCAGTCATATTACATCATTCAGTCATTTGATTGTTTACCCAGCTCTGGCTGTGTACAAGTGCACGTACACCACAAACGCCTATTACGAGGAGAGTTTTACAGAGAGAAAGTCAACTGTAGTGAGGGGAGTCCCTGATCTCCTCATAACTCTTAACTTTTGTTGTTATTGTTGTTGTTGTTGTTGTTGTTGCTGCTGTAGTTGTTGTTGTTGTTACTGCTGTAGTTGTTGTTGCTGCTGCTGTAGTTGTTGTTGTTGTTGTTACTGCTATAGTTGTTGTTGTTACTGCTGTAGTTGTTGTTGCTGCTGTAGTTGTTGTTGTTGCTGCTGTAGTTGTTGTTGTTGTTGTTACTGCTATAGTTGTTGTTGTTACTGCTGTAGTTGTTGTTACTGCTGTAGTTGTTGTTGCTGCTGCTGCTGTAGTTGTTGTTGTTGCTGCTGTAGTTGTTGTTGTTACTGCTGTAGTTGTTGTTGTTGCTGCTGTAGTTGTTGTTGTTACTGCTGTAGTTGTTACTGCTGTAGTTGTTTTTGTTACTGCTGTAGTTGTTACTGCTGTAGTTGTTGTTGTTACTGCTGTAGTTGTTGTTGCTGCTGTAGTTGTTGTTACTGCTGTAGTTGTTGTTGTTGCTGCTGTAGTTGTTGTTGTTACTGCTGTAGTTGTTGTTGTTACTGCTGTAGTTGTTGTTGTTACTGCTGTAGTTGTTGTTGTTACTGCTGTAGTTGTTGTTGTTGCTGCTGTAGTTGTTGTTGTTGTTGTTACTGCTATAGTTGTTGTTGTTACTGCTGTAGTTGTTGTTGTTACTGCTGTAGTTGTTGTTGCTGCTGCTGCTGTAGTTGTTGTTGTTACTGCTGTAGTTGTTGTTGTTACTGCTGTAGTTGTTGTTGTTGCTGCTGTAGTTGTTGTTGTTACTGCTGTAGTTGTTACTGCTGTAGTTGTTTTTGTTACTGCTGTAGTTGTTACTGCTGTAGTTGTTGTTGTTACTGCTGTAGTTGTTTTTACTGCTGTAGTTGTTGTTGTTACTGCTGTAGTTGTTGTTGTTACTGCTGTAGTTGTTGGTGTAGTTGTTGTTGTTGTTGCTGTAGTTGTTGTTGCTGTAGTTGTTGTTGTTGTTGCTTTAGTTGTTGTTGTTGCTGCTGTAGTTGTTGTTGTTGCTGCTGTAGTTGTTGTTGTTGTTACTGCTGTAGTTGTTGTTGTTGTTACTGCTGTAGTTGTTGTTGTTGCTGCTGTAGTTGTAGTTGTTGTTACTGCTGTAGTTGTTGTTGCTGCTGTAGTTGCTGCTGCTGCTGTAGTTGTTGTTGTTGCTGCTGTAGTTGTTGTTGTTACTGCTGTAGTTGTTGTTGTTGCTGCTGTAGTTGTTGTTGTTACTGCTGTAGTTGTTACTGCTGTAGTTGTTTTTGTTACTGCTGTAGTTGTTACTGCTGTAGTTGTTGTTGTTGCTGCTGTAGTGGTTGTTGTTACTGCTGTAGTTGTTGTTGTTACTGCTGTAGTTGTTGTTGTTACTGCTGTAGTTGTTGTTGTTACTGCTGTAGTTGTTTTTGTTACTACTGTAGTTGTTGTTGTTACTGCTGTAGTTGTTTTTGTTACTACTGTAGTTGTTGTTGTTACTGCTGTAGTTGTTGTTACTGCTGTAGTTGTTGTTTGCTGCTGCTGTAGTTGTTGTTGTTGCTGCTGTAGTTGTTGTTACTGCTGTAGTTGTTGTTGTTGCTGCTGTAGTTGTTGTTGTTACTGCTGTAGTTGTTGTTACTGCTGTAGTTGTTGTTGTTGTTGGTGTAGTTGTTGTTGTTGTTGCTAGAGTTGTTGTTGCTGTAGTTGTTGTTGTTGCTTTATTTGTTGTTGTTGTTGCTTTAGTTGTTGTTGTTGCTGCTGTAGTTGTTGTTGTTGCTGCTGTAGTTGTAGTTGTTGTTACTGCTGTAGTTGTTGTTGTTACTGCTGTAGTTGTAGTTGTTGTTACTGCTGTAGTTGTTGTTGTTGCTGCTGTAGTTGTTGTTGTTGTTGCTGTAGTTGTTGTTGTTGTTGTTGCTGTAGTTGTTGTTGTTGTTACTGCTGTAGTTGTTGTTGTTGTTACTGCTGTAGTTGTTGTTGTTGCTGCTGTAGTTGTTGTTGTTGTTACTGCTGTAGTTGTTGTTGTTGTTGTTGCTGTAGTTGTTGTTGTTGTTACTGCTGTAGTTGTTGTTGTTGTTACTGCTGTAGTTGTTGTTGTTGCTGCTGTAGTTGTAGTTGTTGTTACTGCTGTAGTTGTAGTTGTTGTTACTGCTGTAGTTGTTGTTGTTGCTGCTGTAGTTGTTGTTGTTACTGCTGTAGTTGTTACTGCTGTAGTTGTTGTTGTTGCTGCTGTAGTTGTTGTTGCTGCTGTAGTTGTTGTTGTTACTGCTGTAGTTGTTGTTGTTACTGCTGTAGTTGTTGTTGTTACTGCTGTAGTTGTTGTTGTTACTGCTGTAGTTGTTGTTGCTGCTGTAGTTGTTTTTGTTACTACTGTAGTTGTTGTTGTTACTGCTGTAGTTGTTGTTGTTACTGCTGTAGTTGTTTTTGTTACTACTGTAGTTGTTGTTGTTACTGCTGTAGTTGTTGTTGTTGCTGCTGTAGTTGTAGTTGTTGTTACTGCTGTAGTTGTTGTTGTTGTTGGTGTAGTTGTTGTTGTTGTTGCTAGAGTTGTTGTTGCTGTAGTTGTTGTTGTTGTTGTTGTTGTTGTTTTTGTTGTTGTTGTTACTGCTGTAGTTGTTGTTGTTGTTACTGCTGTAGTTGTTGTTGTTGTTGTTGCTGTAGTTGTTGTTGTTGTGCTGTAGTTGTTGTTGTTTACTGCTGTAGTTGTTGTTGTTGCTGCTGTAGTTTGTTGTTGTTACTGCTGTAGTTGTTGTTGCTGTTGTTGTTGTTGTTGTTACTGCTGTAGTTGTTGTTGCTGCTTGTTGTTGTTGTTAGTTGTTGTTGCTGCTGTAGTTGTTGTTACTGCTGTAGTTGTTGTTGTTGTTACTGCTGTAGTTGTTGTTGTTGTTACTGCTGTAGTTGTTGTTGTTACTGTTGTTGTTGTTGCTGCTGTAGTTGTTGTTGTTGTTGTTTGCTGTAGTTGTTACTGTTAGTTGTTACTGCTGTAGTTGTTGTTGCTGCTGTAGTTGTTGTTGTTACTGCTGTAGTTGTTGTTGTTACTGCTGTTGTTGTTGTTACTGTAGTTGTTGTTGTTACTGCTGTAGTTGTTGTTGTTACTGCTAGTTGTTGTTGTTGTTAGCTGTAGTTGTTGTTGTTACTGCTGTAGTTGTTGTTGTTGTTGGTGTAGTTGTTGTTGTTGCTGCTGTAGTTGTTCTTTAGTTGTTGTTGTTGTTGCTGTAGTTGTTGTTGTTTGTTAGTTGTTGTTGTTGCTGCTGTAGTTGTTGTTGTTGTTACTGCTGTAGTTGTTGTTGTTGTTGTTGCTGTAGTTGTTGTTGTTGTTACTGCTGTAGTTGTTGTTGTTGTTACTGCTGTAGTTGTTGTTGTTGCTGCTGTAGTTGTAGTTGTTGTTACTGCTGTAGTTGTTGTTGTTGTTGTTGCTGCTGTAGTTGTTGTTGTTGCTGCTGTAGTTGTTGTTGTTACTGCTGTAGTTGTTGTTGTTGCTGCTGTAGTTGTTGTTGTTACTGCTGTAGTTGTTACTGCTGTAGTTGTTTTTGTTACTGCTGTAGTTGTTGTTGTTGCTGCTGTAGTTGTTGTTGTTACTGCTGTAGTTGTTGTTGTTACTGCTGTAGTTGTTGTTGTTTGTTGCTGTAGTTGTTTTTGTTAGCTGTGTTGTTGTTGTTACTGCTGTAGTTGTTGTTGTTACTGTTGTTGTTGTTGTTTAGAGTTGTTGTTGCTGTAGTTGTTGTTGTTGCTTTATTTGTTGTTGTTGTTGCTTTAGTTGTTGTTGTTGCTGCTGTAGTTGTTGTTGCTGCTGTAGTTGTTGTTGTTGTTACTGCTGTAGTTGTTGTTGTTGTTGCTGTAGTTGTTGTTGTTGCTGTAGTTGTTGTTGTTGCTGCTGTAGTTGTTGTTGTTGCTGCTGTAGTTGTTGTTGTTGTTACTGCTGTAGTTGTTGTTGTTGCTGTAGTTGTTGTTGTTGTTACTGCTGTAGTTGTTGTTGTTGTTACTGCTGTAGTTGTTGTTGTTGCTGCTGTAGTTGTAGTTGTAGTTGTTGTTGCTGCTGTAGTTGTTGTTGCTGCTGTAGTTGTTGTTGCTGCTGTAGTTGTTGTTGTTACTGCTGTAGTTGTTACTGCTGTAGTTGTTGTTGTTACTGCTGTAGTTGTTGTTGTTACTGCTGTAGTTGTTGTTGTTACTGCTGTAGTTGTTTTTGTTACTACTGTAGTTGTTGTTGTTACTGCTGTAGTTGTTGTTGTTGTTGGTGTAGTTGTTGTTGTTGCTGTAGTTGTTGTTGTTGCTTTAGTTGTTGTTGTTGTTGCTTTAGTTGTTGTTGTTGCTGCTGTAGTTGTTGTTGTTGCTGCTGTAGTTGTTGTTGTTGTTACTGCTGTAGTTGTTGTTGTTGCTGTAGTTGTTGTTACTGCTGTAGTTGTTGTTGTTGTTACTGCTGTAGTTGTTGTTGTTACTGCTGTAGTTGTAGTTGTTGTTACTGCTGTAGTTGTTGTTGCTGCTGTAGTTGTTGTTGTTACTGCTGTAGTTGTTGTTGTTACTGCTGTAGTTGTTGTTGTTGCTGCTGTAGTTGTAGTTGTTGTTACTGCTGTAGTTGTTGTTGCTGCTGTAGTTGTTGTTGTTGTTACTGCTGTAGTTGTTGTTGTTACTGCTGTAGTTGTTGTTGTTACTGCTGTAGTTGTTGTTGTTGTTACTGCTGTAGTTGTAGTTGTTGTTGCTGCTGTAGTTGTTGTTGTTGTTACTGCTGTAGTTGTTGTTGTTGTTGCTGCTGTAGTTGTTGATGTTACTGCTGTAGTTGTTGTTGTTGCTGCTGTAGTTGTTGATGTTACTGCTGTAGTTGTTGTTGTTGCTGTAGTTGTAGTTGTTGTTACTGCTGTTGTTGTTGTTGCTGCTGTAGTTGTCGTTGTTGTTACTGCTGTAGTTGTTGATGTTGCTGCTTAGTTGCTGTTGTTGTTTGCTGGTGAGTTGTTGGCTTTAGTTGTTGTTGACTGAGTTGTTGTTAGTGTGTTTGCTGTGGTTGTTACAGGGCTGAGTTGTAGTTGAAAACCAGTTGTGTTGTTTGCTGCTTTTAGGTTCTGCTGAGTTTACTGCATTGTTGTTACTGCTGTAGTTGTTGTTACTGCTTAGTTGTTACTGCTGTAGTTGTTGTGTGTAGTTGTTACTGCTGTAGTTGTTGTTGTTGCTGCTGTTGTTGTTACTGCTGTAGTGTTGTTGTTACTGCTGTGTGTGTTGTTACTGCTGTAGTTGAGTTGTTTCATAGTGAAGTAGTCAGAGTTGTTGAGTCCCAGGTTTTTCTCATGTAAACTTCAACATGTTACTCATCTGTTGTTGTTACTGCTCAGTTGTTGTTGTTGCTCTTTAGTTGTTGTTGTTGCTGCTGTAGTTGTTGTTGTTCTTGTAGTTGTTGTTTCTGTAGTTGTTGTTGTTGCTGCTGTAGTTGTTGTTGTTGCTCTGTAGTTGTTGTGTTACTTGTGGTTGTTGTTACTGCTGTAGTTGTTGTTGTTGCTGCTGTAGTTGTTGTTGTTGCTGCTGTAGTTGTTGTTGTTACTGCAGTTGTTGTTACTGCAGTTGTTGTTACTGCTGTAGTTGTTGTTGTTACAGCTGTAGTTACTGCTGTAGTTGTTGTTAGCCAGTTGTTGTTAGACAGAGTTGTTGTTGTTGCTGCTGTAGTTGTTGTTGTTGCTGCTGTAGTTGTTGTTGTTGCTGCTGTAGTTGTTGTTGTTACTGAGTTGTTACTGCTGTAGTTGAGTTACTGCTAGTTGTTGTTGTTACCTATAGTTGTTGTTCTGCTGTAGTTGTTGTTGTTACTGCTCAAACCCAAGTTACCTGAGTTGTTGTTGTTGCTGCTGTAGTTGTTGTTGTTGCTGCAGTCAGTTGGTTGTTGCTGCTCAGTTGTTGTTGTTACTGCAGTTGATGTTACTGCTGCAGTTGTTGTTGTTACAAAAGAAATAATTCCAATAAGTTGTTGTTAATCAGTTGTTGTTGAACTGCAATCAAACAACTTGTTTTTACAACAGTTGGAAGTTGTTCAACTGTAGTTGTTGTTGTTATCTGCTGTAGTTGTTGTTGTTGCTGCTGTAGTTGCTTGTTGTTGCTGCTGTAAACAGAGAATATGAATTGTCTGATTATCTGTTACTCTGTCAGTTGTTGTTGCTGCTGTAGACAGATCCTGTAGTTGTTGTTGTACAGGCTGAGTGTTGTTACTGCTGTAGTTGTTGTAGAAACTGCTGTAGCAGACATAAAAAGACAGTTGTTGTTACCCAAAGTTGTTGGAGCTGTAGTTGTGTTGTCACTGTTTTACCAGAGGTTTTTGCTGTAGTTGTTTTTACTGCTGTAGTTGTTGTTGTTGTTGCTGCTTTAGTTGTTGATGTTGTTATTGTTGCTGATGTTGTTTGGGTGATGGCTGATAGGAGACTGAAGTGGAGTGTGTTGTTGGGCAGGGAAGAGGAGGGAAAACCAATTGTCATTGTTTAATAATTAGGTCATGATTTCATTCAACTGTTTACCCGATGTCTAGTCTGACGTTAGTGTGTTTGTGCAGTATGTGTGTGTGTGTGTGTGTGTGTATTAATGACAATTTCATAGTGAAGATAATAGTCCCAGGTCTCATGTAAATATATGTCTCATATATAAGGATAATACTGTCCTCTCTTTCTGTGTGTGTATATGTATAATATGTCTTGGGTGTTTCTGTCTTGGGTATTTTTGGGGTATATATATAATATTCCTGCATGTTTGTGAGAGACAGACACACAGATATACGATATATAGAATAGACATAGCCAGATATAGACATATATATATAATATTCCTCAGAGATATATATACATATATATATAATATTCCTCACCTATATTCAAGTCTCCAATTATAAATATTCAAACCCAAGATATATATACATATCAGTCAGCTGGTGTTACCTCACCAACCAAGATGACACCAGCACTGCTTCAAAAGAAATAATTCCAATAAGCAAAATAATCATGAACCAATCAAACAACTCTTATTTACAACATTGGAAAAACTCAACAAAATCCCAAAGCCGATTAAATTGCTATCTGACCCTAAACAGAGAATATGAATTGTCTGATTATCTCTACTCTGTCAGAGATACGAAGCAGAGACAGATCCTTACCAAGTACAGGCTGAGTGACCACCGATTGGCAATAGAAACCGGCAGACATAAAAAGACATTGCTACCCAAAGAGGAGCGTGTATGTGGTCACTGTACCAGAGGAGAGGTAGAGACAGAGATGCACTTTCTCCTTTACTGGGATAAATATTCCTCACGATATATATATATATAATATTCCTCACGATATATATATATATATATAGATAATATTCCTCACGATATATATATATATATATATAATATTCCTCACGATATATATACATATATAGATAATATTCCTCACGATATATATATATATATATATAATATTCCTCACGATATATATATATATAGATAATATTCCTCACGATATATATATATATATATATAATATTCCTCACGATATATATAGATAATACATATATATATATATATATAGATAATATTCCTCACGATATATATATATATATATATAATATTCCTATATATATACATATATATAATATTCCTCACGATATATATACATATATATAGATAATATTCCTCACGATATATATACATATATATATAATATTCCTCACGATATATATATATATATATATATAATATTCCTCACGATATATATATATATATATAATTTTCCTCACGATATATATATATATATATATAATATTCCTCACGATATATATATATATATATATATATATATATATATATAATATTCCTCACGATATATATATATATATATATATATATAGATAATATTCCTCACGATATATATATATATATATATATATATATAATATTCCTCACGATATATATACATATATATATAATATTCCTCACGATATATATATATATATATAGATAATATTCCTCACGATATATATACATATATATATAATATTCCTCACGATATATATACATATATATATAATATTCCTCACGATATATATATAATATTCCTTCCTCCTCAAGAGAATCATTATTCGCAAAAATCTTATTTAGCCCAGAGGAAAAAAACTAAAAATATACTCATGAGGTGTAGGAGCAACGGCTCCTCTTGTGTAGGACCAACCGTTGGTCCTACAAGTGGTTCAGGAGTCTAATTGTATAGGAGTAGAAGCTATTTAGGAGCCTCTTGGACCAAGACTTGGTGCTCCGGTACCACTTGCCACACGGTAGCAGAGAGAACCTGTCTATGGCTAGGGTGGCTGGAGTCTTTGATAATTGGTCCATAACCCTCTGTAGTGCCTTGCGGTCAGTGGCCGAGTAGATGCCATACCAGTCAGTGATGGAACCAGTCAGGATGCTCTCGATGGTGCAGCTGCAAAACCTTTTGAGGATCTGAGGACCCATTCCAAATCTTTTCAGTATCCTGAGGGCGAATAGGTTTTGTCATGCCCTCTTCATTAATGTCTTGGTGTGCTTGGACCATGCTTGGTTTGTTGGTGATGTGGACGCTAAGGAATTTGAAGCTCTCAACCTGCTCCACCACCACCCTTCGATGAGAATGGGGGCGTGCTCGATCCTCCTTTTCCTGTAGTTCACTATCAGCTCCTTTGTCTTGATCACGTTGAGGGAGAGGTTGTTGTCCTGGCACCACACGACCAGATCTCTGACCTCCTCCCTATAGGCTGTCTCTTTGTTGTCGGTAATCAGGCTGGTGTCATCAGCAAACTTAATGATGGTGTTGGAGTCGTGCCTAGCTGTGCAGTCATGAGTGAACAGAGAGTACAGGAAGGGGCTGAGAACGCACCCCTGAGGGGCCCCTCTGTTGAGGATCAGTGTGACGGATGTGTTGTTACCTACTCTTACCACCTGGGGGTGGCCCATCAGGAAGTCCAGGTTCCAGTTGCAGAGGGAGGTGTTTAGTCCCAGGGTCTTTAGCTTACTGATGAGCTTTGAGGGCACTATGGTGTTGAATGCTGAGCTGTAGTCAATTCATATAATTCTCACATAGGTGTTCCTTTTGTCCAGGTGGGAAAGGGCAGTGTGGAGTGCAATAGAGATTGCATCATCTGTGGATCTGTTGGGTAGGTATGCAAATTGGATTTGGTCTAGGGTGGTGTTGATGTGAGCAATAAACAGCCTTTCGAAGCATTTCATGGCTATAGATGTTAGTGCCAGTAGTCATTTAGACAAGTTACCTTCGTGTTCTTTGGCACAGGGACTATGGTGGTCTGCTTGAAACATTTTGGTATTACGGACTCAGACGGGGAGACGTTGAATAAGTCAGTGAAGACACTTTTTTTTTGTTTTAATTTTTATTTCACCTTTATTTAACCAGGTAGGCAAGTTGAGAACAAGTTCTCATTTACAATTGCGACCTGGCCAAGATAAAGCAAAGCAGTTCGACAGATACAACGACACAGAGTTACACATGGAGTAAAACAAACATACAGTCAATAATACAATATAAACAAGTCCATATACAATGTGAGCAAATGAGGAGAGAAGGGAGGTAAAGGCAAAAAAGGCCATGGTGGCAAAGTAAATACAATATAGCAGGTAAAACACTGGAATGGTAGTTTTGCAATGGAAGAATGTGCAAAGTAGAAATAAAAATAATGGGGTGCAAAGGAGCAAAATAAATAAATTAATTAAATACAGTTGGGAAAGAGATAGTTGTTTGGGCTAAATTATAGGTGGGCTATGTACAGGTGCAGTAATCTGTAAGATGCTCTGACAGTTGGTGCTTAAAACTAGTGAGGGAGATAAGTGTTTCCAGTTTCAGAGATTTTTGTAGTTCGTTCCAGTCATTGGCAGCAGAGAACTGGAAGGAGGCGGCCAAAGAAAGAATTGGTTTTGGGGGTGACTAGAGAGATATACCTGCTGGAGCGTGTGCTACAGGTGGGAGATGCTATGGTGACCAGCGAGCTGAGATAAGGGGGGACTTTACCTAGCAGGGTCTTGTAGATGACATGGAGCCAGTGGGTTTGGCGACGAGTATGAAGCGAGGGCCAGCCAACGAGAGCGTACAGGTCGCAATGGTGGGTAGTATATGAGGCTTTGGTGACTAAACGGATTGCACTGTGATAGACTGCATCCAAATGCCAGTTGGTCAGCGCATGCTCAGAGTACCCGTCTGGGTAATCCATCTGGCCCTGTGGCCTTGTGAATGTTGACCTGTTTTGAAGGTCTTACTGACATCGGCTGCGAGGAGAGCGTAATCACACAGTCGTCCTGAACAGCTGATGCTCTCGTGCATGTTTCGGTGTTACTTGCCTCGAAGTAGTTTAGCTCGTCTGGTAGGCTTGTGTCACTGGGCAGCTCTCAGCTGTGTTTCTCTTTGTTGCCTGTAATAGTTTGCAAGAACTGACACATCTGACGAGCCTTTGCGCCGACTGATGTGGTGTACTCCTCAATGCCATCGGAGGAATCCTGGAACATATTTCAGTCTGTAAAACTGTCCTGTAGTTTATTAATCTGCTTAATCTTTTCACTTCTTTATAGACCGAGTCACTGGTGCATTCTGCTTTCATTTTTGCTTGTAAGCAGCAATCAGGAGGATAGAAATATAGTCAGATTTGCAAAATGGAGGGCGAGGGAGAGCTTTGTACGTGTCTCTGTGTGTGGAGTGTGTGGAGTGAAGTGTGGAGTGACGGTGGTCTAGAATTGTTTTCCCTCTGGTTGCACATGTAACATGCTGGTAGAAGTTTCTCTGCATGAAGGATCGGACCCTTTTTGTCAATTTCTGCCTAAAATTACATACCGAAATCTAACTGCCTGTAGCTCAGGCCCTGAAGCAAGGATATGCTGATTATTATTGGTACCATTTGAAAGGAAACACTTTGAAGGTTATGGAAATGCGAAAGGAGAATATAACACAATAGATCTGGTAAAACATAATACAAAGAAGAAAAAAATACGTTATTTTGTATTTTTTATTTCCATCCTCTTTGAAATACAAGAGAAAGACCATAATGTATTATTCCAGCCCAGGTGCAATTTCGATTTTGGCCACTAGATGGCATCGATGTATGTGGGAAGTTTTAGACTGATCCAATGAACCATTGCATTTTTCAAAAGTGGGTTTACAAGTTTTCAAGTTTTCAAGTTTTCAACTTTCAAAGCAGAATTCCTTTTCCATCGTTCCACAAATTGCAGTTTTCCAAACAAATTGCAGTTTTCCAAACTGCAATCCAAACAGTTTTTAAACCATTTTCTTGCAAATTGCAGTGTGTCAAAGCAGAATTCCTTTTCCATCGTTCCACAAATTCATTTTCTTGCTTTGCGTCTATACTTTTATCTAAAAAACACCATTTGATACACAAGACCGAGTTGTGGTCACAGTTGTGGTCAATTTACAGATGATTATAATTATGTATTGGGCACTGCTCTGCTCTGACATACAGTTGAAGTCTGAAGTTTACATACACTTAGGTTGGAGTCATTAAAAGCTCATTTTCAACCACTCCACAAATCTCTTGTTAACAAACTATAGTTTTGGCAAGTCGGTTAGGACAGCTACTTTGTGCTTGACAAGTCATTTTTCCAACAATTGTTTACAGACAGATTATTTAACTTATAATTCATTGTATCACAATTCCAGTGAAGTTGACTGTGCCTTTAAACAGCTTGGAAAATTCCAGAAAATTATGTCATGGCATTAGAAGCTTCTGAAACGCTAATTTACATAATTTGAGTCAGTTGGAGGTGTACCTGTGGATTTATTTCAAGGCCTACCTTCAAACTCAGTGCCTCTTTGCTTGACATCACGGGAAAATCAAAACAAATCAGCCATGACCTCAGAAAAACAATTGCGGACCTCCACAAGTCTGGTTCATCCTTGGGAGCAATTTCCAAATGCCTGAAGGTACCACGTTCATCTGTACAAACAATAGTACACAAGTATAAACACCATGGGATCAGGCAGCCGTCATACCGCTCACAAAGGAGACGCGTTCTGTCTCCTAGAGATGAACGTACTTTGGTGTGAAAGTGCAAATCAATCACAGAACAACATCAAAGGACCTTGTGAAGATGCTGGAGGAAACAGGCACAAAAGTATCAATTTACACAGTAAAACGAGTCCTATATCGACATAACCTGAAAGGCCGCTCAGCAAGGAAGAAGCCACTGCTCCAAAACCGCTATAAAAAAAGCCAGACTACGGTTTGCAACTTCACATGGGGACAAAGATCATACTTTTTG
>NC_088407.1:9373050-9375550 GCF_034236695.1 Oncorhynchus nerka
TTCTGTAACTAAATGATATTTCTTCACTAAGTTCTGTAACTAAGTGATGTGTCTTCACTAAGTTCTGTAACTAAGCGATATGTCTTCACTGAGTTCTGTAACTAAGCGATATGTCTTCACTGAGTTCTGTAACTAAGCGATATGTCTTCTCTAAGTTCTGTAACTAAGCGATATGTCTTCACTAAGTTCTGTAACTAAGCGGTATGTCTTCACTAAGTTCTGTAACTAAGTGATATATCTTCACTAAGTTCTGTAACTAAGCGATATGTCTTCACTAAGTTCTGTAACTAAGCAATATGTCTTCACTAACTCTGTAACTAAGTGATGTCTTCACTAAGTTCTGTAACTAAGCGATATGTCTTCACTAAGTTCTGTAACTAAGTGATATGTCTTCACTTAGTTCTGTAACTAAGTGATATTTCTTCACTAAGTTCTGTAACTAAGTGATATGTCTCCACTAAGTCGCGAGCAGTAAGTTCTGTAACGAGTTCAGTAAGCATCCGCAGTTCTGTCGGTCTGCACTAAGTTCTGTAACTCGGTCTGCAGGTAGTATAACTTTTCATTACATTTCATTACATTTCATTATAGTACAACGGTTTGATTTGTCTAATCTTAGCAATTTCTTCTTAGCTAGCTACATAGCCGTCTTTGTATCAAAGATAATCTGCGTAATTATCGTATTTCGTCGTGATATTTCTAACGTATCTGCCCAGCAGCTAGCCAGCTAGCGAGCAGTCGCATAACGCCCACCGTCTACATAGCTAGCTACATAGCCATTATGTCTCTGTATCAAAGATAATTGTGTAGATAATTGTGTAATCTACTAAGCGATTTTCTATCAAAGGTTACCTAGCCAGCTATTGTCGTTCTTTTACTAAGCAACGTAACGTAATCAACACTGCTAGCTAGCTAGCCAGCTAGCCCCTGAATCAACAACGCAGCCAGCTATTTGTCGTCCTTAACGTAGGAGACACTGCTAGCTAGCCAACAGCTAGCCAACGTCTACCGATTAGAACTCAACAACCCGGTCGCATTCCGCCTCGCTCCACAGGTAGTATCACATTTTCGTCTCATTTCATTACAGTACAACGGTTTGATTTGTTTGATCGTAGCTAGCTACATAGCTAGCTACATAGCCGTCTCTGTATCAAAGATAATTGTGTAGTCTAGAGCGATTTTCTAGGTTACCTAGCCAGCTATTGTCGTTCTTTTAACGCAACGTAACGTAATCAACACTGCTAGCTAGCCAGCTAGCCCCCGAATCAACAACGCAGTCACTGCCAGCTAGCCTACAAAGTCAACAACGCAGCCACTGCCAGCTAGCCTACTTCAGCAGTACTGTATCATTTTTTATCATTTTAGTCAATAAGATTCTTGCTACGTAAGCTCAACTTTCTGAACATTCGAGACGTGTAGTCCACTTGTCATTCCAATCTCCTTTGCATTAGCGTAGCCTCTTCTGTAGCCTGTCAACTATGTGTCTGTCTATCCCTGTTCTCTCCTCTCTGCACAGACCATACAAACGCTCCACACCGCGTGGCCGCGGCCACCTAATCTGGTGGTCCCAGCGCGCACGACCCACGTGGAGTTCCAGGTCTCCGGTAGCCTCTGGAACTGCCGATCTGCGGCCAACAAGGCAGAGTTCATCTCAGCCTATGCCTCCCTCCAGTCCCTCGACTTCTTGGCACTGACGGAAACATGGATCACCACAGATAACACTGCTACTCCTACTGCTCTCTCTTCGTCCGCCCACGTGTTCTCGCACACCCCGAGAGCTTCTGGTCAGCGGGGTGGTGGCACCGGGATCCTCAACTCTCCCAAGTGGTCATTCTCTCTTTCTCCCCTTACCCATCTGTCTATCGCCTCCTTTGAATTCCATGCTGTCACAGTTACCAGCCCTTTCAAGCTTAACATCCTTATCATTTATCACCCTCCAGGTTCCCTCGGAGAGTTCATCAATGAGCTTGATGCCTTGATAAGCTCCTTTCCTGAGGACGGCTCACCTCTCACAGTTCTGGGCGACTTTAACCTCCCCACGTCTACCTTTGACTCATTCCTCTCTGCCTCCTTCTTTCCACTCCTCTCCTCTTTTGACCTCTCCCTCTCACCTTCCCCCCTACTCACAAGGCAGGCAATACGCTCGACCTCATCTTTACTAGATGCTGTTCTTCCACTAACCTCATTGCAACTCCCCTCCAAGTCTCCGACCACTACCTTGTATTCTTTTCCCTCTCGCTCTCATCCAACACTTCCCACACTGCCCCTACTCGGATGGTATCGCGCCGTCCCAACCTTCGCTCTCTCTCCCCGCTACTCTCTCCTCTTCCATCCTATCATCTCTTCCCTCTGCTCAAACCTTCTCCAACCTATCTCCTGATTCTTCTGCCTCCTCAACCCTCCTCTCCTCCCTTTCTGCATCCTTTGACTCTCTATGTCCCCTATCCTCCAGGCCGGCTCGGTCCTCCCCTCCCGCTCCGTGGCTCGACGACTCATTGCGAGC
>NC_088407.1:9380550-9390550 GCF_034236695.1 Oncorhynchus nerka
AAGTAGCAGGGTGGGTGTCACAAGTAGCAGGGTGGGTGTCACAAGTAGAAGGGTGGGTGTCACAAGTAGCAGGGTGGGTGTCACAAGTAGCAGGGTGGGTGTCACAAGTAGCAGGGTGGGTGTCACAAGTAGCGGGGTGGGTGTCACAAGTAGCAGGGTGGGTGTCACAAGTAGCAGGGTGGGTGTCACAAGTAGAAGGGTGGGTGTCACAAGTAGCAGGGTGGGTGTCACAAGTAGCAGGGTGGGTGTCACAAGTAGCGGGGTGGGTGTCACAAGTAGCAGGGTGGGTGTCACAAGTAGCAGGGTGGGTGTCACAAGTAGAAGGGTGGGTGTCACACACACAGACACACAGACACACAGACACACAGGCACACAGATACACAGACACACAGACACACAAACACACACACAGACACACAGACACAGACACACAGACACACAGACCTCTTACCAAACCAATCTGTCTCACTTGTCGGTACAGTCAGAAATTCTCCATGTGATAGCGAGGCGGAACGAGCGAACAAGAAAAGGAAAGGAAGGAGGGAAGGAACGGCAGACTGTGAAGCTAACGAGGGGAGTCTCCAGTTCTATTAGCTTGCCTCTGTTCCAGTTAACACACACACACACACACAATCAGGCGGGTAGAAGACTTTACCAGTTACCACCACCGACTGCTGACGCTGATCAGAGCCTTGCATGCCAGGTTTGGAGGATGCCAGGTTTGGGGATGCCAGGATTAGGGATGCCAGCTTTGGGGATGCCAGGTTTATGGAGGCCATCTTTGGGGATGCCAGGTTTAGGGATGCCAGGTTTGGAGATGCCATCTTTGGGGATGCCAGGTTTAGGGATGCCAGGTTTAGGGATGCCAGGTTTGGAGATGCCAGGTTTAGGGATGCCAGGTTTGGAGATACCAGGTGGGCCACCCGACTCCGGAGAAAAACAGGGTCAGCCTGTCGGGACGCTGGAGGGCAAACAACTGTGAACACACAATAACACATACATGCCAGTACATTAGTTTCACATAGAAAGTAACAGATAGGAAAATGCATGATAAATAGAGAAGGACAGAGGAGAAGAAAAGAAGAGATGAAGACGTGTGTGTGTGTGTGTGTGTGTGTGTGTGTGTGTGTGTGTGTATGTGTGTGTGTGTGTGTGTGTGTGTGTGTGTGTGTGTGTGTGTGTATGTGTGTGTGTGTGTATGTGTGTGTGTGTGTGTGTGTCTGTGTACGTGTGTGTGTGTGTGTGTGTGTGTGTGTGTGTGTGTGTGTGTGTGTGTGTGTGTGTGTGTGTGTGTGTGTGTGTCAGAGGGTTGACTAAACCTAATGCTGAACACATGGATAGAGACATTGTGTCTGTCTGTCCTTCACATAGCCCAGGAATTCAATACTCATTTCCTCACTGGTTACACACTACACTTTTAGAGGAGTGTGTGTGTGTGTATGTGTGTGTGTGTGTGTGTGTGTGTGTGTGTGTGTGTGTGTGTGTGTGTGTGTGTGTGTGTGTGTGTGTGTGTGTGTGTGTGTTTGTGTGTGTGTGTGTGTGTGTGTGTGTGTGTATGTGTGTGTGTGTGTGTATGTGTGTGTGTGTGTGTGTGTGTGTGTGTGTGTGTGTGTGTGTGTTTGTTTGTGTGTGTGTGTGTGTGTGTGTGTGTGTGTGTGTGTGTGTGTGTGTGTGTGTGTGTGTGTGTGTGTGTGTGTGTGTGTGTGTAACCGACCACGGTCAATCTCTCCCCTCAGACCTCTCTCTCGGATCATATCTACCAGGTCAGTTGCTATAATGAGAGAGGGAGGTACGGGTGACTAGAGTGACTGGAGTCTTTGACAATTTTTAGGTCCTTCCTCTGACACTGCCTGGTTATAGAGGTCCTGGGTGGCAGTTGCCATACCAGGCAGTGATGCAAACAGTCAGGATGCTCTCGGTGGTGCAGCTGTAGAACCTTTTGAGAATCTGAGGACTCATGCCGAATCTTTTCAGTCTCCTGAGGGGGAATAGGTTTTGTCGTGCCCTCATCACGACTGTCTTGGTGTGTTTGGACCATGTTTGTTTGTTGGGGATGTGGACACCAAGGAACTTGAAGCTCTCAACTTGCTCCACTACAGACCTGCCGATGAGAATGGGGGTGTGCTCGGTACTCCTTTTACCATAGTCAACAATCATCTCCTTTGTCTTGATCACGTTGAGGGAGAGGATGTTGCCCTGGCACCACACAGACAGGTCTCTTACCTCCTCCCTATAGGCTGTCTCATCATTGTTGGTGATCAGGCCTACCACTGTTTTGTCATCAGCAAACTTGATGATGGTGTTGGAGTCGTGCCTGGCCGTGCAGTCAAGAGGGACTGAGCACACACCCCTGAGGGGACCCCATGTTGAGGATCAGCATAGCGGATGTGTTGTTACCTACCCTTACCACCTGCTGGCGGCCCGTCAGAAAGTCCAGGATCCAGTTGCAGAGGGAGGTGATAGGTCCCAGGATCCTTAGCTTAGTGATTAGCTTTGAGGGCACTATAGTGTTGAACACGGAGCTGTAGTCAATGAACAGCATTCTCACGTAGGTGTTCCTTTTGTCCAGGTGGGAAAGGGCAGTATGGAGTGCAAATGAGATTGCATCATCTGTGGATCTGTTTGGGCGGTATGCAAATTGGAGTGGGTCTAGGGTTTCTGGCATAATGGTGTTGATGTGAGCCATGACCGGCCTTTCAAAGCACTTCATGGCTACAGACGTGAGTTCTATGGGACAGTAGTCAATTAGTTAGGTTACTTGGTGTTCTTGGGCACAGGGACTACGGTGGTCTGCTTGACACATGTTGGTATCGCAGACTCAGACAGGGACAATTTGAAAATGTCAGTGAAGACACTTGCCAGTAATCCATCTGGCCTGGTAATCCATCTGGCCCTGTGGCCTTGTGAATGCTGACCTGTTTTAAGGTCTTACTCACATTGGCTGCTGAGAGCGTGATCACACAGTCATCCTGAACAGCGGATGATCTCATGCATGTTTCATTGTTACTTGCCTCGAAGCGATCATAAAAGTGATTTAGCTCGTCTGGTAGACTCGTGTCACTGGGCAGCTCTTGGCTGTGCTTCCCTTTGTAGTTTGTAATAGTTTGCAAGAACTGACACATCTGACGAGCCATTGCGCCGGTGTATTACGATTCAATCTTAGTCCTGTATTGACACTTTGCCTGTTTGATGGTTTGTCGGAGGGCATAGTGGGATTTCTTATAATCTTCCGTGTTAGAGTCCCGCTCCTTGAAGGTGGCAGCTCTACCCTTTAGGTCAGTGCAGATGTTTCCTTTAATCAATGGCTTCTGATTGGGGTACGTACAGTCACTGTGGGGATGGCATCATCGATTGATGAAGCCACTGACCTGCCGATCTGGAACTGCCGATCTGCGGCCAACAAGGCAGAGTTCATCTCCGCCTATGTCTCCCTCCAGTCCCTCGACTTCTTGGCACTGACGGAAACATGGATCACCACAGACAACACTGCTACTCCTACTGCTCTCTCTTCGTCTGCCCACGTGTTCTCGCACACCCCGAGAGCTTCTGGTCAGCGGGGTGGTGGCACCGGGATCCTCATCTCTCCCAAGTGGTCATTCTCTCTTTCTCCCCTTACCCATCTGTCTATCGCCTCCTTTGAATTCCATGCTGTCACAGTTACCAGCCCTTTCAAGCTTAACATCCTTATCATTTATCGCCCTCCAGGTTCCCTCGGAGAGTTCATCAATGAGCTTGATGCCTTGATAAGCTCCTTTCCTGAGGACGGCTCACCTCTCACAGTTCTGGGCGACTTTAACCTCCCCACGCCTACCTTTGACTCATTCCTCTCTGCCTCCTTCTTTCCACTCCTCTCCTCTTTTGACCTCACCCTCTCACCTTCCCCCTACTCACAAGGCAGGAAATACGCTCGACCTCATCTTTACTAGATGCTGTTCTTCCACTAACCTCGTTGCAACTCCCCTCCAAGTCTCCGACCACTACCTTGTATCCTTTTCCCTCTCGCTCTCATCCAACACTTCCCACACTGCCCCTACTCGGATGGTATCGCGCCGTCCCAACCTTCGCTCTCTCTCCCCGCTACTCTCTCCTCTTCCATCCTATCATCTCTTCCCTCTGCTCAAACCTTCTCCAACCTATCTCCTGATTCTGCCTCCTCAACCCTCCTCTCCTCCCTTTCTGCATCCTTTGACTCTCTATGTCCCCTATCCTCCAGGCCGGCTCGGTCCTCCCCTCCCGCTCCGTGGCTCGACGACTCATTGCGAGCTCACAGAACAGGGCTCCGGGCAGCCGAGCGGAAATGGAGGAAAACTCGCCTCCCTGCGGACCTGACATCCTTTCACTCCCTCCTCTCTACATTTTCCTCTCTCTCTCTCTGCTGCTAAAGCCACTTTCTACCACTCTAAATTCCAAGCATCTGCCTCTAACCCTAGGAAGCTCTTTGCAACCTTCTCCTCCCTCCTGAATCCTCCTCCCCTCCCCCCTCCTCCTCTCTGCAGATGACTTCGTCAACCATTTTGAAAAGAAGGTCGACGACATCCGATCCTCGTTTGCTAAGTCAAACGACACCGCTGGTTCTGCTCACACTGCCCTACCCTGTGCTCTGACCTCTTTCTCCCCTCTCTCTCCAGATGAAATCTCGCGTCTTGTGACGGCCGGCCGCCCTACAACCTGCCCGCTTGACCCTATCCCCTCCTCTCTTCTCCAGACCATTTCCGGAGACCTCCTCCCTTACCTCACCTCGCTCATCAACTCATCCCTGACCGCTGGCTACGTCCCTTCCGTCTTCAAGAGAGCGAGAGTTGCACCCCTTCTGAAAAAACCTACACTCGATCCCTCCGATGTCAACAACTACAGACCAGTATCCCTTCTTTCTTTTCTCTCCAAAACTCTTGAACGTGCCGTCCTTGGCCAGCTCTCCCGCTATCTCTCTCAGAATGACCTTCTTGATCCAAATCAGTCAGGTTTCAAGACTAGTCATTCAACTGAGACTGCTCTTCTCTGTATCACGGAGGCGCTCCGCACTGCTAAAGCTAACTCTCTCTCCTCTGCTCTCATCCTTCTAGACCTATCGGCTGCCTTCGATACTGTGAACCATCAGATCCTCCTCTCCACCCTCTCCGAGTTGGGCATCTCCCGGCGCGGCCCACGCTTGGATTGCGTCCTACCTGACAGGTCGCTCCTACCAGGTGGCGTGGCGAGAATCCGTCTCCACACCACGTGCTCTCACCACTGGTGTCCCCAGGGCTCTGTTCTAGGCCCTCTCCTATTCTCGCTATACACCAAGTCACTTGGCTCTGTCATAACCTCACATGGTCTCTCCTATCATTGCTATGCAGACGACACACAATTAATCTTCTCCTTTCCCCCTTCTGATGACCAGGTGGCGAATCGCATCTCTGCATGTCTGGCAGACATATCCGTGTGGATGACGGATCACCACCTCAAGCTGAACCTCGGCAAGACGGAACTGCTCTTCCTCCCGGGAAGGACTGCCCGTTCCATGATCTCGCCATCACGGTTGACAACTCCATTGTGTCCTCCTCCCAGAGCGCTAAGAACCTTGGCGTGATCCTGGACAACACCCTGTCGTTCTCAACTAACATCAAGGCGGTGGCCCGTTCCTGTAGGTTCATGCTCTACAACATCCGCAGAGTACGACCCTGCCTCACACAGGAAGCGGCGCAGGTCCTAATCCAGGCACTTGTCATCTCCCGTCTGGATTACTGCAACTCGCTGTTGGCTGGGCTCCCTGCCTGTGCCATTAAACCCCTACAACTCATCCAGAACGCCGCAGCCCGTCTGGTGTTCAACCTTCCCAAGTTCTCTCACGTCACCCCGCTCCTCCGCTCCCTCCACTGGCTTCCAGTTGAAGCTCGCATCCGCTACAAGACCATGGTGCTTGCCTACGGAGCTGTGAGGGGAACGGCACCTCAGTACCTCCAGGCTCTGATCAGGCCCTACACCCAAACAAGGGCACTGCGTTCATCCACCTCTGGCCTGCTCGCCTCCCTACCACTGAGGAAGTACAGTTCCCGCTCAGCCCAGTCAAAACTGTTCGCTGCTCTGGCCCCCCAATGGTGGAACAAACTCCCTCACGACGCCAGGACAGCGGAGTCAATCACCACCTTCCGGAGACACCTGAAACCCCACCTCTTTAAGGAATACCTAGGATAGGATAAAGTAATCCCTCTCACCCCCCCTCCCCCTGAAAAGATTTAGATGCACTACTGTTCCACTGGAGGTCATAAGGTGAATGCACCAATTTGTAAGTCGCTCTGGATAAGAGCGTCTGCTAAATGACTTAAATGTAAATGTAATGTGCAATCAGAAGAGTCCCGGAACATATTCCAGTCTGTGCAAAACAGTCCTGTAGTTCAGAATCTGCTTCATCTGACTTTCTTGTAGACCGAATCACTGGTGCTTCCTGCTTTAGTTTTTGCTTGTAAGCAGGAATCAGGAGGAGACCAAATACAAACAGTGTAGCTATTCCCTCTGCAAGGCAATCAAACAAGCTAAGCGTCAGTATAGAGACAAAGTAGAGTTGCAATTCAACGGCTCAGACACGAGAGGTATGTGGCAGGGTCTCCAGTTAATCATGGACTACAAAAGGAAAACCTGACTCGTCACGGACCACAATGTCTTGCTCCCAGACAAATTAAACAACTTCTTTGCTCACTTTGAGGACAATACAGTGCCACTGACACCAAAACCTGCGGACTCTCCTTCACTGCAGCCAATGTGAGTAAAACATTTAAATGTGTTAACTTCTCTTCTCTGTTAACTTCTCTGGAATATGTGGGACGCTAAACAACAGAAATTCCATAATTAAAATTCCTCAAAGATTCAAGTATTTTACACCATTTTAAAGATAAACTTTAATAGGCTTTATGGCGAAAGCACACCAAACGATTATGTTAGGTTAGCACCTAGTCACAGAAAACCATAAATCAATTTTCCAGCCAAGGAGAGCCCTCATAAAAGTCAGAAATAGCGATTAAATTAATCACTAACCTTTGATGATCTTCATCAGATCGCACTCACAGGACTTAATGTTACATAATAAATGTGTGTTTTGTTCGATAAAGGTAATCTTTATGTCCAAAAACCACATTTTAGATTGGTGTGTTATGTTCAGAAATGCATTGTCTCAAACAAAAAGATACAAGTGTTTTGCATGGAAATATAGATAAACTTCTCCTTAATGCAACCGCTGTGTCAGATTTCAAAAATGCTTTACGGCGAAAGCACACCTTGCGATTATGTTAGGTCAGCACCTAGCCACAGAAAAACATATAGCCATTTTCCAAAGAAGGAGAGGTGTCATATAAAAGTCAGAAATAGCATTATAAATATTCACTTACCTTTGATGATCTTCATCAGAATGCACTCCCAGGAATCCCAGTTCCACAATAAATGTTTGTTTTCTTCGATAAAGTTAATAATTTATGTCCAAATACCTCCTTTTTGTTCACACGTTTAGTTCCCAAATCCAAACTCACGAGGCGCGAGCAAGTCCAGGCGAAAGTTCAGACGAAAAGTCCAAAAAAGTTATTTTACATTCTGTAGAAACATGTCAAATGATGTATAGAATCAATCTTTAGTATGTTGTTAACATAAATCTTCAATAATGTTTCAACCGGAGAATTCCTTTGTCTTTAGAAATGCAATGTAACGCAGCTAACTTTCACAAGCACGTGCGAGACTAAGCTCATGGCACTCTGCCTGACACCTTAGTCAAACAGCTCTTATTCGTCCCCCCTTCACAGTAGAAGCCTGAAACAAGGTTCTAAAGACTGTTAACATCTAGTGGAAGCCTTAGGAAGTGCAATATGACCCCATAGACACTGTGCATTCGATAGGCAAACCTCAGATTTCCCACTTCCTGGTTGGATATTCCTGGTTGGATATTTTCTCAGGTTTTTGCCTGCAATATGAGTTCTGTTATACTCACAGACATCATTCAAAGAGTTTTAGAAACTTTTTTTCCTATTTTTTTTTCTATCCAAATCTACTAATTATATTCTAGCCTTTGGGCCTGAGTAGCAGGCAGTTTACTCTGGGCACCTTATTATCCAAGCTACTCAATACTGCCCCCCAGTCCCAAAGAAGTTAACCCTCACAAGGCTGCCGGCCCAGACGACATCCCCAGCCGCGTCCCCAGCGCATGCGCAGACCAGCTGGCTGGTGTGTTTACGGACATATTCAATCCATCCTTATCCCATTCTGCTGTTCCCACATGCTTCAAGAGGGCCACCATTGTTCCTGTTCCCAAGAAAGCTAAGGTAACTGAGCTAAATGACTACCGCCCCATAGCACTCACTTCCGTCATCATGAAGTGCTTTGAGAGACTAGTGAAGGACCATATCACCCTCACCCTACCTGACACCCTAGACCCACTCCAATTTGCTTACCGCCCAAATAGGTCCACAGACGATGCAATCTCAACCACACTGCACACTGCCCTAACCCATCTGGACAAGAGGAATAACTGTGTAAGAATGCTGCTCATCGACTACAGCTCAGCATTTAACACCATAGCACCCTCCAAACTCATCATTAAGCTCGAGACCCTGGGTCTCGACCCCGCCCTGTGCAACTGGGTCATGGACTTCCTGACGGGCCGCCCCCAGGTGGTGAGGATAGGTAACAAGATCTCCACCCCGCTGATCCTGAACACTGGGTCCCCACAAGGGTGCGTTCTCAGCCCTCTCCTGTACTCCCTGTTCACCCATGACTGCCAGCCTCCAACTCAATCATCAAGTTTGTGGACGACACTACAGTGGTAGGTCTGATTACCAACAACGATGAGACGGCCTACAGGGAGGAGGTGAGGGCCCTCGGAGTGTGGTGTCAGGAAAATAACCTCACACTCAATGTCAAAAAACAAAGGAGATGATTGTGGACTTCAGGAAACAGCAGATGGAGCAGCCCCTATCCACATCGATGGAACAGTAGTGGAGAGGGTAGTAAGTTTTAAGTTCCTCGGCGTACACATCACGGACAAACTGAAATGGTCCACCCACACAGACAGTGTGGTGACGAAGGTGCAGCAGCGCCTCTTCAACCTCAGGAGGCTGAAGTCACTCTCTTCAACATATATATAGAATTCACACTCGAAAAGTGTGCAGCACCCGGCCATTAGAAAAGTCTACTAGAACCCTACTAGAATCTGAAGTCAAATGTCTACTGTTTGCTGATGATCTGGTGCTTCTGTCACCAGCCAAGGAGGGCCTATAGCAGCACCTAGATATTCTGCACAGATTCTGCCAGACCTGGGCCCTGACAGTAAATCTCAGCAAGACCAAAATAATGGTGTTCCAAAAAAGGTCAATTTGCTACTACCACAAATACAAATTCCATCTAGACACCGTTGCCCTAAAGCACACAAAAAACGATATATACCTCGGCCTAAACATCAGCGACACAGGTAACTTCCACAAAGCTGTGAACGATCTGAGAGACAATGCAAGAAGGGCCTTCTATGCCAACAAAAGGAACTAAAATTTGACATCCCAATTAGGATCTGGTTAAAAACACTTGAGTCAGTTATTGAAGACATTGCACTTCATGGTTGTGAGGTCTGGGGTCCGCTCACCATCCAATAATTCACAAAATGGGACAAAAATCAAATTGAGACTCTGCAGGCAGAATTCTGCAAACATATCCTCAGTGTACAATGTAAAACACCAAATAATGCATGCAGAGCAGAATTAGGCCGATACCCACTAATTATCAAAATCCAGAAAAGAGACATTAAATTCTACAACCACCTAAATGGAATCGATTCCCAAACCTTCCACAACAAAGCCATCACCTACAGAGAGATGAACCTGGAGAAGAGTCCCCTAAGCAAGCTGGTCCTGGGGCTCTGTTCACAAACACAAACACACCCCACAGAGCCCCAGGGTAGTAGCACAATTAGACCCAACCAAATCATGAGAACACTCAAAGATAATTACTTGACACATTGGAAAGAATTAACAAAAAATCTGAGCAAACT